>NC_135898.1:16801549-17349076 GCF_964194155.1 Cetorhinus maximus | reverse complement strand
GGGAAGATGTCTTAGGTGGTGGCATCATGCTGGAGTTGGCAGCCATAGCTGGGGGTTGAGGAGTAGGGGCTGCTGGCGGAGTGGACCAGGGTCTCCCGGAGGGAACGATCCATACGGAATGACGCCAGGGGGTGTGAAGGCAAGATGTGTTTGGTGGTGGCATCATGCTGGAGTTGGCAGCCATAGGTGGGGGTTGAGGAGTAGGGTGATGGAGGAGTGGAACAGGGTGTCCCGGAGGGAACGATCCCTACGGAATGCCGCCAGGGGAGGTGAAGGGAAGCTGTATTTGGTGGTGGCATCATGCTGGAGTTGGAGGCCATAGGTGGGGGTTGAGGAGTAGGGTGATGGAGGAGTGGACCAGGGTGTCGCGGAGGGAACGAGCCCTACGGAATGCCGCCGGGGGGGTGAAGGGAACATGTGTTTTGTGGTGGCATCATGCTTGAGTTGGATCATGCTGGAGTTGGCGGCCACAGGTGGGGGTTGAGGAGTAGGGTGTGATGAAGGAGTGGACCAGGGTGTACCAGAGGAAACGATCCCTACGGAATGCCGCCAGGGTGGGTGAAGGGAAGATGTGTTTGGTGGTTGCATCATGCTGGAGTTGGCGGCCATAGGTGGGGGTTGATGAGTACGGGGTGATGGAGGAGTGGACCAGGGTGTCCAGGAGGGAACGATCCAAATGGAATGCCGCCAGGGTTGGTGAAGGGAAGATGTGTTTGGTGGTGGTATCATGCTGGAGTTGGCGGCCATAGGTGGGGTTTGAGGAGTAGGGGGTGATGGAGGAGTGGACCAGGGTGTCCCGGGGGAAACGATCCTTACGGAATGCCGCCTGGGGCGGTGAAGGGAAGGTGTGTTTGGTGGTGGCATAATGCTGGAGTTGGCGGCGATAGATGGGGGTTGAGGAGTAGAGGGTGATGGAGGAGTAGACCAGGGTGTCCGGGAGGTAACAATCCCTACGGAACGCCGCCAGGGGAGGTGAAGGGAAGATGTGTTTGGTGGTGGTATCATGCTGGAGTTGGCGGCCATAGGTGGGGGTTGAGGAGTAGGGGTGATGGAGGAGTGGACCAGGGTTTCGCGGAGGGAACGAGGCCTACCGAATGCCGCCAGGGGGGTTGAAGGGAAGATGTGTTTGGCGGTGGCATCATGCTTTAGTTGGATCATGCTTGAGTTGGCGGCCATAGGTGAGGGTTGAGGAGTAGGGGGTTAATGGAGGAGTGGACCAGGGTGTCCCGGAGGGAACGATCCCTACGGAATGCCGCCAGCGGTGGTGAAGGGAAGATGTGTTTGGTGGTGGCATCATGCTTGAGTTGGATCATGCTGGAGTTGACGGCCATAGGTGGGGGTTGAGGAGTAGGGGGTGATGGAGGAGTGGACCAGGGTGTCCCGGAGGGAATGATCCCTACGGAATGCCGCCGGCGGGGTGAAGGGAAGATGTATTTGGTGGTGGCATCATGCTGGAGTTGGCGGCCATAGGTGGGGGTTGAGAAGTAGGGTGATGGACGAGTGGAGCAGGGTGTCCCGGAGGGAACGATCCCTATGGAATGTCGCCGGGGGGGGTGAAGGGAAGATATGTTTGGTAGTGGCATCATGCTGGAGTGGGAGGCCATAGGTGGGGGTTGAGGAGTAGGGGGTGATGGAGGAGTGGACCAGGGTGTCCGGGAGGGAACGACCCTTACGGAATGCCGCCAGGGGGGGTGAA
This sequence comes from Cetorhinus maximus, assembly GCF_964194155.1. Taxonomy (NCBI): domain Eukaryota; kingdom Metazoa; phylum Chordata; class Chondrichthyes; order Lamniformes; family Cetorhinidae; genus Cetorhinus; species Cetorhinus maximus. Next base: position 17,347,380 of record NC_135898.1, on the reverse strand, counting down.
GGGAAGGTGCGTTTAGTGGATGCAAAATTCTGGGGTTGGCGGCCATAGGTGGGGGTTGAGGAGTAGGGGGTCATTGAGGAGTGGACCAGGGTGTCCCGGAGGGAACGATCATTACGGAATGTCGCCAGGGGGGGTGAAGGGAAGATGTGTTTGGTGGTGGCATCATGCTGGAGTTGGCGGCCATAGGTGGCGGTTGAGGAGCAGGGGGTGATGGAAGAGTGGACCAGGGTGTCCCGGAGGGAACGATCCCTACGGAATGCCGCCAGGGGGTTGGAAGGGAAGATGTGTTTGGTGGTGGCATCATGCTGGAGTTGGCGGCCATAGGTGGGGGTTGAGGAGTAGGGTGATGGAGGAGTGGACCAGGGTGTCCCGGAGGGAACGATCCCTACGGAATGCGTCCAGGGGGTGTGAAGGGAAGATGTGTTTGGTGGTGGCATCATGCTGGAGTTGGCGGCCATAGATGGGGGTTGAGGAGTAGGGGGTGATGCAGGAGTGGACCAGGGTGTCCGGGAGGGAACGATCCCGACGGAATGCCGCCAGGGTGGGTGAAGGGAAGATGTGTTTGGTGGTGGTATCATGCTGGATTTGGCGGCCATAGGTGGGGGTTGAGGAGTAGGGGGTGATGGAGGAGTGGACCAGGGTGTTGCGGAGGGAATGAGCCCTACTGAATGCCGCCAGGCGGGGTGAAGGGAAGATGTGTTTGGTGGTGGCATCTTGCTTGAGTTGGATCATGCTGGAGTTGGCGGCCATAGGTGGGGGTTGAGGAGTAGGGGGGTGATGGAGGAGTGGACCAGGGTGTCCTGGAGGGAACGATCCCTACGGAATGCCGCCAGGGGGGGGTGAAGGGAAGTTGTCTTTGGTGGTGGCATCATGCTGGAGTTGGCAGCCATAGGTGGGGGTTCAGGAGTAGGAGCTGCTGGCGGAGTGGACCAGGGTCTCCCGGAGGGAACGATCCCTACGGAATGACGCCAGGGGGTGTGAAGGCAAGATGTGTTTGGTGGTGGCATCATGCTGAAGTTGGCGGCCATAGGTGGGGGTTGAGGAGTAGGGTGATGGAGGAGTGGAACAGGGTGTCCCGGAGGGAACGATCCCTACGGAATGCCGGCAGGGGAGGTGAAGGGAAGCTGTATTTGGTGGTGGCATCATGCTGGAGTTGGCGGCCATAGGTGGGGGTTGAGGAGTAGGGGTGATGGAGGAGTGGACCAGGGTGTCGCGGAGGGAACGAGCCCTACGGAATGCCGCCAGGGGGGCTGAAGGGAACATGTGTTTTGTCCTGGCATCATGCTTGAGTTGGATCATGCTGGAGTTGGCGGCCACAGGTGGGGGTTGCGGAGTAGGGCGTGATGGAGGAGTGAAACAGGGTGTCCCAGAGGGAACGATCCCTACGGAATGCCGCCAGGGTGGGTGAAGGGAAGATGTGTTTGGTGGTGGCATCATGCTGGAGTTGGCGGCCATAGGTTGGGGTTGAGGAGTACGGGGTGATGGAGGAGTGGACCAGGGTGTCCGGGAGGGAACGATCCATTTGGAATGCCGCCAGGGTTGGTGAAGGGAAGATGTGTTTGGTGGTGGTATCATGCTGGAGTTGGCGGCCATAGGTGGGGGTTGAGGAGTAGGGTGATGGAGGAGTGGACCAGGGTGTCCCGGAGGGAACGATCCCTACGAAATGCCGCCAGGGGAGGTGAAGGGAATATGTATTTGGTGGTGGCATCATGCTGGAGTTCGCGGCCATAGGTGGGGGTTGAGGAGTAGGGGTGATGGAGGAGTGGACCAGGGTGTCGCGGAGGGAACGAGCCTTACGGAATGACGCCGGGGGGGTGAAGGCAAGATGTGTTTGGTGGTGGCATCATGCTGAAGCTGGCGGCCATAGGTGGGGGTTGAGGAGTAGGGTGATGGAGCAGTGGACCAGGGAGTCCCGGAGGGAACGATCCCTACGGAATGCCGCCAGGGGAGGTGAAGGGAAGCTATATTTGGTGGTGGCATCATGCTGGAGTTGGCGGGCATAGGTGGGGGTTGAGGAGTAGGGGTGATGGAGGAGTGGACCAGGGTGTCGCGGAGGGAACGAGCCCTACGGAATGCCGCTAGGGGGGGTGAAGGGAACATGTGTTTTGTGGTGGCATCATGCTTGAGTTGGATCATGCTGGAGTTGGCGGCCACAGGTGGGGGTTGAGGAGTAGGGCGTGATGGAGGAGTGGACCTGGGTGTCCCAGAGGGAACGATCCCTACGGAATGCCGCCAGGGTTGGTGAAGGGAAGATGTGTTTGGTGGTGGTATCATGCTGGAGTTGGCGGCCATAGGTGGGGTTTGAGGAGTAGGGGGTGATGGAGGAGTGGACCACGGTGTCCCGGGGGAAACGATCCCTACGGAATGCCGCCTGGGGCGGTGAAGGGAAGGTGTGTTTGGTGGTGGCATCATGCTTGAGTTGGATCATGCTGGAGTTGGCGACCATAGGTGGGGATTGAGGAGTAGGGGGGTGATGGAGGAGTGGACCAGGGTGTCCTGGAGGGAACGATCCCTACGGAATGCCACCAGGGGGGGTGAAGGGAAGATGTCTTTGGTGGTGGCATCATGCTGGAGTTGGCAGCCATAGGTGGGTGTTGAGGAGTAGGGGCTGCTGGCGGAGTGGACCAGGGTCTCCCGGAGGGAACGATCCATACGGAATGACGCCAGGGGCTGTGAAGGGAAGATGTGTTTGGTGGTGGCATCATGCTGGAGTTGGAGGCCATAGGTGGGGGTTGAGGAGTAGGGGTGATGGAGGAGTGGACCAGGGTGTCGCGGAGGGAACGAGCCCTACGGAATGCCGCCGGGAGGGTGAAGGGAAGATGTGTTTGGTGGTGGCATCATGCTGGAGTTGGCGGCCATAGGTGGGGGTTGAGGAGTAGGGGGGTGATGGAGGAGTGGACCAGGGAGTCCCGGAGGGAACAATCCCTACGGAATGCCGCCAGGGGGGGTGAAGGGAAGATGTGTTTGGTGGTGGCATCATCCTGGAGTTGGCGGCCATAGGTGGGGGTTGAGGAGTAGGGGTGATGGAGGAGTGGACCAGGGTGTCGCGGAGGGAACGAGCCCTACCGAATGCCGCCGGGGGGTTGAAGGGAAGATGTGTTTGGTGGTGGCATCATGCTTGAGTTGGATCATGCTGGAGTTGGCGACCATAGGTCGGGATTGAGGAGTAGGGGGGTGATGGAGGAGTGGACCAGGGTGTCCTGGAGGGAACGATCCCTACGGAATGCCGCTGGGGGGGGGTGAAGGGAAGATGTCTTAGGTGGTGGCATCATGCTGGAGTTGGCAGCCATAGCTGGGGGTTGAGGAGTAGGGGCTGCTGGCGGAGTGGACCAGGGTCTCCCGGAGGGAACGATCCCTACGGAATGACGCCAGGGGGTGTGAAGGCAAGATGTGTTTGGTGGTGGCATCATGCTGGAGTTGGCAGCCATAGGTGGGGGTTGAGGAGTAGGGTGATGGAGGAGTGGAACAGGGTGTCGCGGAGGGAACGATCCATATGGAATGCCGCCAGGGTTGGTGAAGGGAAGATGTGTTTGGTGGTGGTATCATGCTGGAGTTGGCGGCCATAGGTGGGGGTTTAGGAGTAGGGTGATGGAGGAGTGGACCAGGGTGTCCCGGAGGGAACGATCCCTACGGAATGCCGCCAGGGGAGGTGAAGGGAATATGTATTTGGTGGTGGCATCATGCTGGAGTTGGCGGCCATAGGTGGGGGTTGAGGAGTAGGGGTGATGGAGGAGTGGACCAGGGTGTCCCGGAGGGAACGATCCCTACGGAATGCCGCCAGGGGAGGTGAAGGAAATATGTATTTGGTGGTGGCATCATGCTGGAGTTGGCGGCCATAGGTGGGGGTTGAGGAGTAGGGGTGATGGAGGAGTGGACCAGGGTGTCGCGGAGGGAACGAGCCGTACGGAATGCCGCCGGGGGATGAAGGCAAGATGTGTTTGGTGGTGGCATCATGCTGAAGTTGGCGGCCATAGGTGGGGGTTGAGGAGTAGGGTGATGGAGCAGTGGACCAGGGTGTCCCGGAGGGAACGATCCCTACGGAATGCCGCCAGGGGAGGTGAAGGGAAGCTGTATTTGGTGGTGGCATCATGCTGGAGTTGGCGGCCATAGGTGGGGGTTGAGGAGTAGGGGTGATGGAGGAGTGGACCAGGGTGTCGCGGAGGGAACGAGCCCTACGGAATGCCGCCAGGGGGGGTGAAGGGAACATGTGTTTTGTGGTGGCATCATGCTTGAGTTGGATCATGCTGGAGTTGGCGGCCACAGGTGGGGGTTGAGGAGTAGGGCGTGATGGAGGAGTGGACCTGGGTGTCCCAGAGGGAACGATCCCTACGGAATGCCGCCAGGGTGGGTGAAGGGAAGATGTGTTTGGTGGTGGCATCATGCTGGAGTTGGCGGCCATAGGTGGGGGTTGAGGAGTACGGGGTGATGGAGGAGAGGACCAGGGTGTCCGGGAGGGAACGATCCATATGGAATGCCGTCAGGGTTGGTGAAGGGAAGATGTGTTTGGTGGTGGTATCATGCTGGAGTTGGCGGCCATAGGTGGGGTTTGAGGAGTAGGGGGTGATGGAGGAGTGGACCAGGGTGTCCCGGGGGAAACGATCCCTACGGAATGCCGCCTGGGGCGGTGAAGGGAAGGTGTGTTTGGTGGTGGCATCATGCTTGAGTTGGATCATGCTGGAGTTGGCGACCATTGGTGGGGATTGAGGAGTAGGGGGGAGATGGAGGAGTGGACCAGGGTGTCCTGGAGGGAACGATCCCTACGGAATGCCGCCAGGGGGGGTGAAGGGAAGATGTCTTTGGTGGTGGCATCATGCTGGAGTTGGCAGCCATAGGTGGGTGTTGAGGAGTAGGGGCTGCTGGCGGAGTGGACCAGGGTCTCCCGGAGGGAACGATCCCTACGGAATGACGCCAGGGGGTGTGAAGGGAAGATGTGTTTGGTGGTGGCATCATGCTGGAGTTGGAGGCCATAGGTGGGGGTTGAGGAGTAGGGTGATGGAGGAGTGGACCAGGGTGTCCCGGAGGGATCGATCCCTACGGAATGCCGCCAGGGGAGGTGAAGGGAAGATGTATTTGCTGGTGGCATCATGCTGGAGTTGGCGGCCATAGGTGGGGGTTGAGGAGTAGGGGTGATGGAGGAGTGGACCAGGGTGTCGCGGAGGGAACGAGCCCTACGGAATGCCGCCGGGAGGGTGAAGGGAAGATGTGTTTGGAGGTGGCATCATGCTGGAGTTGGCGGCCATAGGTGGGGGTTGAGGAGTAGGGGGTGATGGAGGAGTGGACCAGGGTGTCGCGGAGGGAATGAGCCCTACTGAATGCCGCCAGGGGGGGAGAAGGGAAGATGTGTTTGGTGGTGGCATCTTGCTTGAGTTGGATAATGCTGGAGTTGGCGGCCATAGGTGGGGTTTGAGGAGTAGGGGGGTGATGGAGGAGTGGACCAGGGAGTCCCGGTGGGAACGATCCCTAAGGTAGGCCGCCAGGGGTGGTGAAGGGATGATGTGTTTGGTGGTGGCATCATGCTGGAGTTGACGGCCATAGGCGGGGGTTGAGCAGTAGGGGGTGATGGAGGAGTGGGCCAGGGTGTCCCGGAGGGAACAATCCCTACGGAATGCCGCCAGGGGGGGTGAAGGGAAGATGTGTTTGGTGGTGGCATCATCCTGGAGTTGGCGGCCATAGGTGGGGGTTGAGGACTAGGGGTGATGGAGGAGTGGACCAGGGTGTCGCGGAGGGAACGAGCCCTACCGAATGCCGCCAGGGGGGTTGAAGGGAAGATGTGTTTGGTGGTGGCATCATGCTTGAGTTGGATCATGCTGGAGTTGGCGACCATAGGTGGGGATTGCGGAGTAGGGGGGTGATGGAGGAGTGGACCAGGGTGTCCTGGAGGGAACGATCCCTACGGAATGCCGCTGGGGGGGGGTGAAGGGAAGATGTCTTAGGTGGTGGCATCATGCTGGAGTTGGCAGCCATAGCTGGGGGTTGAGGAGTAGGGGCTGCTGGCGGAGTGGACCAGGGTCTCCCGGAGGGAACGATCCATACGGAATGACGCCAGGGGGTGTGAAGGCAAGATGGGTTTGGTGGTGGCATCATGCTGGAGTTGGCAGCCATAGGTGGGGGTTGAGGAGTAGGGTGATGGAGGAGTGGAACAGGGTGTCCCGGAGGGAACGATCCCTACGGAATGCCGCCAGGGGAGGTGAAGGGAAGCTGTATTTGGTGGTGGCATCATGCTGGAGTTGGAGGCCATAGGTGGGGGTTGAGGAGTAGGGGTGATGGAGGAGTGGACCAGGGTGTCGCGGAGGGAACGAGCCCTACGGAATGCCGCCGGGGGGGTGAAGGGAACATGTGTTTTGTGGTGGCATCATGCTTGAGTTGGATCATGCTGGAGTTGGCGGCCACAGGTGGGGGTTGAGGAGTAGGGCGTGATGAAGGAGTGGACCAGGGTGTACCAGAGGAAACGATCCCTACGGAATGCCGCCAGGGTGGGTGAAGGGAAGATGTGTTTGGTGGTTGCATCATGCTGGAGTTGGCGGCCATAGGTGGGGGTTGATGAGTACGGGGTGATGGAGAAGTGGACCAGGGTGTCCAGGAGGGAACGATCCAAATGGAATGCCGCCAGGGTTGGTGAAGGGAAGATGTGTTTGGTGGTGGTATCATGCTGGAGTTGGCGGCCATAGGTGGGGTTTGAGGAGTAGGGGGTGATGGAGGAGTGGACCAGGGTGTCCCGGGGGAAACGATCCTTACGGAATGCCGCCTGGGGCGGTGAAGGGAAGGTGTGTTTGGTGGTGGCATAATGCTGGAGTTGGCGGCGATAGATGGGGGTTGAGGAGTAGAGGGTGATGGAGGAGTAGACCAGGGTGTCCGGGAGGTAACAATCCCTACGGAACGCCGCCAGGGGAGGTGAAGGGAAGATGTGTTTGGTGGTGGTATCATGCTGGAGTTGGCGGCCATAGGTGGGGGTTGAGGAGTAGGGGTGATGGAGGAGTGGACCAGGGTGTCCCGGGGGGAACAATCCCTAAGGAATGCCGCCAGGGGGGGATGAAGGGATGATGTGTTTGGTGGTGGCATCATGCTGGAGTTGGCGGCCATAGGTGGGGGTTGAGGAGTAGGGGTGATGGAGGAGTGGACCAGGGTTTCGCGGAGGGAACGAGGCCTACCGAATGCCGCCAGGGGGGTTGAAGGGAAGATGTGTTTGGCGGTGGCATCATGCTTTAGTTGGATCATGCTTGAGTTGGCGGCCATAGGTGTGGGTTGAGGAGTAGGGGGTTAATGGAGGAGTGGACCAGGGTGTCCCGGAGGGAACGATCCCTACGGAATGCCGCCAGCGGTGGTGAAGGGAAGATGTGTTTGGTGGTGGCATCATGCTTGAGTTGGATCATGCTGGAGTTGACGGCCATAGGTGGGGGTTGAGGAGTAGGGGGTGATGGAGGAGTGGACCAGGGTGTCCCGGAGGGAATGATCCCTACGGAATGCCGCCGGCGGGGTGAAGGGAAGATGTATTTGGTGGTGGCATCATGCTGGAGTTGGCGGCCATAGGTGGGGGTTGAGAAGTAGGGTGATGGACGAGTGGAGCAGGGTGTCCCGGAGGGAACGATCCCTACGGAATGTCGCCGGGGGGGGTGAAGGGAAGATATGTTTGGTAGTGGCATCATGCTGGAGTGGGAGGCCATAGGTGGGGGTTGAGGAGTAGGGGGTGATGGAGGAGTGGACCAGGGTGTCCGGGAGGGAACGACCCTTACGGAATGCCGCCAGGGGGGGTGAAGGGAAGGTGCGTTTAGTGGATGCAAAATTCTGGGGTTGGCGGCCATAGGTGGGGGTTGAGGAGTAGGGGGTCATTGAGGAGTGGACCAGGGTGTCCCGGAGGGAACGATCATTACGGAATGTCGCCAGGGGGGGTGAAGGGAAGATGTGTTTGGTGGTGGCATCATGCTGGAGTTGGCGGCCATAGGTGGCGGTTGAGGAGCAGGGGGTGATGGAAGAGTGGACCAGGGTGTCCCGGAGGGAACGATCCCTACGGAATGCCGCCAGGGGGTTGGAAGGGAAGATGTGTTTGGTGGTGGCATCATGCTGGAGTTGGCGGCCATAGGTGGGGGTTGAGGAGTAGGGTGATGGAGGAGTGGACCAGGGTGTCCCGGAGGGAACGATCCCTACGGAATGCGTCCAGGGGGTGTGAAGGGAAGATGTGTTTGGTGGTGGCATCATGCTGGAGTTGGCGGCCATAGATGGGGGTTGAGGAGTAGGGGGTGATGGAGGAGTGGACCAGGGTGTCCGGGAGGGAACGATCCCGACGGAATGCCGCCAGGGTGGGTGAAGGGAAGATGTGTTTGGTGGTGGTATCATGCTGGATTTGGCGGCCATAGGTGGGGGTTGAGGAGTAGGGGGTGATGGAGGAGTGGACCAGGGTGTCGCGGAGGGAATGAGCCCTACTGAATGCCGCCAGGCGGGGTGAAGGGAAGATGTGTTTGGTGGTGGCATCTTGCTTGAGTTGGATCATGCTGGAGTTGGCGGCCATAGGTGGGGGTTGAGGAGTAGGGGGGTGATGGAGGAGTGGACCAGGGTGTCCTGGAGGGAACGATCCCTACGGAATGCCGCCAGGGGGGGGTGAAGGGAAGTTGTCTTTGGTGGTGGCATCATGCTGGAGTTGGCAGCCATAGGTGGGGGTTCAGGAGTAGGGGCTGCTGGCGGAGTGGACCAGGGTCTCCCGAAGGGAACGATCCCTACGGAATGACGCCAGGGGGTGTGAAGGCAAGATGTGTTTGGTGGTGGCATCATGCTGGAGTTGGCGGCCATAGGTGGGGGTTGAGGAGTAGGGTGATGGAGGAGTGGAACAGTGTGTCCCGGAGGGAACGATCCCTACGGAATGCCGGCAGGGGAGGTGAAGGGAAGCTGTATTTGGTGGTGGCATCATGCTGGAGTTGGCGGCCATAGGTGGGGGTTGAGGAGTAGGGGTGATGGAGGAGTGGACCAGGGTGTCGCGGAGGGAACGAGCCCTACGGAATGCCGCCAGGGGGGCTGAAGGGAACATGTGTTTTGTGGTGGCATCATGCTTGAGTTGGATCATGCTGGAGTTGGCGGCCACAGGTGGGGATTGCGGAGTAGGGCGTGATGGAGGAGTGGAACAGGGTGTCCCAGAGGGAACGATCCCTACGGAATGCCGCCAGGGTGGGTGAAGGGAAGATGTGTTTGGTGGTGGCATCATGCTGGAGTTGGCGGCCATAGGTTGGGGTTGAGGAGTACGGGGTGATGGAGGAGTGGACCAGGGTGTCCGGGAGGGAACGATCCATTTGGAATGCCGCCAGGGTTGGTGAAGGGAAGATGTGTTTGGTGGTGGTATCATGCTGGAGTTGGCGGCCATAGGTGGGGGTTGAGGAGTAGGGTGATGGAGGAGTGGACCAGGGTGTCCCGGAGGGAACGATCCCTACGGAATGCCGCCAGGGGAGGTGAAGGGAATATGTATTTGGTGGTGGCATCATGTTGGAGTTCGCGGCCATAGGTGGGGGTTGAGGAGTAGGGGTGATGGAGGAGTGGACCAGGGTGTCGCGGAGGGAACGAGCCTTACGGAATGACGCCGGGGGGGTGAAGGCAAGATGTGTTTGGTGGTGGCATCATGCTGAAGCTGGCGGCCATAGGTGGGGGTTGAGGAGTAGGGTGATGGAGCAGTGGACCAGGGAGTCCCGGAGGGAACGATCCCTACGGAATGCCGCCAGGGGAGGTGAAGGGAAGCTGTATTTGGTGGTGGCATCATGCTGGAGTTGGCGGACATAGGTGGGGGTTGAGGAGTAGGGGTGATGGAGGAGTGGACCAGGGTGTCGCGGAGGGAACGAGCCCTACGGAATGCCGCCAGGGGAGGTGAAGGGAACATGTGTTTTGTGGTGGCATCATGCTTGAGTTGGATCATGCTGGAGTTGGCGGCCACAGGTGGGGGTTGAGGAGTAGGGCGTGATGGAGGAGTGGACCTGGGTGTCCCAGAGGGAACGATCCCTACGGAATGCCGCCAGGGTTGGTGAAGGGAAGATGTGTTTGGTGGTGGTATCATGCTGGAGTTGGCGGCCATAGGTGGGGTTTGAGGAGTAGGGGGTGATGGAGGAGTGGACCAGGGTGTCCCGGGGGAAACGATCCCTACGGAATGCCGCCTGGGGCGGTGAAGGGAAGGTGTGTTTGGTGGTGGCATCATGCTTGAGTTGGATCATGCTGGAGTTGGCGACCATAGGTGGGGATTGAGGAGTAGGGGGGTGATGGAGGAGTGGACCAGGGTGTCCTGGAGGGAACGATCCCTACGGAATGCCACCAGGGGGGGTGAAGGGAAGATGTCTTTGGTGGTGGCATCATGCTGGAGTTGGCAGCCATAGGTGGGTGTTGAGGAGTAGGGGCTGCTGGCGGAGTGGACCAGGGTCTCCCGGAGGGAACGATCCCTACGGAATGACGCCAGGGGCTGTGAAGGGAAGATGTGTTTGGTGGTGGCATCATGCTGGAGTTGGAGGCCATAGGTGGGGGTTGAGGAGTAGGGTGATGGAGGAGTGGACCAGGGTGTCCCGGAGGGAACGATCCCTACGGAATTCCGCCAGGGGAGGTGAAGGGAAGATGTATTTGCTGTTGGCATCATGCTGGAGTAGGCGGCCATAGGTGGGGGTTGAGGAGTAGGGGTGATGGAGGAGTGGACCAGGGTGTCGCGGAGGGAACGAGCCCTACGGAATGCCGCCGGGAGGGTGAAGGGAAGATGTGTTTGGTGGTGGCATCATGCTGGAGTTGGCGGCCATAGGTGGGGGTTGAGGAGTAGGGGGGTGATGGAGGAGTGGACCAGGGAGTCCCGGAGGGAACAATCCCTACGGAATGCCGCCAGGGGGGGTGAAGGGAAGATGTGTTTGGTGGTGGCATCATCCTGGAGTTGGCGGCCATAATGTGGGGGTTGAGGAGTAGGGGTGATGGAGGAGTGGACCAGGGTGTCGCGGAGGGAACGAGCCCTACCGAATGCCGCCGGGGGGTTGAAGGGAAGATGTGTTTGGTGGTGGCATCATGCTTGAGTTGGATCATGCTGGAGTTGGCGACCATAGGTCGGGATTGAGGAGTAGGGGGGTGATGGAGGAGTGGACCAGGGTGTCCTGGAGGGAACGATCCCTACGGAATGCCGCTGGGGGGGGGTGAAGGGAAGATGTCTTAGGTGGTGGCATCATGCTGGAGTTGGCAGCCATAGCTGGGGGTTGAGGAGTAGGGGCTGCTGGCGGAGTGGACCAGGGTCTCCCGGAGGGAATGATCCCTACGGAATGACGCCAGGGGGTGTGAAGGCAAGATGTGTTTGGTGGTGGCATCATGCTGGAGTTGGCAGCCATAGGTGGGGGCTGAGGAGTAGGGTGATGGAGGAGTGGAACAGGGTGTCGCGGAGGGAACGAGCCCTACGGAATGCCGCCAGGGGGGGTGAAGGGAACATGTGTTTTGTGGTGGCATCATGCTTGAGTTGGATCATGCTGGAGTTGGCGGCCACAGGTGGGGGTTGCGGAGTAGGGCGTGATGGAGGAGTGGACCAGGGTGTCCCAGAGGGAACGATCCCTACGGAATGCCGCCAGGGTGGGTGAAGGGAAGATGTGTATGGTGGTGGAATCATGCTGGTGTTGGCGGCCATAGGTGGGGGTTGAGGAGTACGGGGTGATGGAGGAGTGGACCAGGGTGTCCGGGAGGGAACGATCCATATGGAATGCCGCCAGGGTTGGTGAAGGGAAGATGTGTTTGGTGGTGGCATCATGCTTGAGTTGGATCATGCTGGAGTTGGCGACCATAGGTGGGGATTGAGGAGTAGGGGGGTGATGGAGGAGTGGACCAGGGTGTCCTGGAGGGAACGATCCCTACGGAATGCCGCCAGGGGGGGTGAAGGGAAGATGTCTTTGGTGGTGGCATCATGCTGGAGTTGGCAGCCATAGGTGGGGGTTGAGGAGTAGGGGCTGCTGGCGGAGTGGACCAGGGTCTCGCGGAGGGAACGAACCCTACGGAATGACGCCAGGGGGTGTGAAGGGAAGATGTATTTGGTGGTGGCATGATGCTGGAGTTGGCGGCCATAGGTGGGGGTTGAGGAGTAGGGGTGATGGAGGAGTGGACCAGGGTGTCGCGGAGGGAACGAGCCCTACGGAATACCGCCGGGGGGGTGAAGGGAACATGTGTTTTGTGGTGGCATCATGCTTGAGTTGGATCATGCTGGAGTTGGCGGCCACAGGTGGGGGTTGAGGAGTAGGGCGTGATGGAGGAGTGGACCAGGGTGTCCCAGAGGGAACTATCCCTACGGAATGCCGCCAGGGTGGGTGAAGGGAAGATGTGTTTGGTGGTGGCATCATGCTGGAGTTGGCGGCCATAGGTGGGGGTTGAGGAGTAGGGGATGATGGAGGAGTGGACCAGGGTGTCCGGGAGGGAACGATCCCTACGGAATGCCGCCAGGGTGGGTGAAGGGAAGATGTGTTTGGTGGTGGTATCATGCTGGAGTTGGCGGCCATAGGTGGCGGTTGAGGAGTAGGGGGTGATGTAGGAGTGGACCAGGGTGTCCCGGGGGAAACGATCCCTACGGAATGTCGCCACGGGCGGTGAAGGGAAGATGTGTTTGGTGGTGGCATCATGCTGGAGTTGGCGGCCATAGGTGGGGGTTGAGGAGTAGGGTGATGGAGGAGTGGACCATGGTGTCCCGGAGGGAACGATCCCTACGGAATGCCGCCAGGGGGGGTGAAGGTAAGATGTATTTGGTGGTGGCATCATGCTGGAGTTGGCGGCCATAGGTGGGGGTAGAGGAGTAGGGGTGATGGAGGAGTGGACCAGGATGTCGCGGAGGGAACGATCCCTACCGAAAGCCGCCAGGGGTGGTGAAGGGAAGATGTGTTTGGTGGTGGCATCATGCTGGAGTTTGGGGCCATAGGTGGGGGTTAAGTAGTAGGGGGTGATGGAGGAGTGAACCAGGGTGTTCCGGAGGGAACGATCCCTACGGAATGCCGCCAGGGTGGGTGAAGGGAAGATGTGTTTGGTGGTGGCATCATGCTGGAGTTGGATCTTGCTGGAGTTGGCGGCCATAGGTGGGGTTTGAGGAGTAGGGGGTGATGGAGGAGTGGACCAGGGTATCCGGGAGGGAACAATCCCTACGGAATGACGCTAGTGGGGGTGAAGGGAAGATGTGTTTGGCGGTTCCATCATGTTGGAGTTGGTGGCCATAGGTGGGGGTTGAGGAGTAGGGGGTGATGGAGGAGTGGACCAGGGTGACCCGGAGGGAACGATCCCTACGGAATGCCGCCAGGGGGGGTGAAGGGAAGATGTGTTTGGTGGTGGCATCATGCTGGAGTTGGCGGCCATAGGTGGGGGTTGAGGAGTAGGGTGATGGAGGAGTGGACCAGGGTGTCCCGGAGGGAATGATCCCTACGGAATGCCGCCAGGGGGTGTGAAGGGAAGATGTGTTTGGTGGTCGCATCATGCTGGAGTTGGCGGCCATAAATGGGGGTTGAGGAGTAGGGGGTGATGGAGGAGTGGACCAGGGTGTCCGGGAGGGAACGATCACTACGGAATGCCGCCAGGGTGGGTGAAGGGAAGATGTGTTTGGTGGTGGTCTCATGCTGGAGTTGGCGGCCATAGGTGGGGGTTGAGGAGTAGGGGGTGATGGAGGAGTGGACCAGGGTGTCCCGGGGGAAACGATCCCTACGGAATGTCGCCACGGGCGGTGAAGGGAAGATGTGTTTGGTGGTGGCATTATGCTGGAGTTGGCGGCCAAGGGTGGTGCTTGAGGAATAGGGGTGATGGAGGAGTGGACCAGGGTGTCGCGGAGGGAATGAGCCCTACTGAATGCAGCCAGGGGGGGTGAAGGGAAGATGTGTTTGGCGGTGGCATCATGCTTGAGTTGGATCATGCTGGAGTTGGCGGCCATAGGTGCGGGTTGAGGAGTAGGGGGGTGATGGAGGAGTGGACCAGGTTGTCCCGGAGGGAACGATCCCTAAGGTAAGCCGCCAGGGGTCGTGAAGGGAAGATGTGTTTGGTGGTGGCATCATGCTTGAGTTGGATCATGCTGGAGTTGGCGACCATAGGTGGGGATTGAGGAGTAGGGGGGTGACGGAGGAGTGGACCAGGGTGTCGTGCAGGGAACGATCCCTACGGAATGCCGCCAGGGGGGGCGAAGGGAAGATGTCTTTGGTGGTGGCATCATGCTGGAGTTGGCAGCCATAGGTGGGGGTTGAGGAGTAGGGGCTGCTGGCGGAGTGTACCAGGGACTCCCGGAGGGAACGATCCCTATGGAATGACGCCAGGGGGTGTGAAGGGAAGATGTGTTTGGTGGTGGCATCATGCTAGAGTTGGAGGCCATAGGTGGGGGTTGAGGAGTAGGGTGATGGAGGAGTGGACCAGGGTGTCCCGGAGGGAACGATCCCTACGGAATGCCGCCAGGGGAGGTGAAGGGAAGATGTATTTGGTGGTGGCATCATGCTGGAGTTGGCGGTCATAGGTGGGGATTGAGGAGTAGGGCGTGATGGAGGAGTGGACCAGGGTGTCCCAGAGGAAACGATCCCTACGGAATGCCGCCGGGAGGGTGAAGGGAAGATGTGTTTGGTGGTGGCATCATGCTGGAGTTGGCGGCCATAGGTGGGGGTTGAGGAGTAGGGGGGTGATGGAGGAGTGGACCAGGGAGTCCCGGAGGGAACAATCCCTACGGAATGCCGCCAGGGGGGGTGAAGGGAAGATGTGTTTGGTGGTGGCATCATCCTGGAGTTGGCGGCCATAGGTGGGGGTTGAGGAGTAGGGGTGATGGAGGAGTGGACCAGGGTGTCGCGGAGGGAACGAGCCCTACCGAATGCCGCCGGGGGGTTGAAGGGAAGATGTGTTTGGTGGTGGCATCATGCTTGAGTTGGATCATGCTGGAGTTGGCGACCATAGGTCGGGATTGAGGAGTAGGGGGGTGATGGAGGAGTGGACCAGGGTGTCCTGGAGGGAACGATCCCTACGGAATGCCGCTGGGGGGGGGTGAAGGGAAGATGTCTTAGGTGGTGGCATCATGCTGGAGTTGGCAGCCATAGCTGGGGGTTGAGGAGTAGGGGCTGCTGGCGGAGTGGACCAGGGTCTCCCGGAGGGAACGATCCCTACGGAATGACGCCAGGGGGTGTGAAGGCAAGATGTGTTTGGTGGTGGCATCATGCTGGAGTTGGCAGCCATAGGTGGGGGTTGAGGAGTAGGGTGATGGAGGAGTGGAACAGGGTGGCGCGGAGGGAACGAGCCCTACGGAATGCCGCCAGGGGGGGTGAAGGGAACATGTGTTTTGTGGTGGCATCATGCTTGAGTTGGATCATGCTGGAGTTGGCGGCCACAGGTGGGGGTTGCGGAGTAGGGCGTGATGGAGGAGTGGAACAGGGTGTCCCAGAGGGAACGATCCCTACGGAATGCCGCCAGGGTGGGTGAAGGGAAGATGTGTATGGTGGTGGAATCATGCTGGAGTTGGCGGCCATAGGTGGGGGTTGAGGAGTACGGGGTGATGGAGGAGTGGACCAGGGTGTCCGGGAGGGAACGATCCATATGGAATGCCGCCAGGGTTGGTGAAGGGAAGATGTGTTTGGTGGTGGCATCATGCTTGAGTTGGATCATGCTGGAGTTGGCGACCATAGGTGGGGATTGAGGAGTAGGGGGGTGATGGAGGAGTGGACCAGGGTGTCCTGGAGGGAACGATCCCTACGGAATGCCGCCAGGCGGGGTGAAGGGAAGATGTCTTTGGTGGTGGCATCATGCTGGAGTTGGCAGCCATAGGTGGGGGTTGAGGAGTAGGGGCTGCTGGCGGAGTGGACCAGGGTCTCGCGGAGGGAACGATCCCTACGGAATGACGCCAGGGGGTGTGAAGGGAAGATGTATTTGGTGGTGGCATGATGCTGGAGTTGGCGGCCATAGGTGGGGGTTGAGGAGTAGGGGTGATGGAGGAGTGGACCAGGGTGTCGCGGAGGGAACGAGCCCTACGGAATACCGCCGGGGGGGTGAAGGGAACATGTGTTTTGTGGTGGCATCATGCTTGAGTTGGATCATGCTGGAGTTGGCGGCCACAGGTGGGGGTTGAGGAGTAGGGCGTGATGGAGGAGTGGACCAGGGTGTCCCAGAGGGAACTATCCCTACGGAATGCCGCCAGGGTGGGTGAAGGGAAGATGTGTTTAGTGGTGGCATCATGCTGGAGTTGGCGGCCATAGGTGGGGGTTGAGGAGTAGGGGATGATGGAGGAGTGGACCAGGGTGTCCGGGAGGGAACGATCCCTACGGAATGCCGCGAGGGTGGGTGAAGGGAAGATGTGTTTGGTGGTGGTATCATGCTGGAGTTGGCGGCCATAGGTGGCGGTTGAGGAGTAGGGTGATGGAGGAGTGGACCATGGTGTCCCGGAGGGAACGATCCCTACGGAATGCCGCCAGGGGGGGTGAAGGTAAGATGTATTTGGTGGTGGCATCATGCTGGAGTTGGCGGCCATAGGTGGGGGTAGAGGAGTAGGGGTGATGGAGGAGTGGACCAGGGTGTCGCGGAGGGAACGATCCCTACCGAAAGCCGCCAGGGGTGGTGAAGGGAAGATGTGTTTGGTGGTGGCATCATGCTGGAGTTTGGGGCCATAGGTGGGGGTTAAGTAGTAGGGGGTGATGGAGGAGTGAACCAGGGTGTTCCGGAGGGAACGATCCCTACGGAATGCCGCCAGGGTGGGTGAAGGGAAGATGTGTTTGGTGGTGGCATCATGCTGGAGTTGGATCTTGCTGGAGTTGGCGGCCATAGGTGGGGTTTGAGGAGTAGGGGGTGATGGAGGAGTGGACCAGGGTGTCCGGGAGGGAACAATCCCTACGGAATGACGCTAGTGGGGGTGAAGGGAAGATGTGTTTGGCGGTTCCATCATGTTGGAGTTGGTGGCCATAGGTGGGGGTTGAGGAGTAGGGGGTGATGGAGGAGTGGACCAGGGTGACCCGGAGGGAACGATCCCTACGGAATGCCGCCAGGGGGGGTGAAGGGAAGATGTGTTTGGTGGTGGCATCATGCTGGAGTTGGCGGCCATAGGTGGGGGTTGAGGAGTAGGGTGATGGAGGAGTGGACCAGGGTGTCCCGGAGGGAATGATCCCTACGGAATGCCGCCAGGGGGTGTGAAGGGAAGATGTGTTTGGTGGTCGCATCATGCTGGAGTTGGCGGCCATAAATGGGGGTTGAGGAGTAGGGGGTGATGGAGGAGTGGACCAGGGTGTCCGGGAGGGAACGATCACTACGGAATGCCGCCAGGGTGGGTGAAGGGAAGATGTGTTTGGTGGTGGTCTCATGCTGGAGTTGGCGGCCATAGGTGGGGGTTGAGGAGTAGGGGGTGATGGAGGAGTGGACCAGGGTGTCCCGGGGGAAACGATCCCTACGGAATGTCGCCACGGGCGGTGAAGGGAAGATGTGTTTGGTGGTGGCATTATGCTGGAGTTGGCGGCCAAGGGTGGTGCTTGAGGAATAGGGGTGATGGAGGAGTGGACCAGGGTGTCGCGGAGGGAATGAGCCCTACTGAATGCAGCCAGGGGGGTTGAAGGGAAGATGTGTTTGGCGGTGGCATCATGCTTGAGTTGGATCATGCTGGAGTTGGCGGCCATAGGTGCGGGTTGAGGAGTAGGGGGGTGATGGAGGAGTGGACCAGGTTGTCCCGGAGGGAACGATCCCTAAGGTAAGCCGCCAGGGGTGGTGAAGGGAAGATGTGTTTGGTGGTGGCATCATGCTTGAGTTGGATCATGCTGGAGTTGGCGACCATAGGTGGGGATTGAGGAGTAGGGGGGTGACGGAGGAGTGGACCAGGGTGTCGTGCAGGGAACGATCCCTACGGAATGCCGCCTAGGGGGGCGAAGGGAAGATGTCTTTGGTGGTGGCATCATGCTGGAGTTGGCAGCCATAGGTGGGGGTTGAGGAGTAGGGGCTGCTGGCGGAGTGTACCAGGGACTCCCGGAGGGAACGATCCCTATGGAATGACGCCAGGGGGTGTGAAGGGAAGATGTGTTTGGTGGTGGCATCATGCTAGAGTTGGCGGCCATAGGTGGGGGTTGAGGAGTAGGGTGATGGAGGAGTGGACCAGGGTGTCCCGGAGGGAACGATCCCTACGGAATGCCGCCAGGGGAGGTGAAGGGAAGATGTATTTGGTGGTGGCATCATGCTGGAGTTGGCGGTCATAGGTGGGGGTTGAGGAGTAGGGCGTGATGGAGGAGTGGACCAGGGTGTCCCAGAGGAAACGATCCCTACGGAATGCCGCCAGGGTGGGTGAAGGGAAGATGTGTTTGGTGGTGGCATCATGCTGGAGTTGGCAGCCATAGGTGGGGTTTGAGGAGTAGGGGCTGCTGGAGGAGTGAACCAGGGTGTCGCGGAGGGAACGACCCCTACGGAATGACGCCAGGGGGTGTGAAGGGAAGATGTGTTTGGTGGTGGCATCATGCTGGAGTTGGCGGCCATAGGTGGGGTTTGAGGAGTAGGGGGTGATGGAGGAGTGGACCAGGGTGTCCCGGAGGAAACAATCCCTACGGAATGCCGCCAGGTGGGGTGAAGTGAAGATGTGTTTGGTGGTGGCATCATGCTTGAGATGGGTGATGCTGGAGTTGACGGCCATAGGTGGGGGTTGAGCAGTAGGGGGTGATGGAGGATTGGGCCAGGGTGTCCCGGAGGGAACAATCCCTACGGAATGCCGCCAGTGGGGGTGAAGGGAAGATGTGTTGGGTGGTGGCATCATCCTGGAGTTGGCGGCCATAGGTGGGGGTTGAGGAGTAGGGGTGATGCAGGAGTGGACCAGGGTGTCGCGGAGGGAACGAGCCCTACCGAATGCCGCCAGGGGGGTTGAAGGGAAGATGTGTTTGGTGGTGGCATCATGCTTCAGTTGGATCATGCTGGAGTTGGCGACCATAGGTGGGGATTGAGGAGTAGGGGGGTGACGGAGGAGTGGACCAGGGTGTCGTGGAGGGAACGATCCCTACGGAATGCCGCCAGGGGGGGCGAAGGGAAGATGTCTTTGGTGGTGGCATCATGCTGGAGTTGGCAGCCATAGGTGGGGGTTGAGGAGTAGGGGCTGCTGGCGGAGTGGACCAGGGTCGCCCGGAGGGAACGATCCCTACGGAATGACGCCAGGGGGTGCGAAGGGAAGATGTGTTTGGTGGTGGCATCATGCTAGAGTTGGCGGCCATAGGTGGGGGTTGAGGAGTAGGGTGATGGAGGAGTGGACCAGGGTGTCCCGGGGGAAACGATCCCAACGGAATGTCGCCCCGGGCGGAGAAGGGAAGATGTGTTTGGTGGTGGCATCATGCTGGAGTTGGCGGCCAAGGGTGGTGCTTGTGGAGTAGGGGTCATGGAGGAGTGGAGCAGGGTGTCGCGGAGGGAATGAGCCCTACTGAATGCGGCCAGGGGGGGTGAAGGGAAGATGTGTTTGGTGGTGGCATCTTGCTTGAGTTGGATCATGCTGGAGTTGGCGGCCATAGGTGGGGGTTGAGGAGTAGGGGGGTGATGGAGGAGTGGACCAGGGTGTCCTGGAGGGAACGATCCCTACGGAATGCCGCCAGGGGGGGTGAAGGGAAGATGTCTTTGGTGGTGGCATCATGCTGGAGTTGGCAGCCATAGGTGGGGGTTGAGGAGTAGGGGCTGCTGGCGGAGTGGACCAGGGTCTCCCGGAGGGAACGATCCCTACGGAATGACGCCAGGGGGTGAGAAGGGAAGATGTATTTGGTGGTGGCATCATGCTGGAGTTGGCGGCCATAGGTGGGGGTTGAGGAGTAGGGGTGATGGAGGAGTGGACCAGGGTGTCGCGGAGGGAACGAGCCCTACGGAATACCGCCGGGGGGGTGAAGGGAACATGTGTTTTGTGGTGGTATCATGCTTGAGTTGGATCATGCTGGAGTTGGCGGCCACAGGTGGGGGAGAGGAGTAGGGCGTGATGGAGGAGTGGACCAGGGTGTCCCAGAGGGAACTATCCCTACGGAATGCCGCCAGGGTGGGTGAAGGGAAGATGTGTTTGGTGGTGGCATCATGCTGGAGTTGGCGGCCATAGGTGGGGGTTGAGGAGTAGGGGATGATGGAGGAGTGGACCAGGGTGTCCGGGAGGGAACGATCCCTACGGAATGCCGCCAGGGTGGGTGAAGGGAAGATGTGTTTGGTGGTGGTATCATGCTGGAGTTGGCGGCCATAGGTGGCGGTTGAGGAGTAGGGGGTGATGTAGGAGTGGACCAGGGTGTCCCGGGGGAAACGATCCCTACGGAATGTCGCCACGGGCGGTGAAGGGAAGATGTGTTTGGTGGTGGCATCATGCTGGAGTTTGGGGCCATAGGTGGGGGTTAAGTAGTAGGGGGTGATGGAGGAGTGAACCAGGGTGTTCCGGAGGGAACGATCCCTACGGAATGCCGCCAGGGTGGGTGAAGGGAAGATGTGTTTGGTGGTGGCATCATGCTGGAGTTGGATCTTGCTGGAGTTGGCGGCCATAGGTGGGGTTTGAGGAGTAGGGGGTGATGGAGGAGTGGACCAGGGTGTCCGGGAGGGAACAATCCCTACGGAATGACGCTAGTGGGGGTGAAGGGAAGATGTGTTTGGCGGTTCCATCATGTTGGAGTTGGTGGCCATAGGTGGGGGTTGAGGAGTAGGGGGTGATGGAGGAGTGGACCAGGGTGACCCGGAGGGAACGATCCCTACGGAATGCCGCCAGGGGGGGTGAAGGGAAGATGTGTTTGGTGGTGGCATCATGCTGGAGTTGGCGGCCATAGGTGGGGGTTGAGGAGTAGGGTGATGGAGGAGTGGACCAGGGTGTCCCGGAGGGAATGATCCCTACGGAATGCCGCCAGGGGGTGTGAAGGGAAGATGTGTTTGGTGGTCGCATCATGCTGGAGTTGGCGGCCATAGATGGGGGTTGAGGAGTAGAGGGTGATGGAGGAGTGGACCAGGGTGTCCGGGAGGGAACGATCACTACGGAATGCCGCCAGGGTGGGTGAAGGGAAGATGTGTTTGGTGGTGGTCTCATGCTGGAGTTGGCGGCCATAGGTGGGGGTTGAGGAGTAGGGGGTGATGGAGGAGTGGACCAGGGTGTCCCGGGGGAAACGATCCCTACGGAATGTCGCCATGGGCGGTGAAGGGAAGATGTGTTTGGTGGTGGCATTATGCTGGAGTTGGCAGCCAAGGGTGGTGCTTGAGGAATAGGGGTGATGGAGGAGTGGACCAGGGTGTCGCGGAGGGAATGAGCCCTACTGAATGCAGCCAGGGGGGGTGAAGGGAAGATGTGTTTGGCGGTGGCATCATGCTTGAGTTGGATCATGCTGGAGTTGGCGGCCATAGGTGCGGGTTGAGGAGTAGGGGGGTGATGGAGGAGTGGACCAGGTTGTCCCGGAGGGAACGATCCCTAAGGTATGCCGCCAGGGGGGGCGAAGGGAAGATGTCTTTGGTGGTGGCATCATGCTGGAGTTGGCATCCATAGGTGGGGGTTGAGGAGTAGGGGCTGCTGGCGGAGTGGACCAGGGTCGCCCGGAGGGAACGATCCCTACGGAATGACGCCAGGGGGTGCGAAGGGAAGATGTGTTTGGTGGTGGCATCATGCTAGAGTTGGCGGCCATAGGTGGGGGTTGAGGAGTAGGGTGATGGAGGAGTGGACCAGGGTGTCCCGGGGGAAACGATCCCTACGGAATGCCGCCAGGGTGGGTGAAGGGATGATGTGTTTGGTGGTGGTATCATGCTGGAGTTGGCGGCCATAGGTGGCGGTTGAGGAGTAGGGGGTGATGGAGGAGTGGACCAGGGTGTCCCGGGGGAAACGATCCCAACGGAATGTCGCCACGGGCGGAGAAGGGAAGATGTGTTTGGTGGTGGCATCATGCTGGAGTTGGCGGCCAAGGGTGATGCTTGTGGAGTAGGGGTCATGGAGGAGTGGAGCAGGGTGTCACGGAGGGAATGAGCCCTACTGAATGCGGCCAGGGGGGGTGAAGGGAAGATGTGTTTGGTGGTGGCATCTTGCTTGAGTTGGATCATGCTGGAGTTGGCGGCCATAGGTGGGGGTTGAGGAGTAGGGGGGTGATGGAGGAGTGGACCAGGGTGTCCCGGAGGGAACGATCCCTAAGGTAAGCCGCCAGGGGTGGTGAAGGGATGATGTGTTTGGTGGTGGCATCATGCTGGAGTTGACGGCCATAGGCGGGGGTTGAGCAGTAGGGGGTGATGTAGGAGTGAGCCAGGGTGTCCCGGAGGGAACAATCCCTACGGAATGCCGCCAGGGGGGGTGAAGGGAAGATGTGTTTGGTGGTGGCATCATCCTGGAGTTGGCGGCCATAGGTGGGGGTTGAGGAGTAGGAGTGATGGAGGAGTGGACCAGGGTGTCACGGAGGGAACGAGCCCTACGGAATGCCGCCTGGGGCGGTGAAGGGAAGGTGTGTTTGGTGGTGGCATCATGCTGGAGTTGGCGGCCATAGATGGGGGTTGAGGAGTAGAGGGTGATGGAGGAGTGGACCAGGGTGTCCGGGAGGGAACAATCCCTAGGAAATGCCGCCAGGGGGGTTGAAAGGACGATGTGTTTGGTGGAGGCATCATGCTGGAGTTGGCGGCCATAGGTGGGGGTTGAGGAGTAGGGGCTGCTGGCGGAGTGGACCAGGGTCTCCCGGAGGGAACGATCCCTACAGAATGACGCCAGGGGGTGTGAAGGCAAGATGTGTTTGGTGGTGGCATCATGCTGGAGTTGGCGGCCAAGGGTGGTGCTTGTGGAGTAGGGGTCATGGAGGAGTGGACCAGGGTGTCGCGGAGGGAATGAGCCCTACTGAA
The DNA here is from genome assembly GCF_964194155.1 of Cetorhinus maximus. Classification (NCBI taxonomy): domain Eukaryota; kingdom Metazoa; phylum Chordata; class Chondrichthyes; order Lamniformes; family Cetorhinidae; genus Cetorhinus; species Cetorhinus maximus. The sequence goes on along the minus strand of NC_135898.1, from coordinate 17,324,658 downwards.
TGCGGCCAGGGGGGGTGAAGGGAAGATGTGTTTGGTGGTGGCATCTTGCTTGAGTTGGATCATGCTGGAGTTGGCGGCCATAGGTGGGGGTTGAGGAGTAGGGGGGTGATGGAGGAGTGGACCAGGGTTTCCCGGAGGGAACGATCCCTAAGGTAAGCCGCCAGGGGTGGTGAAGGGATGATGTGTTTGGTGGTGGCATCATGCTGGAGTTGACGGCCATAGGCGGGGGTTGAGCAGTAGGGGGTGACGGAGGAGTGGGCCAGGGTATCCCGGAGGGAACAATCCCTACGGAATGCCGCCAGGGGGGGTGAAGGGAAGATATGTTTGGTGGTGGCATCATCCTGGAGTTGGCGGCCATAGGTGGGGGTTGAGGAGTAGGGGTGATGGAGGAGTGGACCAGGGTGTCGCGGAGGGAACGAGCCCTACCGAATGCCGCCAGGGGGGTTGAAGGGAAGATGTGTTTGGTGGTGGCATCATGCTTCAGTTGGATCATGCTGGAGTTGGCGACCATAGGTGGGGATTGAGGAGTAGGGGGGTGATGGAGAAGTGGACGAGGGTGTCCCGGAGGGAACGATCGCTACGGAATGCTGCCAGGGAGGGGTGAAGGGAAGACGTGTTTGGTAGTGGCATCATGCTGCAGTTGGCGGCCATAGGTGGGGCTTGAGGAGTAGGGGGTGATGGAAGAGTGGACGAGGGTGTCCCGGAGGGAACGATCCCTACGGAATGTCGCCGGGGGGGGTGAAGGGAAGATATGTTTGGTAGTGGCATCATGCTGGAGTGGGAGGCCATAGGTGGGGGTTGAGGAGTAGGGGGTGATGGAGGAGTGGACCAGGGTGTCCGGGAGGGAACGACCCTTACGGAATGCCGCCAGGGGGGGTGAAGGGAAGGTGCGTTTAGTGGTGGCAAAATTCTGGGGTTGGCGGCCATAGGTGGGGGTTGAGGAGTAGGGGGTCATTGAGGAGTGGACCAGGGTGTCCCGGAGGGAACGATCATTACGGAATTTCGCCAGCGGGGGTGAAGGGAAGATGTGTTTGGTGGTGGCATCATGCTGGAGTTGGCGGCCATAGGTGGCGGTTGAGGAGCAGGGGGTGATGGAAGAGTGGACCAGGGTCTCCCGGAGGGAACGATCCCTACGGAATGACGCCAGGGGGTGTGAAGGCAAGATGTGTTTGGTGGTGGCATCATGCTGGAGTTGGCGGCCATAGGTGGGGGTTGAGGAGTAGGGTGATGGAGGAGTGGAACAGGGTGTCCCGGAGGGAACGATCCCTACGGAATGCCGGCAGGGGAGGTGAAGGGAAGCTGTATTTGGTGGTGGCATCATGCTGGAGTTGGCGGCCATAGGTGGGGGTTGAGGAGTAGGGGTGATGAAGGAGTGGACCAGGGTGTCGCGGAGGGAACGAGCCCTACGGAATGCCGCCAGGGGGGCTGAAGGGAACATGTGTTTTGTGGTGGCATCATGCTTGAGTTGGATCATGCTGGAGTTGGCGGCCACAGGTGGGGGTTGCGGAGCAGGGCGTGATGGAGGAGTGGACCAGGGTGTCCCAGAGGGAACGATCCCTACGGAATGCCGCCAGGGTGGGTGAAGGGAAGATGTGTTTGGTGGTGGCAACATGCTGGAGTTGGCGGCCATAGGTGGGGGTTGAGGAGTACGGGGTGATGGAGGAGTGGACCAGGGTGTCCGGGAGGGAACGATCCATATGGAATGCCGCCAGGGTTGGTGAAGGGAAGATGTGTTTGGTGGTGGTATCATGCTGGAGTTGGCGGCCATAGGTGGGGGTTGAGGAGTAGGGTGATGGAGGAGTGGACCAGGGTGTCCCGGAGGGAACGATCCCTACGGAATGCCGCCAGGGGAGGTGAAGGGAATATGTATTTGGTGGTGGCATCATGCTGGAGTTGGCGGCCATAGGTGGGGGTTGAGGAGTAGGGGTGATGGAGGAGTGGACCAGGGTGTCGCGGAGGGAACGAGCCGTACGGAATGACGCCGGGGGATGAAGGCAAGATGAGTTTGGTGGTGGCATCATGCTGAAGTTGGCGGCCATAGGTGGGGGTTGAGGAGTAGGGTGATGGAGCAGTGGACCAGGGTGTCCCGGAGGGAACGATCCCTACGGAATGCCGCCAGGGGAGGTGAAGGGAAGCTGTATTTGGTGGTGGCATCATGCTGGAGTTGGCGGCCATAGGTGGGGGTTGAGGAGTAGGGGTGATGGAGGAGTGGACCAGGGTGTCGTGGAGGGAACGAGCCCTACGGAATGCCGCCAGGGGGGGTGAAGGGAACATGTGTTTTGTGGTGGCATGATGCTTGAGTTGGATCATGCTGGAGTTGGCGGCCACAGGTGGGGGTTGAGGAGTAGGGCGTGATGGAGGAGTGGACCTGGGTGTCCCAGAGGGAACGATCCCTACGGAATGCCGCCAGGGTGGGTGAAGGGAAGATGTGTTTGGTGGTGGCATCATGCTGGAGTTGGCGGCCATAGGTGGGGGTTGAGGAGTACGGGGTGATGGAGGAGTGGACCAGGGTGTCCGGGAGGGAACGATCCATATGGAATGCCGTCAGGGTTGGTGAAGGGAAGATGTGTTTGGTGGTGCTATCATGCTGGAGTTGGCGGCCATAGGTGGGGTTTGAGGAGTAGGGGGTGATGGAGGAGTGGACCAGGGTGTCCCGGGGGAAACGATCCCTACGGAATGCCGCCTGGGGCGGTGAAGGGAAGGTGTGTTTGGTGGTGGCATCATGCTTGAGTTGGATCATGCTGGACTTGGCGACCATAGGTGGGGATTGAGGAGTAGGGGGGTGATGGAGGAGTGGACCAGGGTGTCCTGGAGGGAACGATCCCTACGGAATGCCGCCAGGGGGGGTGAAGGGAAGATGTCTTTGGTGGTGGCATCATGCTGGAGTTGGCAGCCATAGGTGGGTGTTGAGGAGTAGGGGCTGCTGGCGGAGTGGACCAGGGTCTCCCGGAGGGAACGATCCCTACGGAATGACGCCAGGGGGTGTGAAGGGAAGATGTGTTTGGTGGTGGCATCATGCTGGAGTTGGAGACCATAGGTGGGGGTTGAGGAGTAGGGTGATGGAGGAGTGGACCAGGGTGTCCCGGAGGGAACAATCCCTACGGAATGCCGCCAGGAGTGGTGAAGGGATGATGTGTTTGGTGGTGGCATCATCCTGGAGTTGGCGGCCATAGGTGGGGGTTGAGGAGTAGGGGTGATGGAGGAGTGGACCAAGGTGTCGCGGAGGGAACGAGGCCTACCGAATGCCGCCAGGGGGGTTGAAGGGAAGATGTGTTTGGCGGTGGCATCATGCTTTAGTTGGATCATGCTTGAGTTGGCGGCCATAGGTGTGGGTTGAGGAGTAGGGGGTTAATGGAGGAGTGGACCAGGGTGTCCCGGAGGGAACGATCCCTACGGAATGCCGCCAGCGGTGGTGAAGGGAAGATGTGTTTGGTGGTGGCATCATGCTTGAGTTGGATCATGCTGGAGTTGACGGCCATAGGTGGGGGTTGAGGAGTAGGGGGTGATGGAGGAGTGGACCAGGGTGTCCCGGAGGGAATGATCCCTACGGAATGCCGCCGGCGGGGTGAAGGGAAGATGTATTTGGTGGTGGCATCATGCTGGAGGTGGCGGCCATAGGTGGGGGTTGAGAAGTAGGGTGATGGATGAGTGGAGCAGGGTGTCCCGGAGGGAATGATCCCTACGGAATGTCGCCGGGGGGGGTGAAAGGAAGATATGTTTGGTAGTGGCATCATGCTGGAGTGGGAGGCCATAGGTGGGGGTTGAGGAGTAGGAGGTGATGGAGGAGTGGACCAGGGTGTCCGGGAGGGAACGACCCTTACGGAATGCCGCCAGGGGGGGTGAAGGGAAGGTGCGTTTAGTGGTGGCAAAATTCAGGGGTTGGCGGCCATAGGTGGGGGTTGAGGAGTAGGGGGTCATTGAGGAGTGGACCAGGGTGACCCGGAGGGAACGATCCCTACGGAATGCCGCCATGGGGTTGGAAGGGAAGATGTGTTTGGTGGTGGCATCATGCTGGAGTTGGCGGCCATAGGTGGGGGTTGAGGAGTAGGGTGATGGAGGAGTGGACCAGGGTGTCCCGGAGGGAACGATCCCTACGGAATGCGTCCAGGGGGTGTGAAGGGAAGATGTGTTTGGTGGTGGCATCATGCTGGAGTTGGCGGCCATAGGTGGGGTTGAGGAGTAGGGGGTGATGGAGGAGTGGACCAGGGCGTCCCGGGGGAAACGATCCCTACGGAATGCCGCCTGGGGCGGTGAAGGGAAGGTGTGTTTGGTGGTGGCATCATGCTGGAGTTGGCGGCCATAGATGGGGGTTGAGGAGTAGAGGGTGATGGAGGAGTGGACCAGGGTGTCCGGGAGGGAACAGTCCCTAGGGAATGCCGCCAGGGGGGTTGAAAGGACGATGTGTTTGGTGGAGGCATCATGCTGGAGTTGGCGGCAATAGGTGGGGGTTGTGGAGTAGGGGCTGCTGGCGGAGTGGACCAGGCTCTCCGGGAGGGAACAATCCCTAGGGAATGCCGCCAGGGGGGTTGAAAGGACGATGTGTTTGGTGGAGGCATCATGCTGGAGTTGGCGGCCATAGGTGGGGGTTGAGGAGTAGGGGCTGCTGGCAGAGTGGACCAGGGTCTCCCGGAGGGAACGATCCCTACAGAATGACGCCAGGGGGTGTGAAGGCAAGATGTGTTTGGTGGTGGCATCATGCTGGAGTTGGCGGCCAAGGGTGGTGCTAGTGGAGTAGGGGTGATGGAGGAGTGGACCAGGGTGTCGCGGAGACAATGAGCCCTACTGAATGCGGCCAGGGGGGGTGAAGGGAAGATGTGTTTGGTGGTGGCATCTTGCTTGAGTTGGATCATGCTGGAGTTGGCGGCCATAGGTGGGGGTTGAGGAGTAGGGGGGTGATGGAGGAGTGGACCAGGGTTTCCCGGAGGGAACGATCCCTAAGGTAAGCCGCCAGGGGTGGTGAAGGGATGATGTGTTTGGTGGTGGCATCATGCTGGAGTTAACGGCCATAGGCGGGGGTTGAGCAGTAGGGGGTGACGGAGGATTGGGCCAGGGTATCCCGGAGGGAACAATCCCTACGGAATGCCGCCAGGGGGGGTGAAGGGAAGATGTGTTTGGTGGTGGCATCATCCTGGAGTTGGCGGTCATAGGTGGGGGTTGAGGAGTAGGGGTGATGGAGGAGTGGACCAGGGTGTCGCGGAGGGAACGAGCCCTACCGAATGCCGCCAGGGGGGTTGAAGGGAAGATGTGTTTGGTGGTGGCATCATGCTTCAGTTGGATCATGCTGGAGTTGGCGACCATAGGTGGGGATTGAGGAGTAGGGGGGTGATGGAGGAGTGGACCAGGGTGTCCTGGAGGGAACGATCCCTACGGAATGCTGCCGGGGGGGGTGAAGGGAAGATGACTTAGGTGGTGGCATCATGCTGGAGTTGGCAGCCATAGGTGGGGGTTGAGGAGTAGGGGCTGCTGGCGGAGTGGACCAGGGTCTCCCGGAGGGAACGATCCATACGGAATGACGCCAGGGGGTGTGAAGGCAAGATGAGTTTGGTGGTGGCATCATGCTGGAGTTGGCGGCCATAGGTGGGGGTTGAGGAGTAGGGTGATGGAGGAGTGGAACAGGGTGTCCCGGAGGGAACGATCCCTACGGAATGCCGGCAGGGGAGGTGAAGGGAAGCTGTATTTGGTGGTGGCATCATGCTGGAGTTGGCGGCCATAGGTGGGGGTTGAGGAGTAGGGGTGATGGAGGAGTGGACCAGGGTGTCGCGCAGGGAACGAGCCCTACGGAATGCCGCCAGGGGGGGTGAAGGGAACATGTGTTTTGTGGTGGCATCATGCTTGAGTAGGATCATGCTGGAGTTGGCGGCCAAAGGTGGGGGTTGCGGAGTAGGGCGTGATGGAGGAGTGGACCAGGGTGTCCGGGAGGGAACGATCCATATGGAATGCCGCCAGGGTTGGTGAAGGGAAGATGTGTTTGGTGGTGGTATCATGCTGGAGTTGGCGGCCATAGGTGGGGGTTGAGGAGTAGGGTGATGTAGGAGTGGAACAGGGTGTCCCGGAGGGAACGATCCCTACGGAGTGCCGCCAGGGGAGGTGAAGGGAATATGTATTTGGTGGTGGCATCATGCTGGAGTTGGCGGCCATAGGTGGGGGTTGAGGAGTAGGGGTGATGGAGGAGTGGACCAGGGTGTCGCGGAGGGAACGAGCCCTACGGAATGCCGCCGGGGGGTGAAGGGAACATGTGTTTTGTGGTGGCATCATGCTTGAGTTGGATCATGCTGGAGTTGGCGGCCACAGGTGGGGGTTGAGGAGTAGGGCGTGATGGAGGAGTGGACCAGGGTGTCCCAGAGGGAACGATCCCTACGGAATGCCGCCAGGGTGGGTGAAGGGAAGATGTGTTTGGTGGTGGCATCATGCTGGAGTTGGCGGCCATAGGTGGGGGTTGAGGAGTACGGGGTGATGGAGGAGTGGACCAGGGTGTCCGGGAGGGAACGATCCATATGGAATGCTGCCAGGGTTGGTGAAGGGAAGATGTGTTTGGTGGTGGTATCATGCTGGAGTTGGCGGCCATAGGTGGGGTTTGAGCAGTAGGGGGTGATGGAGGAGTGGACCAGGGTGTCCCGGGGGAAACGATCCCTACGGAATGCCGCCTGGGGCGGTGAAGGGAAGGTGTGTTTGGTGGTGGCATCATGCTGGAGTTGGCGGCCATAGATGGGGGTTGAGGAGTAGGGGGTGATGGAGGAGTGGACCAGGGTGTCCGGGAGGGAACAATCCCTATGGAATGCCGCCAGGGGGGTTGAAGGGGCGATGTGTTTGGTGGAGGCATCATGCTGGAGTTGGCGGCCATAGGTGGGGGTTGAGGAGTAGGGGCTGCTGGCGGAGTGGACCAGGGTCTCCCGGAGGGAACGATACCTACGGAATGACGCCAGGGGGTGTGAAGGCAAGATGTGTTTGGTGGTGGCATCATGCTGGAGTTGGCGGCCATAGGTGGGGGTTGAGGAGTAGGGTGATGGAGCAGTGGACCAGGGTGTCCCGGAGGGAACGATCCCTATGGAATGCCGCCAGGGGAGGTGAAGGGAAGCTGTATTTGATGGTGGCATCATGCTGGAGTTGGCGGCCATAGGTGGGGGTTGAGGAGTAGGGGTGATGGAGGAGTGGACCAGGGTGTCGCGGAGGGAACGAGCCCTACGGAATGCCGCCAGGGGGGGTGAAGGGAACATGTGTTTTGTGGTGGCATCATGCTTGAGTTGGATCATGCTGGAGTTGGCGGCCACAGGTGGGGGTTGCGGAGTAGGGCGTGATGGAGGAGTGGACCTGGGTGTCCCAGAGGGAACGATCCCTACGGAATGCCGCCAGGGTGGGTGAAGGGAAGATGTGTTTGGTGGTGGCATCATGCTGGAGTTGGCGGCCATAGGTGGGGGTTGAGGAGTACGGGGTGATGGAGGAGTGGACCAGGGTGTCCGGGAGGGAACGATCCATATGGAATGCCGCCAGGGTTGGTGAAGGGAAGATGTGTTTGGTGGTGGTATCATGCTGGAGTTGGCGGCCATAGGTGGGGTTTGAGGAGTAGGGGGTGATGGAGGAGTGGACCAGGGTGTCCCGGGGGAACGATCCCTACGGAATGCCGCCTGGGGCGGTGAAGGGAAGGTGTGTTTGGTGGTGGCATCATGCTTGAGTTGGATCATGCTGGAGTTGGCGACCATAGGTGGGGATTGAGGAGTAGGGGGGTGATGGAGGAGTGGACCAGGGTGTCCTGGAGGGAACGATCCCTACGGAATGCCGCCAGGGGGGGTGAAGGGAAGATGTCTTTGGTGGTGGCATCATGCTGGAGTTGGCAGCCATAGGTGGGGGTTGAGGAGTAGGGGCTGCTGGCGGAGTGGACCAGGGTCTCCCGGAGGGAACGATCCCTACGGAATGACGCCAGGGGGTGTGAAGGGAAGATGTATTTGGTGGTGGCATCATGCTGGAGTTGGCGGCCATAGGTGGGGGTTGAAGAGTAGGGGTGATGGAGGAGTGGACCAGGGTGTCGCGGAGGGAACGAGCCCTACGGAATGCCGCCGGGGGGGTGAAGGGAACATGTGTTTTGTGGTGGCATCATGCATGAGTTGGATCATGCTGGAGTTGGCGGCCACAGGTGGGGGTTGAGGAGTAGGGCGTGATGGAGGAGTGGACCAGGGTGTCCCAGAGGGAAAGATCCCTACGGAATGCCGCCAGGGTGGGTGAAGGGAAGATGTGTTTGGTGGTGGCATCATGCTGGAGTTGGCGGCCATAGGTGGGGGTTGAGGAGTACGGGGTGATGGAGGAGTGGACCAGGGTGTCCGGGAGGGAACGATCCAAATGGAATGCCGCCAGGGTTGGTGAAGGGAAGATGTGTTTGGTGGTGGTATCATGCTGGAGTTGGCGGCCATAGGTGGGGTTTGAGGAGTAGGGGGTGATGGAGGAGTGGGCCAGGGTGTCCCGCGGGAAACGATCCCTACGGAATGCCGCCTGGGGCGGTGAAGGGAAGGTGTGTTTGGTGGTGGCATCATGCTGGAGTTGGCGGTCATAGATGGGGGTTGAGGAGTAGAGGGTGATGGAGGAGTAGACCAGGGTGTCCGGGAGGGAACAATCCCTACGGAACGCCGCCAGGGGAGGTGAAGGGAAGATGTGTTTGGTGGTGGTATCCTGCTGGAGTTGGCGGCCATACGTGGGGGTTGAGGAGTAGGGGTGATGGAGGAGTGGACCAGGGTGTCGCGGAGGGAACGAGGCCTACCGAATGCCGCCAGGGGGGTTGAAGGGAAGAAGTATTTGGCGGTGGCATCATGCTTGAGTTGGATCATGCTTGAGTTGGCGGCCATAGGTGTGGGTTGAGGAGTAGGGGGGTGATGGAGGAGTGGACCAGGGTGTCCCGGAGGGAACGAACCCTACGGAATGCCGCCAGGGGTGGTGAAGGGAAGATGTGTTTGGTGGTGGCATCATGCTTCAGTTGGATCATGCTGGAGTTGACGGCCATAGGTGGGGGTTGAGGAGTAGGGGGTGATGGAGAAGTGGACGAGGGTGTCCCGGAGGGAACGATCGCTACGGAATGCTGCCAGGGAGGGGTGAAGGGAAGACGTGTTTGGTAGTGGCATCATGCTGCAGTTGGCGGCCATAGGTGGGGCTTGAGGAGTAGGGGGTGATGGAAGAGTGGACGAGGGTGTCCCGGAGGGAACGATCCCTACGGAATGTCGCCGGGGGGGGTGAAGGGAAGATATGTTTGGTAGTGGCATCATGCTGGAGTGGGAGGCCATAGGTGGGGGTTGAGGAGTAGGGGGTGATGGAGGAGTGGACCAGGGTGTCCGGGAGGGAACGACCCTTACGGAATGCCGCCAGGGGGGGTGAAGGGAAGGTGCGTTTAGTGGTGGCAAAATTCTGGGGTTGGCGGCCATAGGTGGGGGTTGAGGAGTAGGGGGTCATTGAGGAGTGGACCAGGGTGTCCCGGAGGGAACGATCATTACGGAATTTCGCCAGCGGGGGTGAAGGGAAGATGTGTTTGGTGGTGGCATCATGCTGGAGTTGGCGGCCATAGGTGGCGGTTGAGGAGCAGGGGGTGATGGAAGAGTGGACCAGGGTCTCCCGGAGGGAACGATCCCTACGGAATGCCGGCAGGGGAGGTGAAGGGAAGCTGTATTTGGTGGTGGCATCATGCTTCAGTTGGATCATGCTGGAGTTGGCGACCATAGGTGGGGATTGAGGAGTAGGGGGGTGATGGAGGAGTGGACCAGGGTGTCCTGGAGGGAACGATCCCTACGGAATGCTGCCGGGGGGGGTGAAGGGAAGATGACTTAGGTGGTGGCATCATGCTGGAGTTGGCAGCCATAGGTGGGGGTTGAGGAGTAGGGGCTGCTGGCGGAGTGGACCAGGGTCTCCCGGAGGGAACGATCCATACCGAATGACGCCAGGGGGTGTGAAGGCAAGATGTGTTTGGTGGTGGCATCATGCTGGAGTTGGCGGCCATAGGTGGGGGTTGAGGAGTAGGGTGATGGAGGAGTGGAACAGGGTGTCCCGGAGGGAACGATCCCTACGGAATGCCGGCAGGGGAGGTGAAGGGAAGCTGTATTTGGTGGTGGCATCATGCTGGAGTTGGCGGCCATAGGTGGGGGTTGAGGAGTAGGGGTGATGGAGGAGTGGACCAGGGTGTCGCGCAGGGAACGAGCCCTACGGAATGCCGCCAGGGGGGGTGAAGGGAACATGTGTTTTGTGGTGGCATCATGCTTGAGTAGGATCATGCTGGAGTTGGCGGCCAAAGGTGGGGGTTGCGGAGTAGGGCGTGATGGAGGAGTGGACCAGGGTGTCCGGGAGGGAACGATCCATATGGAATGCCGCCAGGGTTGGTGAAGGGAAGATGTGTTTGGTGGTGGTATCATGCTGGAGTTGGCGGCCATAGGTGGGGGTTGAGGAGTAGGGTGATGTAGGAGTGGAACAGGGTGTCCCGGAGGGAACGATCCCTACGGAGTGCCGCCAGGGGAGGTGAAGGGAATATGTATTTGGTGGTGGCATCATGCTGGAGTTGGCGGCCATAGGTGGGGGTTGAGGAGTAGGGGTGATGGAGGAGTGGACCAGGGTGTCGCGGAGGGAACGAGCACTACGGAATGCCGCCGGGGGGTGAAGGGAACATGTGTTTTGTGGTGGCATCATGCTTGAGTTGGATCATGCTGGAGTTGGCGGCCACAGGTGGGGGTTGAGGAGTAGGGCGTGATGGAGGAGTGGACCAGGGTGTCCCAGAGGGAACGATCCCTACGGAATGCCGCCAGGGTGGGTGAAGGGAAGATGTGTTTGGTGGTGGCATCATGCTGGAGTTGGCGGCCATAGGTGGGGGTTGAGGAGTACGGGGTGATGGAGGAGTGGACCAGGGTGTCCGGGAGGGAACGATCCATATGGAATGCTGCCAGGGTTGGTGAAGGGAAGATGTGTTTGGTGGTGGTATCATGCTGGAGTTGGCGGCCATAGGTGGGGTTTGAGCAGTAGGGGGTGATGGAGGAGTGGACCAGGGTGTCCCGGGGGAAACGATCCCTACGGAATGCCGCCTGGGGCGGTGAAGGGAAGGTGTGTTTGGTGGTGGCATCATGCTGGAGTTGGCGGCCATAGATGGGGGTTGAGGAGTAGGGGGTGATGGAGGAGTGGACCAGGGTGTCCGGGTTGAACAATCCCTATGGAATGCCGCCAGCGGGGTTGAAGGGGCGATGTGTTTGGTGGAGGCATCATGCTGGAGTTGGCGGCCATAGGTGGGGGTTGAGGAGTAGGGGCTGCTGGCGGAGTGGACCAGGGTCTCCCGGAGGGAACGATACCTACGGAATGACGCCAGGGGGTGTGAAGGCAAGATGTGTTTGGTGGTGGCATCATGCTGGAGTTGGCGGCCATAGGTGGGGGTTGAGGAGTAGGGTGATGGAGCAGTGGACCAGGGTGTCCCGGAGGGAACGATCCCTATGGAATGCCGCCAGGGGAGGTGAAGGGAAGCTGTATTTGGTGGTGGCATCATGCTGGAGTTGGCGGCCATAGGTGGGGGTTGAGGAGTAGGGGTGATGGAGGAGTGGACCAGGGTGTCGCGGAGGGAACGAGCCCTACGGAATGCCGCCAGGGGGGGTGAAGGGAACATGTGTTTTGTGGTGGCATCATGCTTGAGTTGGATCATGCTGGAGTTGGCGGCCACAGGTGGGGGTTGCGGAGTAGGGCGTGATGGAGGAGTGGACCTGGGTGTCCCAGAGGGAACGATCCCTACGGAATGCCGCCAGGGTGGGTGAAGGGAAGATGTGTTTGGTGGTGGCATCATGCTGGAGTTGGCGGCCATAGGTGGGGGTTGAGGAGTACGGGGTGATGGAGGAGTGGACCAGGGTGTCCGGGAGGGAACGATCCATATGGAATGCCGCCAGGGTTGGTGAAGGGAAGATGTGTTTGGTGGTGGTATCATGCTGGAGTTGGCGGCCATAGGTGGGGTTTGAGGAGTAGGGGGTGATGGAGGAGTGGACCAGGGTGTCCCGGGGGAACGATCCCTACGGAATGCCGCCTGGGGCGGTGAAGGGAAGGTGTGTTTGGTGGTGGCATCATGCTTGAGTTGGATCATGCTGGAGTTGGCGACCATAGGTGGGGATTGAGGAGTAGGGGGGTGATGGAGGAGTGGACCAGGGTGTCCTGGAGGGAACGATCCCTACGGAATGCCGCCAGGGGGGGTGAAGGGAAGATGTCTTTGGTGGTGGCATCATGCTGGAGTTGGCAGCCATAGGTGGGGGTTGAGGAGTAGGGGCTGCTGGCGGAGTGGACCAGGGTCTCCCGGAGGGAACGATCCCTACGGAATGACGCCAGGGGGTGTGAAGGGAAGATGTATTTGGTGGTGGCATCATGCTGGAGTTGGCGGCCATAGGTGGGGGTTGAAGAGTAGGGGTAATGGAGGAGTGGACCAGGGTGTCGCGGAGGGAACGAGCCCTACGGAATGCCGCCGGGGGGGTGAAGGGAACATGTGTTTTGTGGTGGCATCATGCATGAGTTGGATCATGCTGGAGTTGGCGGCCACAGGTGGGGGTTGAGGAGTAGGGCGTGATGGAGGAGTGGACCAGGGTGTCCCAGAGGGAAAGATCCCTACGGAATGCCGCCAGGGTGGGTGAAGGGAAGATGTGTTTGGTGGTGGCATCATGCTGGAGTTGGCGGCCATAGGTGGGGGTTGAGGAGTACGGGGTGATGGAGGAGTGGACCAGGGTGTCCGGGAGGGAACGATCCAAATGGAATGCCGCCAGGGTTGGTGAAGGGAAGATGTGTTTGGTGGTGGTATCATGCTGGAGTTGGCGGCCATAGGTGGGGTTTGAGGAGTAGGGGGTGATGGAGGAGTGGGCCAGGGTGTCCCGCGGGAAACGATCCCTACGGAATGCCGCCTGGGGCGGTGAAGGGAAGGTGTGTTTGGTGGTGGCATCATGCTGGAGTTGGCGGTCATAGATGGGGGTTGAGGAGTAGAGGGTGATGGAGGAGTAGACCAGGGTGTCCGGGAGGGAACAATCCCTACGGAACGCCGCCAGGGGAGGTGAAGGGAAGATGTGTTTGGTGGTGGTATCCTGCTGGAGTTGGCGGCCATAGGTGGGGGTTGAGGAGTAGGGGTGATGCAGGAGTGGACCAGGGTGTCCCGGGAGGAACAATCCCTACGGAATCCCGCCAGGGGGGGTGAAGGGATGATGTGTTTGGTGGTGGCATCATGCTGGAGTTGGCGGCCATAGGTGGGGGTTGAGGAGTAGGGGGTGATGGAGGAGTGGACCAGGGTGTCCCGGGGGAACGATCCCTACGGAATGCCGCCTGGGGCGGTGAAGGGAAGGTGTGTTTGGTGGTGGCATCATGCTTGAGTTGGATCATGCTGGAGTTGGCGACCATAGGTGGGGATTGAGGAGTAGGGGGGTGATGGAGGAGTGGACCAGGGTGTCCTGGAGGGAACGATCCCTACGGAATGCCGCCAGGGGGGGTGAAGGGAAGATGTCTTTGGTGGTGGCATCATGCTGGAGTTGGCAGCCATAGGTGGGTGTTGAGGAGTAGGGGCTGCTGGCGGAGTGGACCAGGGTCTCCCGGAGGGAACGATCCCTACGGAATGACGCCAGGGGGTGTGAAGGGAAGATGTATTTGGTGGTGGCATCATGCTGGAGTTGGCGGCCATAGGTGGGGGTTGAAGAGTAGGGGTAATGGAGGAGTGGACCAGGGTGTCGCGGAGGGAACGAGCCCTACGGAATGCCGCCGGGGGGGTGAAGGGAACATGTGTTTTGTGGTGGCATCATGCATGAGTTGGATCATGCTGGAGTTGGCGGCCACAGGTGGGGGTTGAGGAGTAGGGCGTGATGGAGGAGTGGGCCAGGGTGTCCCAGAGGGAAAGATCCCTACGGAATGCCGCCAGGGTGGGTGAAGGGAAGATGTGTTTGGTGGTGGCATCATGCTGGAGTTGGCGGCCATAGGTGGGGGTTGAGGAGTACGGGGTGATGGAGGAGTGGACCAGGGTGTCCGGGAGGGAACGATCCAAATGGAATGCCGCCAGGGTTGGTGAAGGGAAGATGTGTTTGGTGGTGGTATCATGCTGGAGTTGGCGGCCATAGGTGGGGTTTGAGGAGTAGGGGGTGATGGAGGAGTGGGCCAGGGTGTCCCGCGGGAAACGATCCCTACGGAATGCCGCCTGGGGCGGTGAAGGGAAGGTGTGTTTGGTGGTGGCATCATGCTGGAGTTGGCGGTCATAGATGGGGGTTGAGGAGTAGAGGGTGATGGAGGAGTAGACCAGGGTGTCCGGGAGGGAACAATCCCTACGGAACGCCGCCAGGGGAGGTGAAGGGAAGATGTGTTTGGTGGTGGTATCCTGCTGGAGTTGGCGGCCATAGGTGGGGGTTGAGGAGTAGGGGTGATGGAGGAGTGGACCAGGGTGTCCCGGGAGGAACAATCCCTACGGAATCCCGCCAGGGGGGGTGAAGGGATGATGTGTTTGGTGGTGGCATCATGCTGGAGTTGGCGGTCATAGGTGGGGGTTGAGGAGTAGGGGTGATGGAGGAGTGGACCAGGGTGTCGCGGAGGGAACGAGGCCTACCGAATGCCGCCAGGGGGGTTGAAGGTAAGAAGTATTTGGCGGTGGCATCATGCTTGAGTTGGATCATGCTTGAGTTGGCGGCCATAGGTGTGGGTTGAGGAGTAGGGGGGTGATGGAGGAGTGGACCAGGGTGTCCCGGAGGGAACGAACCCTACGGAATGCCGCCAGGGGTAGTGAAGGGAAGATGTGTTTGGTGGTGGCATCATGCTTCAGTTGGATCATGCTGGAGTTGACGGCCATAGGTGGGGGTTGAGGAGTAGGGGGTGATGGAGAAGTGGACGAGGGTGTCCCGGAGGGAACGATCGCTACGGAATGCTGCCAGGGAGGGGTGAAGGGAAGACGTGTTTGGTAGTGGCATCATGCTGCAGTTGGCGGCCATAGGTGGGGCTTGAGGAGTAGGGGGTGATGGAAGAGTGGACGAGGGTGTCCCGGAGGGAACGATCCCTACGGAATGTCGCCGGGGGGGGTGAAGGGAAGATATGTTTGGTAGTGGCATCATGCTGGAGTGGGAGGCCATAGGTGGGGGTTGAGGAGTAGGGGGTGATGGAGGAGTGGACCAGGGTGTCCGGGAGGGAACGACCCTTACGGAATGCCGCCAGGGGGGGTGAAGGGAAGGTGCGTTTAGTGGTGGCAAAATTCTGGGGTTGGCGGCCATAGGTGGGGGTTGAGGAGTAGGGGGTCATTGAGGAGTGGACCAGGGTGTCCCGGAGGGAACGATCATTACGGAATTTCGCCAGCGGGGGAAAAGGGAAGATGTGTTTGGTGGTGGCATCATGCTGGAGTTGGCGGCCATAGGTGGCGGTTGAGGAGCAGGGGGTGATGGAAGAGTGGACCAGGGTCTCCCGGAGGGAACGATCCCTACGGAATGACGCCAGGGGGTGTGAAGGCAAGATGTGTTTGGTGGTGGCATCATGCTGGAGTTGGCGGCCATAGGTGGGGGTTGAGGAGTAGGGTGATGGAGGAGTGGAACAGGGTGTCCCGGAGGGAACGATCCCTACGGAATGCCGCCAGGGGAGGTGAAGGGAAGCTGTATTTGGTGGTGGCATCATGCTGGAGTTGGCGGCCATAGGTGGGGGTTGAGGAGTAGGGGTGATGAAGGAGTGGACCAGGGTGTCGCGGAGGGAACGAGCCCTACGGAATGCCGCCAGGGGGGCTGAAGGGAACATGTGTTTTGTGGTGGCATCATGCTTGAGTTGGATCATGCTGGAGTTGGCGGCCACAGGTGGGGGTTGCGGAGTAGGGCGTGATGGAGGAGTGGACCAGGGTGTCCCAGAGGGAACGATCCCTACGGAATGCCGCCAGGGTGGGTGAAGGGAAGATGTGTTTGGTGGTGGCATCATGCTGGAGTTGGCGGCCATAGGTGGGGGTTGAGGAGTACGGGGTGATGGAGGAGTGGACCAGGGTGTCCGGGAGGGAACGATCCATATGGAATGCCGCCAGGGTTGGTGAAGGGAAGATGTGTTTGGTGGTGGTATCATGCTGGAGTTGGCGGCCATAGGTGGGGGTTGAGGAGTAGGGTGATGGAGGAGTGGACCAGGGTGTCCCGGAGGGAACGATCCCTACGGAATGCCGCCAGGGGAGGTGAAGGGAATTTGTATTTGGTGGTGGCATCATGCTGGAGTTGGCGGCCATAGGTGGGGGTTGAGGAGTAGGGGTGATGGAGGAGTGGACCAGGGTGTCGCGGAGGGAACGAGCCGTACGGAATGACGCCGGGGGATGAAGGCAAGATGTGTTTGGTGGTGGCATCATGCTGAAGTTGGCGGCCATAGGTGGGGGTTGAGGAGTAGGGTGATGGAGCAGTGGACCAGGGTGTCCCGGAGGGAACGATCCCTACGGAATGCCGCCAGGGGAGGTGAAGGGAAGCTGTATTTGGTGGTGGCATCATGCTGGAGTTGGCGGCCATAGGTGGGGGTTGAGGAGTAGGGGTGATGGAGGAGTGGACCAGGGTGTCGTGGAGGGAACGAGCCCTACGGAATGCCGCCAGGGGGGGTGAAGGGAACATGTGTTTTGTGGTGGCATGATGCTTGAGTTGGATCATGCTGGAGTTGGCGGCCACAGGTGGGGGTTGAGGAGTAGGGCGTGATGGAGGAGTGGACCTGGGTGTCCCAGAGGGAACGATCCCTACGGAATGCCGCCAGGGTGGGTGAAGGGAAGATGTGTTTGGTGGTGGCATCATGCTGGAGTTGGCGGCCATAGGTGGGGGTTGAGGAGTACGGGGTGATGGAGGAGTGGACCAGGGTGTCCGGGAGGGAACGATCCATATGGAATGCCATCAGGGTTGGTGAAGGGAAGATGTGTTTGGTGGTGGTATCATGCTGGAGTTGGCGGCCATAGGTGGGGTTTGAGGAGTAGGGGGTGATGGAGGAGTGGACCAGGGTGTCCCGGGGGAAACGATCCCTACGGAATGCCGCCTGGGGCGGTGAAGGGAAGGTGTGTTTGGTGGTGGCATCATGCTTGAGTTGGATCATGCTGGAGTTGGCGACCATAGGTGGGGATTGAGGAGTAGGGGGGTGATGGAGGAGTGGACCAGGGTGTCCTGGAGGGAACGATCCCTACGGAATGCCGCCAGGGGGGGTGAAGGGAAGATGTCTTTGGTGGTGGCATCATGCTGGAGTTGGCAGCCATAGGTGGGTGTTGAGGAGTAGGGGCTGCTGGCGGAGTGGACCAGGGTCTCCCGGAGGGAACGATCCCTACGGAATGACGCCAGGGGGTGTGAAGGGAAGATGTGTTTGGTGGTGGCATCATGCTGGAGTTGGAGGCCATAGGTGGGGGTTGAGGAGTAGGGTGATGGAGGAGTGGACCAGGGTGTCCCGGAGGGATCGATCCCTACGGAATGCCGCCAGGGGAGGTGAAGGGAAGATGTATTTGCTGGTGGCATCATGCTGGAGTTGGCGGCCATAGGTGGGGGTTGAGGAGTAGGGGGTGATGGAGGAGTGGACCAGGGTGTCGCAGAGGGAATGAGCCCTACTGAATGCCGCCAGGGGGGGTGAAGGGAAGATGTGTTTGGTGGTGGCATCTTGCTTGAGTTGGATAATGCTGGAGTTGGCGGCCATAGGTGGGGTTTGAGGAGTAGGGGGGTGATGGAGCAGTGGACCAGGGTGTCCCGGAGGGAACGATCCCTACGGAATGCCGCCAGGGGAGGTGAAGGGAAGCTGTATTTGGTGGTGGCATCATGCTGGAGTTGGCGGCCATAGGTGGGGGTTGAGGACCAGGGGTGATGGAGGAGTGGACCAGGGTGTCGCGGAGGGAACGAGCCCTACCGAATGCCGCCAGGGGGGTCGAAGGGAAGATGTGTTTGGTGGTGGCATCATGCTGGAGTTGACGGCCATAGGCGGGGGTTGAGCAGTAGGGGGTGATGGAGGAGTGGGCCAGGGTGTCCCGGAGGGAACAATCCCTACGGAATGCCGCCAGGAGTGGTGAAGGGATGATGTGTTTGGTGGTGGCATCATGCTGGAGTTGACGGCCATAGGGGGGGGTTGAGCAGTAGGGGGTGATGGAGGAGTGGGCCAGGGTGTCCCGGAGGGAACAATCCCTACGGAATGCCGCCAGGGGGGGTGAAGGGAAGATGTGTTTGGTGGTGGCATCATCCTGGAGTTGGCGGCCATAGGTGGGGGTTGAGGACTAGGGGTGATGGAGGAGTGGACCAGGGTGTCGCGGAGGGAACGAGCCCTACCGAATGCCGCCAGGGGGGTTGAAGGGAAGATGTGTTTGGTGGTGGCATCATGCTTGAGTTGGATCATGCTGGAGTTGGCGACCATAGGTGGGGATTGCGGAGTAGGGGGGTGATGGAGGAGTGGACCAGGGTGTCCTGGAGGGAACGATCCCTACGGAATGCCGCTGGGGGGGGGTGAAGGGAAGATGTCTTAGGTGGTGGCATCATGCTGGAGTTGGCAGCCATAGCTGGGGGTTGAGGAGTAGGGGCTGCTGGCGGAGTGGACCAGGGTCTCCCGGAGGGAACGATCCATACGGAATGACGCCAGGGGGTGTGAAGGCAAGATGTGTTTGGTGGTGGCATCATGCTGGAGTTGGCAGCCATAGGTGGGGGTTGAGGAGTAGGGTGATGGAGGAGTGGAACAGGGTGTCCCGGAGGGAACGATCCCTACGGAATGCCGCCAGGGGAGGTGAAGGGAAGCTGTATTTGGTGGTGGCATCATGCTGGAGTTGGCGGCCATAGGTGGGGGTTGAGGAGTAGGGGTGATGGAGGAGTGGACCAGGGTGTCGCGGAGGGAACGAGCCCTACGGAATGACGCCAGGGGGTGTGAAGGGAAGATGTATTTGGTGGTGGCATCATGCTGGAGTTGGCGGCCATAGGTGGGGGTTGAGGAGTAGGGGTGATGGAGGAGTGGACCAGGGTGTCGCGGAGGGAACGAGCCCTACGGAATGCCGCCGGGGGGGTGAAGGGAACATGTGTTTTGTGGTGGCATCATGCTTGAGTTGGATCATGCTGGAGTTGGCGGCCACAGGTGGGGGTTGAGGAGTAGGGCGTGATGGAGGAGTGGACCAGGGTGTCCCAGAGGGAACGATCCCTACGGAATGCCGCCAGGGTGGGTGAAGGGAAGATGTGTTTGGTGGTTGCATCATGCTGGAGTTGGCGGCCATAGGTGGGGGTTGATGAGTACGGGGTGATGGAGGAGTGGACCAGGGTGTCCAGGAGGGAACGATCCAAATGGAATGCCGCCAGGGTTGGTGAAGGGAAGATGTGTTTGGTGGTGGTATCATGCTGGAGTTGGCGGCCATAGGTGGGGTTTGAGGAGTAGGGGGTGATGGAGGAGTGGACCAGGGTGTCCCGGGGGAAACGATCCTTACGGAATGCCGCCTGGGGCGGTGAAGGGAAGGTGTGTTTGGTGGTGGCATAATGCTGGAGTTGGCGGCGATAGATGGGGGTTGAGGAGTAGAGGGTGATGGAGGAGTAGACCAGGGTGTCCGGGAGGTAACAATCCCTACGGAACGCCGCCAGGGGAGGTGAAGGGAAGATGTGTTTGGTGGTGGTATCATGCTGGAGTTGGCGGCCATAGGTGGGGGTTGAGGAGTAGGGGTGATGGAGGAGTGGACCAGGGTGTCCCGGGGGGAACAATCCCTACGGAATGCCGCCAGGGGGGGATGAGGGAAGATGTATTTGCTGGTGGCATCATGCTGGAGTTGGCGGCCATAGGTGGGGGTTGAGGAGTAGGGGGTGATGGAGGAGTGGACCAGGGTGTCGCAGAGGGAATGAGCCCTACTGAATGCCGCCAGGGGGGGTGAAGGGAAGATGTGTTTGGTGGTGGCATCTTGCTTGAGTTGGATAATGCTGGAGTTGGCGGCCATAGGTGGGGTTTGAGGAGTAGGGGGGTGATGGAGCAGTGGACCAGGGTGTCCCGGAGGGAACGATCCCTACGGAATGCCGCCAGGGGAGGTGAAGGGAAGCTGTATTTGGTGGTGGCATCATGCTGGAGTTGGCGGCCATAGGTGGGGGTTGAGGACCAGGGGTGATGGAGGAGTGGACCAGGGTGTCGCGGAGGGAACGAGCCCTACCGAATGCCGCCAGGGGGGTCGAAGGGAAGATGTGTTTGGTGGTGGCATCATGCTGGAGTTGACGGCCATAGGCGGGGGTTGAGCAGTAGGGGGTGATGGAGGAGTGGGCCAGGGTGTCCCGGAGGGAACAATCCCTACGGAATGCCGCCAGGAGTGGTGAAGGGATGATGTGTTTGGTGGTGGCATCATGCTGGAGTTGACGGCCATAGGGGGGGGTTGAGCAGTAGGGGGTGATGGAGGAGTGGGCCAGGGTGTCCCGGAGGGAACAATCCCTACGGAATGCCGCCAGGGGGGGTGAAGGGAAGATGTGTTTGGTGGTGGCATCATCCTGGAGTTGGCGGCCATAGGTGGGGGTTGAGGACTAGGGGTGATGGAGGAGTGGACCAGGGTGTCGCGGAGGGAACGAGCCCTACCGAATGCCGCCAGGGGGGTTGAAGGGAAGATGTGTTTGGTGGTGGCATCATGCTTGAGTTGGATCATGCTGGAGTTGGCGACCATAGGTGGGGATTGCGGAGTAGGGGGGTGATGGAGGAGTGGACCAGGGTGTCCTGGAGGGAACGATCCCTACGGAATGCCGCTGGGGGGGGGTGAAGGGAAGATGTCTTAGGTGGTGGCATCATGCTGGAGTTGGCAGCCATAGCTGGGGGTTGAGGAGTAGGGGCTGCTGGCGGAGTGGACCAGGGTCTCCCGGAGGGAACGATCCATACGGAATGACGCCAGGGGGTGTGAAGGCAAGATGTGTTTGGTGGTGGCATCATGCTGGAGTTGGCAGCCATAGGTGGGGGTTGAGGAGTAGGGTGATGGAGGAGTGGAACAGGGTGTCCCGGAGGGAACGATCCCTACGGAATGCCGCCAGGGGAGGTGAAGGGAAGCTGTATTTGGTGGTGGCATCATGCTGGAGTTGGCGGCCATAGGTGGGGGTTGAGGAGTAGGGGTGATGGAGGAGTGGACCAGGGTGTCGCGGAGGGAACGAGCCCTACGGAATGACGCCAGGGGGTGTGAAGGGAAGATGTATTTGGTGGTGGCATCATGCTGGAGTTGGCGGCCATAGGTGGGGGTTGAGGAGTAGGGGTGATGGAGGAGTGGACCAGGGTGTCGCGGAGGGAACGAGCCCTACGGAATGCCGCCGGGGGGGTGAAGGGAACATGTGTTTTGTGGTGGCATCATGCTTGAGTTGGATCATGCTGGAGTTGGCGGCCACAGGTGGGGGTTGAGGAGTAGGGCGTGATGGAGGAGTGGACCAGGGTGTCCCAGAGGGAACGATCCCTACGGAATGCCGCCAGGGTGGGTGAAGGGAAGATGTGTTTGGTGGTTGCATCATGCTGGAGTTGGCGGCCATAGGTGGGGGTTGATGAGTACGGGGTGATGGAGGAGTGGACCAGGGTGTCCAGGAGGGAACGATCCAAATGGAATGCCGCCAGGGTTGGTGAAGGGAAGATGTGTTTGGTGGTGGTATCATGCTGGAGTTGGCGGCCATAGGTGGGGTTTGAGGAGTAGGGGGTGATGGAGGAGTGGACCAGGGTGTCCCGGGGGAAACGATCCTTACGGAATGCCGCCTGGGGCGGTGAAGGGAAGGTGTGTTTGGTGGTGGCATAATGCTGGAGTTGGCGGCGATAGATGGGGGTTGAGGAGTAGAGGGTGATGGAGGAGTAGACCAGGGTGTCCGGGAGGTAACAATCCCTACGGAACGCCGCCAGGGGAGGTGAAGGGAAGATGTGTTTGGTGGTGGTATCATGCTGGAGTTGGCGGCCATAGGTGGGGGTTGAGGAGTAGGGGTGATGGAGGAGTGGACCAGGGTGTCCCGGGGGGAACAATCCCTACGGAATGCCGCCAGGGGGGGATGAAGGGATGATGTGTTTGGTGGTGGCATCATGCTGGAGTTGGCGGCCATAGGTGGGGGTTGAGGAGTAGGGGTGATGGAGGAGTGGACCAGGGTTTCGCGGAGGGAACGAGGCCTACCGAATGCCGCCAGGGGGGTTGAAGGGAAGATGTGTTTGGCGGTGGCATCATTCTTTAGTTGGATCATGCTTGAGTTGGCGGCCATAGGTGTGGGTTGAGGAGTAGGGGGTTAATGGAGGAGTGGACCAGGGTGTCCCGGAGGGAACGATCCCTACGGAATGCCGCCAGCGGTGGTGAAGGGAAGATGTGTTTGGTGGTGGCATCATGCTTGAGTTGGATCATGCTGGAGTTGACGGCCATAGGTGGGGGTTGAGGAGTAGGGGGTGATGGAGGAGTGGACCAGGGTGTCCCGGAGGGAATGATCCCTACGGAATGCCGCCGGCGGGGTGAAGGGAAGATGTATTTGGTGGTGGCATCATGCTGGAGTTGGCGGCCATAGGTGGGGGTTGAGAAGTAGGGTGATGGACGAGTGGAGCAGGGTGTCCCGGAGGGAACGATCCCTACGGAATGTCGCCGGGGGGGGTGAAGGGAAGATATGTTTGGTAGTGGCATCATGCTGGAGTGGGAGGCCATAGGTGGGGGTTGAGGAGTAGGAGGTGATGGAGGAGTGGACCAGGGTGTCCGGGAGGGAACGACCCTTACGGATTGCCGCCAGGGGGGGTGAAGGGAAGGTGCGTTTAGTGGTGGCAAAATTCAGGGGTTGGCGGCCATAGGTGGGGGTTGAGGAGTAGGGGGTCATTGAGGAGTGGACCAGGGTGTCCCGGAGGGAACGATCCCTACGGAATGCCGCCAGGGGGTTGGATGGGAAGATGTGTTTGGTGGTGGCATCATGCTGGAGTTGGCGGCCATAGGTGGGGGTTGAGGAGTAGGGTGATGGAGGAGTGGACCAGGGTGTCCCGGAGGGAACGATCCCTACGGAATGCGTCCAGGGGGTGTGAAGGGAAGATGTGTTTGGTGGTGGCATCATGCTGGAGTTGGCGGCCATAGATGGGGGTTGAGGAGTAGGGGGTGATGGAGGAGTGGACCAGGGTGTCCGGGAGGGAACGATCCCGACGGAATGCCGCCAGGGTGGGTGAAGGGAAGATGTGTTTGGTGGTGGTATCATGCTGGATTTGGCGGCCATAGGTGGGGGTTGAGGAGTAGGGGGTGATGGAGGAGTGGACCAGGGTGTCGCGGAGGGAATGAGCCCTACTGAATGCCGCCAGGCGGGGTGAAGGGAAGATGTGTTTGGTGGTGGCATCTTGCTTGAGTTGGATCATGCTGGAGTTGGCGGCCATAGGTGGGGTTGAGGAGTAGGGGGGTGATGGAGGAGTGGACCAGGGTGTCCTGGAGGGAACGATCCCTACGGAATGCCGCCAGGGGGGGGTGAAGGGAAGTTGTCTTTGGTGGTGGCATCATGCTGGAGTTGGCGGCCATAGGTGGGGGTTGAGGAGTAGGGGTGATGGAGGAGTGGACCAGGGTGTCGCGGAGGGAACGAGCCCTACGGAATGCCGCCAGGAGGGCTGAAGGGAACATGTGTTTTGTGGTGGCATCATGCTTGAGTTGGATCATGCTGGAGTTGGCGGCCACAGGTGGGGGTTGCGGAGTAGGGCGTGATGGAGGAGTGGAACAGGGTGTCCCAGAGGGAACGATCCCTACGGAATGCCGCCAGGGTGGGTGAAGGGAAGATGTGTTTGGTGGTGGCATCATGCTGGAGTTGGCGGCCATAGGTTGGGGTTGAGGAGTACGGGGTGATGGAGGAGTGGACCAGGGTGTCCGGGAGGGAACGATCCATATGGAATGCCGCCAGGGTTGGTGAAGTGAAGATGTGTTTGGTGGTGGTATCATGCTGGAGTTGGCGGCCATAGGTGGGGGTTGAGGAGTAGGGTGATGGAGGAGTGGACCAGGGTGTCCCGGAGGGAACGATCCCTACGGAATGCCGCCAGGGGAGGTGAAGGGAATATGTATCTGGTGGTGGCATCATGCTGGAGTTCGCGGCCATAGGTGGGGGTTGAGGAGTAGGGGTGATGGAGGAGTGGACCAGGGTGTCGCGGAGGGAACGAGCCTTACGGAATGACGCCGGGGGGGGTGAAGGCAAGATGTGTTTGGTGGTGGCATCATGCTGAAGCTGGCGGCCATAGGTGGGGGTTGAGGAGTAGGGTGATGGAGCAGTGGACCAGGGTGTCCCGGAGGGAACGATCCCTACGGAATGCCGCCAGGGGAGGTGAAGGGAAGCTGTATTTGGTGGTGGCATCATGCTGGAGTTGGCGGCCATAGGTGGGGGTTGAGGAGTAGGGGTGATGGAGGAGTGGACCAGGGTGTCGCGGAGGGAACGAGCCCTACGGAATGCCGCCAGGGGGGGTGAAGGGAACATGTGTTTTGTGGTGGCATCATGCTTGAGTTGGATCATGCTGGAGTTGGCGACCACAGGTGGGGGTTGAGGAGTAGGGCGTGATGGAGGAGTGGACCTGGGTGTCCCAGAGGGAACGATCCCTACGGAATGCCGCCAGGGTTGGTGAAGGGAAGATGTGTTTGGTGGTGGTATCATGCTGGAGTTGGCGGCCATAGGTGGGGTTTGAGGAGTAGGGGGTGATGGAGGAGTGGACCAGGGTGTCCCGGGGGAAACGATCCCTACGGAATGCCGCCTGGGGCGGTGAAGGGAAGGTGTGTTTGGTGGTGGCATCATGCTTGAGTTGGATCATGCTGGAGTTGGCGACCATAGGTGGGGATTGAGGAGTAGGGGGGTGATGGAGGAGTGCACCAGGGTGTCCTGGAGGAACGATCCCTACGGAATGCCACCAGGGGGGGTTGAAGGGAAGATGTCTTTGGTGGTGGCATCATGCTGGTGTTGGCAGCCATAGGTGGGTGTTGAGGAGTAGGGGCTGCTGGCGGAGTGGACCAGGGTCTCCCGGAGGGAACGATCCCTACGGAATGACGCCAGGGGCTGTGAAGGGAAGATGTGTTTGGTGGTGGCATCATGCTGGAGTTGGAGGCCATAGGTGGGGGTTGAGGAGTAGGGTGATGGAGGAGTGGACCAGGGTGTCCCGGAGGGAACGATCCCTACGGAATGCCGCCAGGGGAGGTGAAGGGAAGATGTATTTGCTGGTGGCATCATGCTGGAGTAAGCGGCCATAGGTGGGGGTTGAGGAGTAGGGGTGATGGAGGAGTGGACCAGGGTGTCGCGGAGGGAACGAGCCCTACGGAATGCCGCCGGGAGGGTGAAGGGAAAATGTGTTTTGTGGTGGCATCATGCTTGAGTTGGATCATGCTGGAGTTGGCGGCCACAGGTGGGGGTTGCAGAGTAGGGCGTGATGGAGGAGTGGACCAGGGTGTCCCAGAGGGAACGATCCCTACGGAATGCCGCCAGGGTGGGTGAAGGGAAGATGTGTATGGTGGTGGAATCATGCTGGAGTTGGCGGCCATAGGTGGGGGTTGAGGAGTACGGGGTGATGGAGGAGTGGACCAGGGTGTCCGGGAGGGAACGATCCATATGGAATGCCGCCAGGTTGGTGAAGGGAAGATGTGTTTGGTGGTGGTATCATGCTGGAGTTGGCGGCCATAGGTGGGGGTTGAGGAGTAGGGTGATGGAGGGAGTGGACCAGGGTGTCCCGGAGGGAACGATCCCTACGGAATGCCGCCAGGGGAGGTGAAGGGAATATGTATTTGGTGGTGGCATCATGCTGGAGTTGGCGGCCATAGGTGGGGGTTGAGGAGTAGGGGTGATGGAGGAGTGGACCAGGGTGTCGCGCAGGGAACGAGCCCTACGGAATGCCGCCAGGGTGGGTGAAGGGAAGATGTGTTTGGTGGTGGCATCATGCTGGAGTTGGCGGCCATAGGTGGGGGTTGAGGAGTACGGGTGATGGAGGAGTGGACCAGGGTGTCCCGGGGGAAACGATCCCTACGGAATGCCGCCTGGGGCGGTGAAGGGAAGGTGTGTTTTGGTGGTGGCATCATGCTGGAGTTGGCGGCCATAGATGGGGGTTGAGGAGTAGAGGGTGATGGAGGAGTGGACCAGGGTGTCCCGGGAGGGAACAATCCCTACGGAATGCCGCCAGGGGGGTTGAAGGGACGATGTGTTTGGTGGAGGCATCATGCTGGAGTTCGCGGCCATAGATGGGGGTTGAGGAGTAGAGGGTGATGGAGGAGTGGACCAGGGTCTCCCGGAGGGAACGATCCCTACGGAATGACGCCAGGGGGTGTGAAGGCAAGATGTGTTTGGTGGTGGCATCATGCTACCAGGGTGGCCCGGAGGGAACGATCCCTACGGAATGCCGCCAGGGGAGGTGAAGGGAAGCTGTATTTGGTGGTGGCATCATGCTGGAGTTGGCGGCCATGGGTGGGGGTTGAGGAGTAGGGGTGATGGAGGAGTGGACCAGGGTGTCGCGGAGGGAACGAGCCCTACCGAATGCCGCCGGGGGGGTGAAGGGAACATGTGTTTTGTGGTGGCATCATGCTTGAGTTGGATCATGCTGGAGTTGGCGGCCACAGGTGGGGGTTGCGGAGTAGGGCGTGAGGGAGGAGCGGACCTGGGTGTCCCAGAGGGAACGATCCCTACGGAATCCCGCCAGGGTGGGTGAAGGGAAGATGTGTTTGGTGGTGGCATCATGCTGGAGTTGGCGGCCATAGGTGGGGGTTGAGGAGTACGGGGTGATGGAGGAGTGGACCAGGGTGTCCGGGAGGGAACGATCCATATGGAATGCCGCCAGGGTTGGTGAAGGGAAGATGTGTTTGGTGGTGGTATCATGCTGGAGTTGGCGGCCATAGGTGGGGTTTGAGGAGTAGGGGGTGATGGAGGAGTGGACCAGGGTGTCCCGGGGGAAACGATCCCTACGGAATGCCGCCTGGGGCGGTGAAGGGACGGTGTGTTTGGTGGTGGCATCATGCTTGAGTTGGATCATGCTGGAGTTGGCGACCATAGGTGGGGATTGAGGAGTAGGGGGGTGATGGAGGAGTGGACCAGGGTGTCCTGGAGGGAACGATCCCTACGGAATGCCGCCAGGTGGGGTGAAGGGAAGATGTCTTTGGTGGTGGCATCATGCCGGAGTTGGCAGCCATAGGTGGGGGTTGAGGAGTAGGGGCTGCTGGCGGAGTGGACCAGGGTCTCCCGGAGGGAACGATCCCTACGGAATGACGCCAGGGGGTGTCAAGGGAAGATGTATTTGGTGGTGGCATCATGCTGGAGTTGGCGGCCATAGGTGGGGGTTGAGGAGTAGGGGTGATGGAGGAGTTGACCAGGGTGTCGCGGAGGGAACGAGCCCTACGGAATACCGCCGGGGGGGTGAAGGGAACATGTGTTTTGTGGTGGCATCATGCTTGAGTTGGATCGTGCTGGAGTTGGCGGCCACAGGTGGGGGTTGAGGAGTAGGGCGTGATGGAGGAGTGGACCAGGGTGTCCCAGAGGGAACGATCCCTACGGAATGCCGCCAGGGTGGGTGAAGGGAAGATGTGTTTGGTGGTGGCATCATGCTGGAGTTGGCGGCCATAGGTGGGGGTTGAGGAGTACGGGGTGATGGAGGAGTGGACCAGGGTGTCCAGGAGGGAACGATCCAAATGGAATGCCGTCAGGGTTGGTAAAGGGAAGATGTGTTTGGTGGTGGTATCATGCTGGAGTTGGCGGCCATAGGTGGGGTTTGAGGAGTAGGGGGTGATGGAGGAGTGGACCAGGGTGTCCCGGGGGAAACGATCCCTACGGAATGCCGCCTGGGGCGGTGAAGGGAAGGTGTGTTTGGTGGTGGCATCATGCTGGAGTTGGAGGCGATAGATGGGGGTTGAGGAGTAGAGGGTGATGGAGGAGTAGACCAGGGTGTCCGGGAGGGAACAATCCCTACGGAACGCCGCCAGGGGAGGTGAAGGGAAGATGTGTTTGGTGGTGGTATCATGCTGGAGTTGGCGGCCATAGGTGGGGGTTGAGGAGTAGGGGTGATGGAGGAGTGGACCAGGGTGTCCCGGGGGGAACAATCAATACGGAATGCCGCCAGGGGGGGATGAAGGGAAGATGTGTTTTGTGGTGGCATCATGCTTGAGTTGGATCATGCTGGAGTTGACGGCCATAGGTGGGGGTTGAGGAGTAGGGGGTGATGGAGGAGTGGACCAGGGTGTCCCGGAGGGAATGAACCCTACGGAATGCCGCCGGCGGGGTGAAGGGAAGATGTATTTGGTGGTGGCATCATGCTGGAGTTGGCGGCCATAGGTGGGGGTTGAGGAGTAGGGGTGATGGAGGAGTGGACCAGGGTGTCGCGGAGGGAACGAGGCCTACCGAATGCCGCCAGGGGGGTTGAAGGGAAGAAGTGTTTGGCGGTGGCATCATGCTTGAGTTGGATCATGCTTGAGTTGGCGGCCATAGGTGTGGGTTGAGGAGTAGGGGGGTGATGGAGGAGTGGACCAGGGTGTCCCGGAGGGAACGATCCCTACGGAATGCCGCCAGGGGTGGTGAAGGGAAGATGTGTTTGGTGGTGGCATCATGCTTCAGTTGGATCATGCTGGAGTTGACGGCCATAGGTGGGGGTTGAGGAGTAGGGGGTGATGGAGAAGTGGACGAGGGTGTCCCGGAGGGAACGATCGCTACGGAATGCTGCCAGGGAGGGGTGAAGGGAAGACGTGTTTGGTAGTGGCATCATGCTGGAGTTGGCGGCCATAGGTTGGGCTTGAGGAGTAGGGGGTGATGGAAGAGTGGACGAGGGTGTCCCGGAGGGAACGATCCCTACGGAATGTCGCCGGGGGGGGGTGAAGGGAAGATATGATTGGTAGTGGCATCATGCTGGAGTGGGAGGCCATAGGTGGGGGTTGAGGAATAGGGGGTGATGGAGGAGTGGACCAGGGTGTATGGGAGGGAACGACCCTTACGGAATGCCGCCAGGGGGGGTGAAGGGAAGGTGCGTTTAGTGGTGGCAAAATTCTGGGGTTGGCGGCCATAGGTGGGGGTTGAGGAGTAGGGGGTCATTGAGGAGTGGACCAGGGTGTCCCGGAGGGAATGATCATTACGGAATTTCGCCAGCGGGGGTGAAGGGAAGATATGTTTGGTGGTGGCATCATCCTGGAGTTGGCGGCCATAGGTGGGGGTTGAGGAGTAGGAGTGATGGAGGAGTGGACCAGGGTGTCGCGGAGGGAACGAGCCCTACGGAATGCCGCCTAGGGCGGTGAAGGGAAGGTGTGTTTGGTGGTGGCATCATTCTGGAGTTGGCGGCCATAGATGGGGGTTGAGGAGTAGAGGGTGATGGAGGAGTGGACCAGGGTGTCCGGGAGGGAACAATCCCTAGGAAATGCCGCCAGGGGGGTTGAAAGGACGATGTGTTTGGTGGAGGCATCATGCTGGAGTTGGCGGCAATAGGTGGGGGTTGAGGAGTAGGGGCTGCTGGCGGAGTGGACCAGGCTCTAAGGGAGGGAACAATCCCTAGGGAATGCCGCCAGGGGGGTTGAAAGGACGATGTGTTTGGTGGAGGCATCATGCTGGAGTTGGCGGCCATAGGTGGGGGTTGAGGAGTAGGGGCTGCTGGCGGAGTGGACCAGGGTCTCCCGGAGGGAACGATCCCTACAGAATGACGCCAGGGGGTGTGAAGGCAAGATGTGTTTGGTGGTGGCATCATGCTGGAGTTGGCGGCCAAGGGTGGTGCTTGTGGAGTAGGGGTCATGGAGGAGTGGACCAGGGTGTCGCGGAGGGAATGAGCCCTACTGAATGCGGCCAGGGGGGGTGAAGGGAAGATGTGTTTGGTGGTGGCATCTTGCTTGAGTTGGATCATGCTGGAGTTGGCGGCCATAGGTGGGGGTTGAGGAGTAGGGGGGTGATGGAGGAGTGGACCAGGGTTTCCCGGAGGGAACGATCCCTAAGGTAAGCCGCCAGGGGTGGTGAAGGGATGATGTGTTTGGTGGTGGCATCATGCTGGAGTTGACGGCCATAGGCGGGGGTTGAGCAGTAGGGGGTGACGGAGGAGTGGGCCAGGGTATCCCGGAGGGAACAATCCCTACGGAATGCCGCCAGGGGGGGTGAAGGGAAGATGTGTTTGGTGGTGGCATCATCCTGGAGTTGGCGGCCATAGGTGGGGGTTGAGGAGTAGGGGTGATGGAGGAGTGGACCAGGGTGTCGCGGAGGGAACGAGCCCTACCGAATGCCGCCAGGGGGGTTGAAGGGAAGATGTGTTTGGTGGTGGCATCATGCTTCAGTTGGATCATGCTGGAGTTGGCGACCATAGGTGGGGATTGAGGAGTAGGGGGGTGATGGAGCAGTGGACCAGGGTGTCCTGGAGGGAACGATCCCTACGGAATGCCGCCAGGGGGGGGTGAAGGGAAGATGTCTTAGGTGGTGGCATCATGCTGGAGTTGGCAGCCATAGGTGGGGGTTGAGGAGTAGGGGCTGCTGGCGGAGTGGACCAGGGTCTCCCGGAGGGAACGATCCATACGGAATGACGCCAGGGGGTGTGAAGGCAAGATGTGTTTGGTGGTGGCATCATGCTGGAGTTGGCGGCCATAGGTGGGGGTTGAGGAGTAGGGTGATGGAAGAGTGGAACAGGGTGTCCCGGAGGGAACGATCCCTACGGAATGCCGGCAGGGGAGGTGAAGGGAAGCTGTATTTGGTGGTGGCATCATGCTGGAGTTGGCGGCCATAGGTGGGGGTTGAGGAGTAGGGGTGATGGAGGAGTGGACCAGGGTGTCGCGGAGGGAACGAGCCCTACGGAATGCCGCCAGGGGGGGTGAAGGGAACATGTGTTTTGTAGTGGCATCATGCTTGAGTAGGATCATGCTGGAGTTGGCGGCCACAGGTGGGGGTTGCGGAGTAGGGCGTGATGGAGGAGTGGACCAGGGTGTCCGGGAGGGAACGATCCATATGGAATGCCGCCAGGGTTGGTGAAGGGTAGATGTGTTTCGTGGTGGTATCATGCTGGAGTTGGAGGCCATAGGTGGGGGTTGAGGAGTTGGGTGATGGAGGAGTGTAACCGGGTGTCCCGGAGATAACGATCCCTACGGAATGCCGCCAGGGGAGGTGAAGGGAATATGTATTTGGTGGTGGCATCATGCTGGAGTTGGCGGCCATAGGTGGGGGTTGAGGAGTAGGGGTGATGGAGGAGTGGACCAGGGTGTCGCGGAGGGAACGAGCCCTACGGAATGCCGCCGGGGGGGGTGAAGGGAACATGTGTTTTGTGGTGGCATCATGCTTGAGTTGGATCATGCTGGAGTTGGCGGCCACAGGTGGGGGTTGAGGAGTATGGCGTGATGGAGGAGTGGACCAGGGTGTCCCAGAGGGAACGATCCCTACGGAATGCCGCCAGGGTGGGTGAAGGGAAGATGTGTTTGGTGGTGGCATCATGCTGGAGTTGGCGGCCATAGGTGGGGGTTGAGGAGTACGGGGTGATGGAGGAGTGGACCAGGGTGTCCGGGAGGGAACGATCCATATGGAATGCCGCCAGGGTTGGTGAAGGGAAGATGTGTTTGGTGGTGGTATCATGCTGGAGTTGGCGGCCATAGGTGGGGTTTGAGGAGTAGGGGGTGATGGAGGAGTGGACCAGGGTGTCCCGGGGGAAACGATCCCTACGGAATGCCGCCTGGGGCGGTGAAGGGAAGGTGTGTTTGGTGGTGGCATCATGCTGGAGTTGGCGGCCATAGATGGGGGTTGAGGAGTAGAGGGTGATGGAGGAGTGGACCAGGGTGTCCGGGAGGGAACAGTCCCTAGGGAATGCCGCCAGGGGGGTTGAATGGACGATGTGTTTGGTGGAGGCATCATGCTGGAGTTGGCGGCAATAGGTGGGGGTTGAGGAGTAGGGGCTGCTGGCGGAGTGGACCAGGCTCTCCGGGTGGGAACAATCCCTAGGGAATGCCGCCAGGGGGGTTGAAAGGACGATGTGTTTGGTGGAGGCATAATGCTGGAGTTGGCGGCCATAGGTGGGGGTTGAGGAGTAGGGGCTGCTGGCGGAGTGGACCAGGGTCTCCCGGAGGGAACGATCCCTACAGAATGACGCCAGGGGGTGTGAAGGCAAGATGTGTTTGGTAGTGGCATCATGCTGGAGTTGGCGGCCAAGGGTGGTGCTAGTGGAGTAGGGGTGATGGAGGAGTGGGCCAGGGTGTCGCGGAGACAATGAGCCCTACTGAATGCGGCCAGGGGGGGTGAAGGGAAGATGTGTTTGGTGGTGGCATCTTGCTTGAGTTGGATCATGCTGGAGTTGGCGGCCATAGGTGGGGGTTGAGGAGTAGGGGGGTGATGGAGGAGTGGACCAGGGTTTCCCGGAGGGAACGATCCCTAAGGTAAGCCGCCAGGGGTGGTGAAGGGATGATGTGTTTGGTGGTGGCATCATGCTGGAGTTAACGGCCATAGGCGGGGGTTGAGCAGTAGGGGGTGATGGAGGACTGGGCCAGGGTATCCCGGAGGGAACAATCCCTACGGAATGCCGCCAGGGGGGGTGAAGGGAAGATGTGTTTGGTGGTGGCATCATCCTGGAGTTGGCGGTCATAGGTGGGGGTTGAGGAGTAGGGGTGATGGAGGAGTGGACCAGGGTGTCGCGGAGGGAACGAGCCCTACCGAATGCCGCCAGGGGGGTTGAAGGGAAGATGTGTTTGGTGGTGGCATCATGCTTCAGTTGGATCATGCTGGAGTTGGCGACCATAGGTGGGGATTGAGGAGTAGGGGGGTGACGGAGGAGTGGACCAGGGTGTCGTGGAGGGAACGATCCCTACGGAATGCCGCCAGGGGGGGCGAAGGGAAGATGTCTTTGGTGGTGGCATCATGCTGGAGTTGGCAGCCATAGGTGGGGGTTGAGGAGTAGGGGCTGCTGGCGGAGTGGACCAGGGTCGCCCGGAGGGAACGATCCCTACGGAATGCCGCCAGGGTGGGTGAAGGGATGATGTGTTTGGTGGTGGTATCATGCTGGAGTTGGCGGCCATAGGTGGCGGTTGAGGAGTAGGGGGTGATGGAGGAGTGGACCAGGGTGTCCCGGGGGAAACGATCCCAATGGAATGTCGCCACGGGCGGAGAAGGGAAGATGTGTTTCGTGGTGGCATCATGCTGGAATTGGCGGCCAAGGGTGGTGCTTGTGGAGTAGGGGTCATGGAGGAGTGGAGCAGGGTGTCGCGGAGGGAATGAGCCCTACTGAATGCGGACAGGGGGGGTGAAGGGAAGATGTGTTTGGTGGTGGCATCTTGCTTGAGTTGGATCATGCTGGAGTTGGCGGCCATAGGTGGGGGTTGAGGAGTAGGGGGGTGATGGAGGAGTGGACCAGGGTGTCCCGGAGGGAACGATCCCTAAGGTAAGCCGCCAGGGGTGGTGAAGGGATGATGTGTTTGGTGGTGGCATCATGCTGGAGTTGACGGCCATAGGCGGGGGTTGAGCAGTAGGGGGTGATGGAGGAGTGGGCCAGGGTGTCCCGGAGGGAACAATCCCTACGGAATGCCGCCAGGGGGGGTGAAGGGAAGATGTGTTTGGTGGTGGCATCATCCTGGAGTTGGCGGCCATAGGTGGGGGTTGAGGAGTAGGAGTGATGGAGGAGTGGACCAGGGTGTCGCGGAGGGAACGACCCCTACGGAATGCCGCCTAGGGCGGTGAAGGGAAGGTGTGTTTGGTGGTGGCATCATGCTGGAGTTGGCGGCCATAGATGGGGGTTGAGGAGTAGAGGGTGATGGAGGAGTGGACCAGGGTGTCCGGGAGGGAACAATCCCTAGGAAATGCCGCCAGGGGGGTTGAAAGGACGATGTGTTTGGTGGAGGCATCATGCTGGAGTTGGCGGCAATAGGTGGGGGTTGAGGAGTAGGGGCTGCTGGCGGAGTGGACCAGGCTCTAAGGGAGGGAACAATCCCTAGGGAATGCCGCCAGGGGGGTTGAAAGGACGATGTGTTTGGTGGAGGCATCATGCTGGAGTTGGCGGCCATAGGTGGGGGTTGAGGAGTAGGGGCTGCTGGCGGAGTGGACCAGGGTCTCCCGGATGGAACGATCCCTACAGAATGACGCCAGGGGGTGTGAAGGCAAGATGTGTTTGGTGGTGGCATCATGCTGGAGTTGGCGGCCAAGGGTGGTGCTTGTGGAGTAGGGGTCATGGAGGAGTGGACCAGGGTGTCGCGGAGGGAATGAGCCCTACTGAATGCGGCCAGGGGGGGTGAAGGGAAGATGTGTTTGGTGGTGGCATCTTGCTTGAGTTGGATCATGCTGGAGTTGGCGGCCATAGGTGGGGGTTGAGGAGTAGGGGGGTGATGGAGGAGTGGACCAGGGTTTCCCGGAGGGAACGATCCCTAAGGTAAGCCGCCAGGGGTGGTGAAGGGATGATGTGTTTGGTGGTGGCATCATGCTGGAGTTGACGGCCATAGGCGGGGGTTGAGCAGTAGGGGGTGACGGAGGAGTGGGCCAGGGTATCCCGGAGGGAACAATCCCTACGGAATGCCGCCAGGGGGGGTGAAGGGAAGATGTGTTTGGTGGTGGCATCATCCTGGAGTTGGCGGCCATAGGTGGGGGTTGAGGAGTAGGGGTGATGGAGGAGTGGACCAGGGTGTCGCGGAGGGAACGAGCCCTACCGAATGCCGCCAGGGGGGTTGAAGGGAAGATGTGTTTGGTGGTGGCATCATGCTTCAGTTGGATCATGCTGGAGTTGGCGACCATAGGTGGGGATTGAGGAGTAGGGGGGTGATGGAGCAGTGGACCAGGGTGTCCTGGAGGGAACGATCCCGACGGAATGCCGCCAGGGGGGGGTGAAGGGAAGATGTCTTAGGTGGTGGCATCATGCTGGAGTTGGCGGCCACAGGTGGGGGTTGCGGAGTAGGGCGTGATGGAGGAGTGGACCAGGGTGTCCGGGAGGGAACGATCCATATGGAATGCCGCCAGGGTTGGTGAAGGGAAGATGTGTTTGGTGGTGGTATCATGCTGGAGTTGGCGGCCATAGGTGGGGGTTGAGGAGTTGGGTGATGGAGGAGTGTAACCGGGTGTCCCGGAGATAACGATCCCTACGGAATGCCGCCAGGGGAGGTGAAGGGAATATGTATTTGGTGGTGGTATCATGCTGGAGTTGGCGGCCATAGGTGGGGGTTGAGGAGTAGGGGTGATGGAGGAGTGGACCAGGGTGTCGCGGAGGGAACGAGCCCTACGGAATGCCGCCGGGGGGGGTGAAGGGAACATGTGTTTTGTGGTGGCATCATGCTTGAGTTGGATCATGCTGGAGTTGGCGGGCACAGGTGGGGGTTGAGGAGTATGGCGTGATGGAGGAGTGGACCAGGGTGTCCCAGAGGGAACGATCCCTACGGAATGCCGCCAGGGTGGGTGAAGGGAAGATGTGTTTGGTGGTGGCATCATGCTGGAGTTGGCGGCCATAGGTGGGGGTTGAGGAGTACGGGGTGATGGAGGAGTGGACCAGGGTGTCCGGGAGGGAACGATCCATATGGAATGCCGCCAGGGTTGGTGAAGGGAAGATGTGTTTGGTGGTGGTATCATGCTGGAGTTGGCGGCCATAGGTGGGGTTTGAGGAGTAGGGGTGATGGAGGAGTGGACCAGGGTGTCCCGGGGGAAACGATCCCTACGGAATGCCGCCTGGGGCGGTGAAGGGAAGGTGTGTTTGGTGGTGGCATCATGCTGGAGTTGGCGGCCATAGATGGGGGTTGAGGAGTAGAGGGTGATGGAGGAGTGGACCAGGGTGTCCGGGAGGGAACAGTCCCTAGGGAATGCCGCCAGGGGGGTTGAAAGGACGATGTGTTTGGTGGAGGCATCATGCTGGAGTTGGCGGCAATAGGTGGGGGTTGAGGAGTAGGGGCTGCTGGCGGAGTGGACCAGGCTCTCCGGGTGGGAACAATCCCTAGGGAATGCCGCCAGGGGGGTTGAAAGGACGATGTGTTTGGTGGAGGCATAATGCTGGAGTTGGCGGCCATAGGTGGGGGTTGAGGAGTAGGGGCTGCTGGCGGAGTGGACCAGGGTCTCCCGGAGGGAACGATCCCTACAGAATGACGCCAGGGGGTGTGAAGGCAAGATGTGTTTGGTAGTGGCATCATGCTGGAGTTGGCGGCCAAGGGTGGTGCTAGTGGAGTAGGGGTGATGGAGGAGTGGACCAGGGTGTCGCGGAGACAATGAGCCCTACTGAATGCGGCCAGGGGGGGTGAAGGGAAGATGTGTTTGGTGGTGGCATCTTGCTTGAGTTGGATCATGCTGGAGTTGGCGGCCATAGGTGGGGGTTGAGGAGTAGGGGGGTGATGGAGGAGTGGACCAGGGTTTCCCGGAGGGAACGATCCCTAAGGTAAGCCGCCAGGGGTGGTGAAGGGATGATGTGTTTGGTGGTGGCATCATGCTGGAGTTAACGGCCATAGGCGGGGGTTGAGCAGTAGGGGGTGACGGAGGAGTGGGCCAGGGTATCCCGGAGGGAACAATCCCTACGGAATGCCGCCAGGGGGGGTGAAGGGAAGATGTGTTTGGTGGTGGCATCATCCTGGAGTTGGCGGTCATAGGTGGGGGTTGAGGAGTAGGGGTGATGGAGGAGTGGACCAGGGTGTCGCGGAGGGAACGAGCCCTACCGAATGCCGCCAGGGGGGTTGAAGGGAAGATGTGTTTGGTGGTGGCATCATGCTTCAGTTGGATCATGCTGGAGTTGGCGACCATAGGTGGGGATTGAGGAGTAGGGGGGTGACGGAGGAGTGGACCAGGGTGTCGTGGAGGGAACGATCCCTACGGAATGACGCCAGGGGGTGTGAAGGCAAGATGTGTTTGGTGGTGGCATCATGCTGGAGTTGGCGGCCATAGGTGGGGGTTGAGGAGTAGGGGTGATGGAGGAGTGGACCAGGGTGTCGCGGAGGGAACGAGCCCTACGGAAGGCCGCCGGGGGGTGAAGGGAACATGTGTTTTGTGGTGGCATCATGCTTGAGTTGGATCATGCTGGAGTTGGCGGCCACAGGTGGGGGTTGAGGAGTAGGGCGTGATGGAGGAGTGGACCAGGGTGTCCCAGAGGGAACGATCCCTACGGAATGCCGCCAGGGTGGGTGAAGGGAAGATGTGTTTGGTGGTGGCATCATGCTGGAGTTGGCGGCCATAGGTGGGGGTTGAGGAGTACGGGGTGATGGAGGAGTGGACCAGGGTGTAATGGAGGGAACGATCCATATGGAATGCCGCCAGGGTTGGTGAAGGGAAGATGTGTTTGGTGGTGGTATCATGCTGGAGTTGGCGGCCATAGGTGGGGTTTGAGCAGTAGGGGGTGATGGAGGAGTGGACCAGGGTGTCCCGGGGGAAACGATCCCTACGGAATGCCGCCTGGGGCGGTGAAGGGAAAGTGTGTTTGGTGGTGGCATCATGCTGGAGTTGGCGGCCATAGATGGGGGTTGAGGAGTAGGGGGTGATGGAGGAGTGGACCAGGGTGTCCGGGAGGGAACAATCCCTATGGAATGCCGCCAGGGGGGTTGAAGGGGCGATGTGTTTGGTGGAGGCATCATGCTGGAGTTGGCGGCCATAGGTGGGGGTTGAGGAGTAGGGGCTGCTGGCGGAGTGGACCAGGGTCTCCCGGAGGGAACGATACCTACGGAATGACGCCAGGGGGTGTGAAGGCAAGATGTGTTTGGTGGTGGCATCATGCTGGAGTTGGCGGCCATAGGTGGGGGTTGAGGAGTAGGGTGATGGAGCAGTGGACCAGGGTGTCCCGGAGGGAACGATCCCTACGGAATGCCGCCAGGGGAGGTGAAGGGAAGCTGTATTTGGTGGTGGCATCATGCTGGAGTTGGCGGCCATAGGTGGGGGTTGAGGAGTAGGGGCTGCTGGCGGAGTGGACCAGGGTCTCCCGGAGGGAACGATCCCTACGGAATGACGCCAGGGGGTGTGAAGGGAAGATGTATTTGGTGGTGGCATCATGCTGGAGTTGGCGGCCATAGGTGGGGGTTGAAGAGTAGGGGTGATGGAGGAGTGGACCAGGGTGTCGCGGAGGGAACGAGCCCTACGGAATGCCGCCGGGGGGGTGAAGGGAACATGTGTTTTGTGGTGGCATCATGCATGAGTTGGATCATGCTGGAGTTGGCGGCCACAGGTGGGGGTTGAGGAGTAGGGCGTGATGGAGGAGTGGACCAGGGTGTCCCAGAGGGAAAGATCCCTACGGAATGCCGCCAGGGTGGGTGAAGGGAAGATGTGTTTGGTGGTGGCATCATGCTGGAGTTGGCGGCCATAGGTGGGGGTTGAGGAGTACGGGGTGATGGAGGAGTGGACCAGGGTGTTCGGGAGGGAACGATCCAAATGGAATGCCGCCAGGGTTGGTGAAGGGAAGATGTGTTTGGTGGTGGTATCATGCTGGAGTTGGCGGCCATAGGTGGGGTTTGAGGAGTAGGGGGTGATGGAGGAGTGGGCCAGGGTGTCCCGCGGGAAACGATCCCTACGGAATACCGCCTGGGGCGGTGAAGGGAAGGTGTGTTTGGTGGTGGCATCATGCTGGAGTTGGCGGCCATAGATGGGGGTTGAGGAGTAGAGGGTGATGGAGGAGTAGACCAGGGTGTCCGGGAGGGAACAATCCCTACGGAACGCCGCCAGGGGAGGTGAAGGGAAGATGTGTTTGGTGGTGGTATCATGCTGGAGTTGGCGGCCATAGGTGGGGGTTGAGGAGTAGGGGTGATGGAGGAGTGGACCAGGGTGTCCCGGGGGGAACAATCCCTACGGAATGCCGCCAGGGGGGGTGAAGGGATGATGTGTTTGGTGGTGGCATCATGCTGGAGTTGGCGGCCATAGGTGGGGGTTGAGGAGTAGGGGTGATGGAGGAGTGGACCAGGGTGTCGCGGAGGGAACGAGGCCTACCGAATGCCGCCAGGGGGGTTGAAGGGAAGAAGTGTTTGGCGGTGGCATCATGCTTGAGTTGGATCATGCTTGAGTTGGCGGCCATAGGTGTGGGTTGAGGAGTAGGGGGGTGATGGAGGAGTGGAACAGGGTGTCCCGGAGGGAACGATCCCTACGGAATGCCGCCAGGGGTGGTGAAGGGAAGATGTGTTTGGTGGTGGCATCATGCTTCAGTTGGATCATGCTGGAGTTGACGGCCATAGGTGGGGGTTGAGGAGTAGGGGGTGATGGAGAAGTGGACGAGGGTGTCCCGGAGGGAACGATCGCAACGGAATGCTGCCAGGGAGGGGTGAAGGGAAGACGTGTTTGGTAGTGGCATCATGCTGCAGTTGGCGGCCATAGGTGGGGCTTGAGGAGTAGGGGGTGATGGAAGAGTGGACGAGGGTGTCCCGGAGGGAACGATCCCTACGGAATGTCGCCGGGGGGGGTGAAGGGAAGATATGTTTGGTAGTGGCATCATGCTGGAGTGGGAGGCCATAGGTGGGGGTTGAGGAGTAGGGGGTGATGGAGGAGTGGACCAGGGTGTCCGGGAGGGAACGACCCTTACGGAATGCCGCCAGGGGGGGTGAAGGGAAGGTGCGTTTAGTGGTGGCAAAATTCTGGGGTTGGCGGCCATAGGTGGGGGTTGAGGAGTAGGGGGTCATTGAGGAGTGGACCAGGGTGTCCCGGAGGGAACGATCATTACGGAATTTCGCCAGCGGGGGTGAAGGGAAGATGTGTTTGGTGGTGGCATCATGCTGGAGTTGGCGGCCATAGGTGGCGGTTGAGGAGCAGGGTGATGGAGGAGTGGACCAGGGTGTCCCGGAGGGAACGATCCCTACGGAATGCCGCCAGGGGGTTGGAAGGTAAGATGTGTTTGGTGGTGGCATCATGCTGGAGTTGGCGGCCATAGGTGGGGGTTGAGGAGTAGGATGATGGAGGAGTGGACCAGGGTGTCCCGGAGGGAACGATCCCTACGGAATGCGTCCAGGGGGTGTGAAGGGAAGATGTGTTTGGTGGTGGCATCATGCTGGAGTTGGCGGCCATAGATGGGGGTTGAGGAGTAGGGGGTGATGGAGGAGTGGACCAGGGTGTCCGGGAGGGAACGATCCCGACGGAATGCCGCCAGGGTGGGTGAAGGGAAGATGTGTTTGGTGGTGGTATCATGCTGGATTTGGCGGCCATAGGTGGGGGTTGAGGAGTAGGGGGTGATGGAGGAGTGGACCCGGGTGTCGCGGAGGGAATGAGCCCTACTGAATGCCGCCAGGCGGGGTGAAGGGAAGATGTGTTTGGTGGTGGCATCTTGCTTGAGTTGGATCATGCTGGAGTTGGCGGCCATAGGTGGGGGTAGAGGAGTAGGGGGGTGATGGAGGAGTGGACCAGGGTGTCCTGGAGGGAACGATCCCTACGGAATCCCGCCGGGGGGGGTGAAGGGAAGGTGTCTTTGGTGGTGGCATCATGCTGGAGTTGGCAGCCATAGGTGGTGGTTCAGGAGTAGGGGCTGCTGGCGGAGTGGACCAGGGTCTCCCGGAGGGAACGATCCCTAGGGAATGACGCCAGGGGGTGTGAAGGCAAGATGTGTTTGGTGGTGGCATCATGCTGGAATTGGCGGCCATAGGTGGGGGTTGAGGAGTAGGGTGATGGAGGAGTGGAACAGGGTGTCCCGGAGGGAACGATCCCTACGGAATGCCGCCAGGGGAGGTGAAGGGAAGCTGTATTTGGTGGTGGCATCATGCTGGAGTTGGCGGCCATAGGTGGGGGTTGAGGAGTAGGGGTGATGAAGGAGTGGACCAGGGTGTCGCGGAGGGAACGAGCCCTACGGAATGCCGCCAGGGTGGGTGAAGGGAACATGTGTTTTGTGGTGGCATCATGCTTGAGTTGGATCATGCTGGAGTTGGCGGCCATAGGTGGGGGTTGCGGAGTAGGGCGTGATGGAGGAGTGGACCAAGGTGTCCCAGAGGGAACGATCCCTACGGAATGCCGCCAGGGTGGGTGAAGGGAAGATGTGTTTGGTGGTGGCATCATGCTGGAGTTGGCGGCCATAGGTGGGGGTTGAGGAGTACGGGGTGATGGAGGAGTGGACCAGGGTGTCCGGGAGGGAACGATCCATATGGAATGCCGCCAGGGTTGGTGAAGGGAAGATGTGTTTGGTGGTGGTATCATGCTGGAGTTGGCGGCCATAGGTGGGGGTTGAGGAGTAGGGTGATGGAGGAGTGGACCAGGGTGTCCCGGAGGGAACGATCCCTACGGAATGCCGCCAGGGGAGGTGAAGGGAATATGTATTTGCTGGTGGCATCATGCTGGAGTTGGCGGCCATAGGTGGGGGTTGAGGAGTAGGGGTGATGGAGGAGTGGACCAGGGTGTCGCGGAGGGAACGAGCCGTACGGAATGCCGCCGGGGGATGAAGGCAAGATGTGTTTGGTGGTGGCATCATGCTGAAGTTGGCGGCCATAGGTGGGGGTTGAGGAGTAGGGTGATGGAGCAGTGGACCAGGGTGTCCCGGAGGGAACGATCCCTACGGAATGCCGCCAGGGGAGGTGAAGGGAAGCTGTATTTGGTGGTGGCATCATGCTGGAGTTGGCGGCCATAGGTGGGGGTTGAGGAGTAAGGGTGATGGAGGAGTGGACCAGGGTGTCGCGGAGGGAACGAGCCCTACGGAATGCCGCCAGGGGGGCTGAAGGGAACATGTGTTTTGTGGTGGCATCATGCTTGAGTTGGATCATGCTGGAGTTGGCGGCCACAGGTGGGGGTTGAGGAGTAGGGCGTGATGGAGGAGTGGACCTGGGTGTCCCAGAGGGAACGATCCCTACGGAATGCCGCCAGGGTGGGTGAAGGGAAGATGTGTTTGGTGGTGGCATCATGCTGGAGTTGGCGGCCATAGGTGGGGGTTGAGGAGTACGGGGTGATGGAGGAGTGGACCAGGGTGTCCTGGAGGGAACGATCCATATGGAATGCCGTCAGGGTTGGTGAAGGGAAGATGTGTTTGGTGGTGGTATCATGCTGGAGTTGGCGGCCATAGGTGGGGTTTGAGGAGTAGGGGGTGATGGAGGAGTGGACCAGGGTGTCCCGGGGGAAACGATCCCTACGGAATGCCGCCTGGGGCGGTGAAGGGAAGGTGTGTTTGGTGGTGGCATCATGCTTGAGTTGGATCATGCTGGAGTTGGCGACCATAGGTGGGGATTGAGGAGTAGGGGGGTATTGGAGGAGTGGACCAGGGTGTCCTGGAGGGAACGATCCCTACGGAATGCCGCCAGGGGGGGTGAAGGGAAGATGTCTTTGGTGGTGGCATCATGCTGGAGTTGGCAGCCATAGGTGGGTGTTGAGGAGTAGGGGCTGCTGGCGGAGTGGACCAGGGTCTCCCGGAGGGAACGATCCCTACGGAATGACGCCAGGGGGTGTGAAGGGAAGATGTGTTTGGTGGTGGCATCATGCTGGAGTTGGAGGCCATAGGTGGGGGTTGAGGAGTAGGGTGATGGAGGAGTGGACCAGGGTGTCCCGGAGGGATCGATCCCTACGGAATGCCGCCAGGGGAGGTGAAGGGAAGATGTATTTGCTGGTGGCATCATGCTGGAGTTGGCGGCCATAGGTGGGGGTTGAGGAGTAGGGGTGATGGAGGAGTGGACCAGGGTGTCGCGGAGGGAACGAGCCCTACGGAATGCCGCCGGGAGGGTGAAGGGAAGATGTGTTTGGTGGTGGCATCATGCTGGAGTTGGCGGCCATAGGTGGGGGTTGAGGAGTAGGGGGTGATGGAGGAGTGGACCAGGGTGTCGCGGAGGGAATGAGCCCTACTGAATGCCGCCAGGGGGGGTGAAGGGAAGATGTGTTTGGTGGTGGCATCTTGCTTGAGTTGGATAATGCTGGAGTTGGCGGCCATAGGTGGGGTTTGAGGAGTAGGGGGGTGATGGAGGAGTGGACCAGGGAGTCCCGGAGGGAACGATACCTAAGGTAGGCCGCCAGGGGTGGTGAAGGGATGATGTGTTTGGTGGTGGCATCATGCTGGAGTTGACGGCCATAGGCGGGGGTTGAGCAGTAGGGGGTGATGGAGGAGTGGGCCAGGGTGTCCCGGAGGGAACAATCCCTACGGAATGCCGCCAGGGGGGGTGAAGGGAAGATGTGTTTGGTGGTGGCATCATCCTGGAGTTGGCGGCCATAGGTGGGGGTTGAGGACTAGGGTGTGATGGAGGAGTGGAAAAGGGTGTCGCGGAGGGAACGAGCCCTACCGAATGCCGCCAGGGGGGTTGAAGGGAAGATGTGTTTGGTGGTGGCATCATGCTTGAGTTGGATCATGCTGGAGTTGGCGACCATAGGTGGGGATTGCGGAGTAGGGGGGTGATGGAGGAGTGGACCAGGGTGTCCTGGAGGGAACGATCCCTACGGAATGCCGCTGGGGGGGGGTGAAGGGAAGATGTCTTAGGTGGTGGCATCATGCTGGAGTTGGCAGCCATAGGTGGGGGTTGAGGAGTAGGGTGATGGAGGAGTGGAACAGGGTGTCCCGGAGGGAACGATACCTACGGAATGCCGCCAGGGGAGGTGAAGGGAAGCTGTATTTGGTGGTGGCATCATGCTGGAGTTGGAGGCCATAGGTGGGGGTTGAGGAGTAGGGGTGATGGAGGAGTGGACCAGGGTGTCCCGGGGGGAACAACCCCTACGGAATGCCGCCAGGGGGGGATGAAGGGATGATGTGTTTGGTGGTGGCATCATGCTGGAGTTGGCGGCCATAGGTGGGGGTTGAGGAGTAGGGGTGATGGAGGAGTGGACCAGGGGTTCGCGGAGGGAACGAGGCCTACCGAATGCCGCCAGGGGGGTTGAAGGGAAGATGTGTTTGGCGGTGGCATCATGCTTTAGTTGGATCATGCTTGAGTTGGCGGCCATAGGTGTGGGTTGAGGAGTAGGGGGTTAATGGAGGAGTGGACCAGGGTGTCCCGGAGGGAACGATCCCTACGGAATGCCGCCAGCGGTGGTGAAGGGAAGATGTGTTTGGTGGTGGCATCATGCTTGAGTTGGATCATGCTGGAATTGACGGCCATAGGTGGGGGTTGAGGAGTAGGGGGTGATGGAGGAGTGGACCAGGGTGTCCCGGAGGGAATGATCCCTACGGAATGCCGCCGGCGGGGTGAAGGGAAGATGTATTTGGTGGTGGCATCATGCTGGAGTTGGCGGCCATAGGTGGGGGTTGAGAAGTAGGGTGATGGACGAGTGGAGCAGGGTGTCCCGGAGGGAACGACCCTTACGGAATGCCGCCAGGGGGGGTGAAGGGAAGGTGCGTTTAGTGGTGGCAAAATTCTGGGGTTGGCGGCCATAGGTGGGGGTTGAGGAGTAGGGGGTCATTGAGGAGTGGACCAGGGTGTCCCGGAGGGAACGATCATTACGGAATGTCGCCAGGGGGGGTGAAGGGAAGATGTGTTTGGTGGTGGCATCATGCTGGAGTTGGCGGCCATAGGTGGCGGTTGAGGAGCAGGGGGTGATGGAAGAGTGGACCAGGGTGTCCCGGAGGGAACGATCCCTACGGAATGCCGCCAGGGGGTTGGAAGGTAAGATGTGTTTGGTGGTGGCATCATGCTGGAGTTGGCGGCCATAGGTGGGGGTTGAGGAGTAGGGTGATGGAGGAGTGGACCAGGGTGTCCCAGAGGGAACGATCCCTACGGAATGCGTCCAGGGGGTGTGAAGGGAAGATGTGTTTGGTGGTGGCATCATGCTGGAGTTGGCGGCCATAGATGGGGGTTGAGGAGTAGGGGGTGATGGAGGAGTGGACCAGGGTGTCCGGGAGGGAACGATCCCGACGGAATGCCGCCAGGGTGGGTGAAGGGAAGATGTGTTTGGTGGTGGTATCATGCTGGATTTGGCGGCCATAGGTGGGGGTTGAGGAGTAGGGGGTGATGGAGGAGTGGACCCGGGTGTCGCGGAGGGAATGAGCCCTACTGAATGCCGCCAGGCGGGGTGAAGGGAAGATGTGTTTGGTGGTGGCATCTTGCTTGAGTTGGATCATGCTGGAGTTGGCGGCCATAGGTGGGGGTAGAGGAGTAGGGGGGTGATGGAGGAGTGGACCAGGGTGTCCTGGAGGGAACGATCCCTACGGAATCCCGCCGGGGGGGGTGAAGGGAAGGTGTCTTTGGTGGTGGCATCATGCTGGAGTTGGCAGCCATAGGTGGTGGTTCAGGAGTAGGGGCTGCTGGCGGAGTGGACCAGGGTCTCCCGGAGGGAACGATCCCTAGGGAATGACGCCAGGGGGTGTGAAGGCAAGATGTGTTTGGTGGTGGCATCATGCTGGAATTGGCGGCCATAGGTGGGGGTTGAGGAGT
The DNA here is from genome assembly GCF_964194155.1 of Cetorhinus maximus. NCBI lineage: Eukaryota > Metazoa > Chordata > Chondrichthyes > Lamniformes > Cetorhinidae > Cetorhinus > Cetorhinus maximus. Next base: position 17,279,696 of record NC_135898.1, on the reverse strand, counting down.
AGGGTGATGGAGGAGTGGAACAGGGTGTCCCGGAGGGAACGATCCCTACGGAATGCCGCCAGGGGAGGTGAAGGGAAGCTGTATTTGGTGGTGGCATCATGCTGGAGTTGGCGGCCATAGGTGGGGGTTGAGGAGTAGGGGTGATGAAGGAGTGGACCAGGGTGTCGCGGAGGGAACGAGCCCTACGGAATGCCGCCAGGGTGGGTGAAGGGAACATGTGTTTTGTGGTGGCATCATGCTTGAGTTGGATCATGCTGGAGTTGGCGGCCATAGGTGGGGGTTGCGGAGTAGGGCGTGATGGAGGAGTGGACCAAGGTGTCCCAGAGGGAACGATCCCTACGGAATGCCGCCAGGGTGGGTGAAGGGAAGATGTGTTTGGTGGTGGCATCATGCTGGAGTTGGCGGCCATAGGTGGGGGTTGAGGAGTACGGGGTGATGGAGGAGTGGACCAGGGTGTCCGGGAGGGAACGATCCATATGGAATGCCGCCAGGGTTGGTGAAGGGAAGATGTGTTTGGTGGTGGTATCATGCTGGAGTTGGCGGCCATAGGTGGGGGTTGAGGAGTAGGGTGATGGAGGAGTGGACCAGGGTGTCCCGGAGGGAACGATCCCTACGGAATGCCGCCAGGGGAGGTGAAGGGAATATGTATTTGCTGGTGGCATCATGCTGGAGTTGGCGGCCATAGGTGGGGGTTGAGGAGTAGGGGTGATGGAGGAGTGGACCAGGGTGTCGCGGAGGGAACGAGCCGTACGGAATGCCGCCGGGGGATGAAGGCAAGATGTGTTTGGTGGTGGCATCATGCTGAAGTTGGCGGCCATAGGTGGGGGTTGAGGAGTAGGGTGATGGAGCAGTGGACCAGGGTGTCCCGGAGGGAACGATCCCTACGGAATGCCGCCAGGGGAGGTGAAGGGAAGCTGTATTTGGTGGTGGCATCATGCTGGAGTTGGCGGCCATAGGTGGGGGTTGAGGAGTAAGGGTGATGGAGGAGTGGACCAGGGTGTCGCGGAGGGAACGAGCCCTACGGAATGCCGCCAGGGGGGCTGAAGGGAACATGTGTTTTGTGGTGGCATCATGCTTGAGTTGGATCATGCTGGAGTTGGCGGCCACAGGTGGGGGTTGAGGAGTAGGGCGTGATGGAGGAGTGGACCTGGGTGTCCCAGAGGGAACGATCCCTACGGAATGCCGCCAGGGTGGGTGAAGGGAAGATGTGTTTGGTGGTGGCATCATGCTGGAGTTGGCGGCCATAGGTGGGGGTTGAGGAGTACGGGGTGATGGAGGAGTGGACCAGGGTGTCCTGGAGGGAACGATCCATATGGAATGCCGTCAGGGTTGGTGAAGGGAAGATGTGTTTGGTGGTGGTATCATGCTGGAGTTGGCGGCCATAGGTGGGGTTTGAGGAGTAGGGGGTGATGGAGGAGTGGACCAGGGTGTCCCGGGGGAAACGATCCCTACGGAATGCCGCCTGGGGCGGTGAAGGGAAGGTGTGTTTGGTGGTGGCATCATGCTTGAGTTGGATCATGCTGGAGTTGGCGACCATAGGTGGGGATTGAGGAGTAGGGGGGTATTGGAGGAGTGGACCAGGGTGTCCTGGAGGGAACGATCCCTACGGAATGCCGCCAGGGGGGGTGAAGGGAAGATGTCTTTGGTGGTGGCATCATGCTGGAGTTGGCAGCCATAGGTGGGTGTTGAGGAGTAGGGGCTGCTGGCGGAGTGGACCAGGGTCTCCCGGAGGGAACGATCCCTACGGAATGACGCCAGGGGGTGTGAAGGGAAGATGTGTTTGGTGGTGGCATCATGCTGGAGTTGGAGGCATAGGTGGGGGTTGAGGAGTAGGGTGATGGAGGAGTGGACCAGGGTGTCCCGGAGGGATCGATCCCTACGGAATGCCGCCAGGGGAGGTGAAGGGAAGATGTATTTGCTGGTGGCATCATGCTGGAGTTGGCGGCCATAGGTGGGGGTTGAGGAGTAGGGGTGATGGAGGAGTGGACCAGGGTGTCGCGGAGGGAACGAGCCCTACGGAATGCCGCCGGGAGGGTGAAGGGAAGATGTGTTTGGTGGTGGCATCATGCTGGAGTTGGCGGCCATAGGTGGGGGTTGAGGAGTAGGGGGTGATGGAGGAGTGGACCAGGGTGTCGCGGAGGGAATGAGCCCTACTGAATGCCGCCAGGGGGGGTGAAGGGAAGATGTGTTTGGTGGTGGCATCTTGCTTGAGTTGGATAATGCTGGAGTTGGCGGCCATAGGTGGGGTTTGAGGAGTAGGGGGGTGATGGAGGAGTGGACCAGGGAGTCCCGGAGGGAACGATACCTAAGGTAGGCCGCCAGGGGTGGTGAAGGGATGATGTGTTTGGTGGTGGCATCATGCTGGAGTTGACGGCCATAGGCGGGGGTTGAGCAGTAGGGGGTGATGGAGGAGTGGGCCAGGGTGTCCCGGAGGGAACAATCCCTACGGAATGCCGCCAGGGGGGGTGAAGGGAAGATGTGTTTGGTGGTGGCATCATCCTGGAGTTGGCGGCCATAGGTGGGGGTTGAGGACTAGGGTGTGATGGAGGAGTGGAAAAGGGTGTCGCGGAGGGAACGAGCCCTACCGAATGCCGCCAGGGGGGTTGAAGGGAAGATGTGTTTGGTGGTGGCATCATGCTTGAGTTGGATCATGCTGGAGTTGGCGACCATAGGTGGGGATTGCGGAGTAGGGGGGTGATGGAGGAGTGGACCAGGGTGTCCTGGAGGGAACGATCCCTACGGAATGCCGCTGGGGGGGGGTGAAGGGAAGATGTCTTAGGTGGTGGCATCATGCTGGAGTTGGCAGCCATAGGTGGGGGTTGAGGAGTAGGGTGATGGAGGAGTGGAACAGGGTGTCCCGGAGGGAACGATACCTACGGAATGCCGCCAGGGGAGGTGAAGGGAAGCTGTATTTGGTGGTGGCATCATGCTGGAGTTGGAGGCCATAGGTGGGGGTTGAGGAGTAGGGGTGATGGAGGAGTGGACCAGGGTGTCCCGGGGGGAACAACCCCTACGGAATGCCGCCAGGGGGGGATGAAGGGATGATGTGTTTGGTGGTGGCATCATGCTGGAGTTGGCGGCCATAGGTGGGGGTTGAGGAGTAGGGGTGATGGAGGAGTGGACCAGGGGTTCGCGGAGGGAACGAGGCCTACCGAATGCCGCCAGGGGGGTTGAAGGGAAGATGTGTTTGGCGGTGGCATCATGCTTTAGTTGGATCATGCTTGAGTTGGCGGCCATAGGTGTGGGTTGAGGAGTAGGGGGTTAATGGAGGAGTGGACCAGGGTGTCCCGGAGGGAACGATCCCTACGGAATGCCGCCAGCGGTGGTGAAGGGAAGATGTGTTTGGTGGTGGCATCATGCTTGAGTTGGATCATGCTGGAATTGACGGCCATAGGTGGGGGTTGAGGAGTAGGGGGTGATGGAGGAGTGGACCAGGGTGTCCCGGAGGGAATGATCCCTACGGAATGCCGCCGGCGGGGTGAAGGGAAGATGTATTTGGTGGTGGCATCATGCTGGAGTTGGCGGCCATAGGTGGGGGTTGAGAAGTAGGGTGATGGACGAGTGGAGCAGGGTGTCCCGGAGGGAACGACCCTTACGGAATGCCGCCAGGGGGGGTGAAGGGAAGGTGCGTTTAGTGGTGGCAAAATTCTGGGGTTGGCGGCCATAGGTGGGGGTTGAGGAGTAGGGGGTCATTGAGGAGTGGACCAGGGTGTCCCGGAGGGAACGATCATTACGGAATGTCGCCAGGGGGGGTGAAGGGAAGATGTGTTTGGTGGTGGCATCATGCTGGAGTTGGCGGCCATAGGTGGCGGTTGAGGAGCAGGGGGTGATGGAAGAGTGGACCAGGGTGTCCCGGAGGGAACGATCCCTACGGAATGCCGCCAGGGGGTTGGAAGGTAAGATGTGTTTGGTGGTGGCATCATGCTGGAGTTGGCGGCCATAGGTGGGGGTTGAGGAGTAGGGTGATGGAGGAGTGGACCAGGGTGTCCCAGAGGGAACGATCCCTACGGAATGCGTCCAGGGGGTGTGAAGGGAAGATGTGTTTGGTGGTGGCATCATGCTGGAGTTGGCGGCCATAGATGGGGGTTGAGGAGTAGGGGGTGATGGAGGAGTGGACCAGGGTGTCCGGGAGGGAACGATCCCGACGGAATGCCGCCAGGGTGGGTGAAGGGAAGATGTGTTTGGTGGTGGTATCATGCTGGATTTGGCGGCCATAGGTGGGGGTTGAGGAGTAGGGGGTGATGGAGGAGTGGACCAGGGTGTCGCGGAGGGAATGAGCCCTACTGAATGCCGCCAGGCGGGGTGAAGGGAAGATGTGTTTGGTGGTGGCATCTTGCTTGAGTTGGATCATGCTGGAGTTGGCGGCCATAGGTGGGGGTTGAGGAGTAGGGGGGTGATGGAGGAGTGGACCAGGGTGTCCTGGAGGGAACGATCCCTACGGAATGCCGCCAGGGGGGGGTGAAGGGAAGTTGTCTTTGGTGGTGGCATCATGCTGGAGTTGGCAGCCATAGGTGGGGGTTCAGGAGTAGGGGCTGCTGGCGGAGTGGACCAGGGTCTCCCGGAGGGAACGATCCCTACGGAATGACGCCAGGGGGTGTGAAGGCAAGATGGGTTTGGTGGTGGCATCATGCTGGAGTTGGCGGCCATAGGTGGGGGTTGAGGAGTAGGGTGATGGAGGAGTGGAACAGGGTGTCCCGGAGGGAACGATCCCTACGGAATGCCGGCAGGGGAGGTGAAGGGAAGCTGTATTTGGTGGTGGCATCATGCTGGAGTTGGCGGCCATAGGTGGGGGTTGAGGAGTAGGGGTGATGGAGGAGTGGACCAGGGTGTCGCGGAGGGAACGAGCCCTACGGAATGCCGCCAGGGGGGCTGAAGGGAACATGTGTTTTGTGGTGGCATCATGCTTGAGTTGGATCATGCTGGAGTTGGCGGACACAGGTGGGGGTTGCGGAGTAGGGCGTGATGGAGGAGTGGAACAGGGTGTCCCAGAGGGAACGATCCCTACGGAATGCCGCCAGGGTGGGTGAAGGGAAGATGTGTTTGGTGGTGGCATCATGCTGGAGTTGGGGGCCATAGGTTGGGGTTGAGGAGTACGGGGTGATGGAGGAGTGGACCAGGGTGTCCGGGAGGGAACGATCCATATGGAATGCCGCCAGGGTTGGTGAAGGGAAGATGTGTTTGGTGGTGGTATCATGCTGGAGTTGGCGGCCATAGGTGGGGGTTGAGGAGTAGGGTGATGGAGGAGTGGACCAGGGTGTCCCGGAGGGAACGATCCCTACGGAATGCCGCCAGGGGAGGTGAAGGGAATATGTATTTGGTGGTGGCATCATGCTGGAGTTCGCGGCCATAGGTGGGGGTTGAGGAGTAGGGGTGATGGAGGAGTGGACCAGGGTGTCGCGGAGGGAACGAGCCTTACGGAATAACGCCGGGGGGGTGAAGGCAAGATGTGTTTGGTGGTGGCATCATGCTGAAGCTGGCGGCCATAGGTGGGGGTTGAGGAGTAGGGTGATGGAGCAGTGGACCAGGGTGTCCCGGAGGGAACGATCCCTACGGAATGCCGCCAGGGGAGGTGAAGGGAAGCTGTATTTGGTGGTGGCATCATGCTGGAGTTGGCGGCCATAGGTGGGGGTTGAGGAGTAGGGGTGATGGAGGAGTGGACCAGGGTGTCGCGGAGGGAACGAGCCCTACGGAATGCCGCCAGGGGGGGTGAAGGGAACATGTGTTTTGTGGTGGCATCATGCTTGAGTTGGATCATGCTGGAGTTGGCGGCCACAGGTGGGGGTTGAGGAGTAGGGGGTTGATGGAGGAGTGGACCAGGGTGTCCTATAGGGAACGATCCCTACGGAATGCCGCCAGGGGGGGTGAAGGGAAGATGTCTTTGGTGGTGACATCATGCTGGAGTTGGCAGCCATAGGTGGGTGTTGAGGAGTAGGGACTGCTGGCGGAGTGGACCAGGGTCTCCCGGAGGGAACGATCCCTACGGAATGACGCCAGGGGGTGTGAAGGGAAGATGTGTTTGGTGGTGGCATCATGCTGGAGTTGGAGGCCATAGGTGGGGGTTGAGGAGTAGGGTGATGGAAAAGTGGACCAGGGTGTCCCGGAGGGAACGATCCCTACGGAATGCCGCCAGGGGAGGTGAAGGGAAGATGTATTTGCTGGTGGCATCATGCTGGAGTTGGCGGCCATAGGTGGGGGTTGAGGAGTAGGGGTGATGGAGGAGTGGACCAGGGTGTCGCGGAGGGAACGAGCCCTACGGAATGCCGCCGGGAGGGTGAAGGGAAGATGTGTTTGGTGGTGGCATCATGCTGGAGTTGGCGGCCATAGGTGGGGGTTGAGGAGTAGGGGGGTGATGGAGGAGTGGAACAGGGAGTCCCGGAGGGAACAATCCCTACGAAATGCCGCCAGGGGGGGTGAAGGGAAGCTGTGTTTGGTGGTGGCATCATCCTGGAGTTGGCGGCCATAGGTGGGGGTTGAGGAGTAGGGGTGATGGAGGAGTGGACCAGGGTGTCGCGGAGGGAACGAGCCCTACCGAATGCCGCCGGGGGGTTGAAGGGAAGATGTGTTTGGTGGTGGCATCATGCTTGAGTTGGATCATGCTGGAGTTGGCGACCATAGGTGGGGATTGAGGAGTAGGGGGGTGATGGAGGAGTGCACCAGGGTGTCCTGGAGGGAACGATCCCTACGGAATGCCGCTGGGGGGGGGTGAAGGGAAGATGTCTTAGGTGGTGGCATCATGCTGGAGTTGGCAGCCATAGCTGGGGGTTGAGGAGTAGGGGCTGCTCGCGGAGTGGACCAGGGTCTCCCGGAGGGAACGATCCCTACGGAATGACGCCAGGGGGTGTGAAGGCAAGATGTGTTTGGTGGTGGCATCATGCTGGAGTTGGCAGCCATAGGTGGGGGTTGAGGAGTAGGGTGATGGAGGAGTGGAACAGGGTGTCGCGGAGGGAACGAGCCCTACGGAATGCCGCCAGGGGGGGTGAAGGGAACATGTGTTTTGTGGTGGCATCATGCTTGAGTTGGATCATGCTGGAGTTGGCGGCCACAGGTGGGGGTTGCGGAGTAGGGCGTGATGGAGGAGTGGACCAGGGTGTCCCAGAGGGAACGATCCCTACGGAATGCCGCCAGGGTGGGTGAAGGGAAGATGTGTATGGTGGTGGAATCATGCTGGAGTTGGCGGCCATAGGTGGGGGTTGAGGAGTACGGGGTGATGGAGGAGTGGACCAGGGTGTCCGGGAGGGAACGATCCATATGGAATGCCGCCAGGGTTGGTGAAGGGAAGATGTGTTTGGTGGTGGTATCATGCTGGAGTTGGCGGCCATAGGTGGGGGTTGAGGAGTAGGGTGATGGAGGAGTGGACCAGGGTGTCCCGGAGGGAACGATCCCTACGGAATGCCGCCAGGGGAGGTGAAGGGAATATGTATTTGGTGGTGGCATCATGCTGGAGTTGGCGGCCATAGGTGGGGGTTGAGGAGTAGGGGTGATGGAGGAGTGGACCAGGGTGTCGCGGAGGGAACGAGCCCTACGGAATGCCGCCAGGGTGGGTGAAGGGAAGATGTGTTTGGTGGTGGCATCATGCTGGAGTTGGCGGCCATAGGTGGGGGTTGAGGAGTACGGGTGATGGAGGAGTGGACCAGGGTGTCCCGGGGGAAACGATCCCTACGGAATGCCGCCTGGGGCGGTGAAGGGAAGGTGTGTTTGGTGGTGGCATCATGCTGGAGTTGGCGGCCATAGATGGGGGTTGAGGAGTAGAGGGTGATGGAGGAGTGGACCAGGGTGTCCGGGAGGGAACAATCCCTACGGAATGCCGCCAGGGGGGTTGAAGGGACGATGTGTTTGGTGGAGGCATCATGCTGGAGTTGGCGGCCATAGGTGGGGGTTGAGGAGTAGGGGCTGCTGGCGGAGTGGACCAGGGTCTCCCGGAGGGAACGATCCCTACGGAATGACGCCAGGGGGTGTGAAGGCAAGATGTGTTTGGTGGTGGCATCATGCTGGAGTTGGCGGCCATAGGTGGGGGTTGAGGAGTAGGGTGATGGAGCAGTGGACCAGGGTGGCCCGGAGGGAACGATCCCTACGGAATGCCGCCAGGGGAGGTGAAGGGAAGCTGTATTTGGTGGTGGCATCATGCTGGAGTTGGCGGCCATGGGTGGGGGTTGAGGAGTAGGGGTGATGGAGGAGTGGACCAGGGTGTCGCGGAGGGAACGAGCCCTACCGAATGCCGCCGGGGGGGTGAAGCGAACATGTGTTTTGTGGTGGCATCATGCTTGAGTTGGATCATGCTGGAGTTGGCGGCCACAGGTGGGGGTTGCGGAGTAGGGCGTGATGGAGGAGCGGACCTGGGTGTCCCAGAGGGAACGATCCCTACGGAATGCCGCCAGGGTGGGTGAAGGGAAGATGTGTTTGGTGGTGGCATCATGCTGGAGTTGGCGGCCATAGGTGGGGGTTGAGGAGTACGGGGTGATGGAGGAGTGGACCAGGGTGTCCGGGAGGGAACGATCCATATGGAATGCCGCCAGGGTTGGTGAAGGGAAGATGTGTTTGGTGGTGGTATCATGCTGGAGTTGGCGGCCATAGGTGGGGTTTGAGGAGTAGGGGGTGATGGAGGAGTGGACCAGGGTGTCCCGGGGGAAACGATCCCTACGGAATGCCGCCTGGGGCGGTGAAGGGAAGGTGTGTTTGGTGGTGGCATCATGCTTGAGTTGGATCATGCTGGAGTTGGCGACCATAGGTGGGGATTGAGGAGTAAGGGGGTGATGGAGGAGTGGACCAGGGTGTCCTGGAGGGAACGATCACTACGGAATGCCGCCAGGGGGGGTGAAGGGAAGATGTCTTTGGTGGTGGCATCATGATGGAGTTGGCAGCCATAGGTGGGGGTTGAGGAGTAGGGGCTGCTGGCGGAGTGGACCAGGGTCTCCCGGAGGGAACGATCCCTACGGAATGACGCCAGGGGGTGTGAAGGAAAGATGTATTTGGTGGTGGCATCATGCTGGAGTTGGCGGCCATAGGTGGGGGTTGAGGAGTAGGGGTGATGGAGGAGTGGACCAGGGTGTCGCGGAGGGAACGAGCCCTACGGAATACCGCCGGGGGGTGAAGGGAACATGTGTTTTGTGGTGGCATCATGCTTGAGTTGGATCATGCTGGATTTGGCGGCCACAGGTGGGGGTTGAGGAGTAGGGCGTGATGGAGGAGTGGACCAGGGTGTCCCAGAGGGAACGATCCCTAAGAAATGCCGCCAGGGTGGGTGAAGGGAAGATGTGTTTGGTGGTGGCATCATGCTGGAGTTGGCGGCCATAGGTGGGGGTTGAGGAGTACGGGGTGATGGAGGAGTGGACCAGGGTGTCCAGGAGGGAACGATCCAAATGGAATGCCGTCTGGGTTGGTGAAGGGAAGATGTGTTTGGTGGTGGTATCATGCTGGAGTTGGCGGCCATAGGTGGGGTTTGAGGAGTAGGGGGTGATGGAGGAGTGGACCAGGGTGTCCCGGGGGAAACGATCCCTACGGAATGCCGCCTGGGGCGGTGAAGGGAAGGTGTGTTTGGTGGTGGCATCATGCTGGAGTTGGAGGCGATAGATGGGGGTTGAGGAGTAGAGGGTGATGGAGGAGTAGACCAGGGTGTCCGGGAGGGAACAATCCCTACGGAACGCCGCCAGGGGAGGTGAAGCGAAGATGTGTTTGGTGGCGGTATCATGCTGGAGTTGGCGGCCATAGGTGGGGGTTGAGGAGTAGGGGTGATGGAGGAGTGGACCAGGGTGTCCCAGGGGGAACAATCAATACGGAATGCCGCCAGGGGGGGATGAAGGGAAGATGTGTTTTGTGGTGGCATCATGCTTGAGTTGGATCATGCTGGAGTTGACGGCCATAGGTGGGGGTTGATGAGTAGGGGGTGATGGAGGAGTGGACCAGGGTGTCCCGGAGGGAATGATCCCTACGAAATGCCGCCGGCGGGGTGAAGGGAAGATGTATTTGGTGGTGGCATCATGCTGGAGTTGGCGGCCATAGGTGGGGGTTGAGGAGTAGGGGTGATGGAGGAGTGGACCAGGGTGTCGCGGAGGGAACGAGGCCTACCGAATGCCGCCAGGGGGGTTGAAGGGAAGAAGTGTTTGGCGGTGGCATCATGCTTGAGTTGGATCATGCTTGAGTTGGCGGCCATAGGTGTGGGTTGAGGAGTAGGGGGGTGATGGAGGAGTGGACCAGGGTGTCCTGGAGGGAACGATCCCTACGGAATGCCGCCAGGGGTGGTGAAGGGAAGATGTGTTTGGTGGTGGCATCATGCTTCATTTGGATCATGCTGGAGTTGACGGCCATAGGTGGGGGTTGAGGAGTAGGGGGTGATGGAGAAGTGGACGAGGGTGTCCCGGAGGGAACGATCGCTACGGAATGCTGCCAGGGAGGGGTGAAGGGAAGACGTGTTTGGTAGTGGCATCATGCTGGAGTTGGCGGCCATAGGTGGGGCTTGAGGAGTAGGGGGTGATGGAAGAGTGGACGAGGGTGTCCCGGAGGGAACGATCCCTACGGAATGTCGCCGGGGGGGGTGAAGGGAAGATATGATTGGTAGTGGCATCATGCTGGAGTGGGAGGCCATAGGTGGGGGTTGAGGAGTAGGGGGTGATGGAGGAGTGGACCAGGGTGTCCGGGAGGGAACGACCCTTACGGAATGCCGCCAGGGGGGGTGAAGGGAAGGTGCGTTTAGTGGTGGCAAAATTCTGGGGTTGGCGGCCATAGGTGGGGGTTGAGGAGTAGGGGGTCATTGAGGAGTGGACCAGGGTGTCCCGGAGGGAACGATCATTACGGAATTTCGCCAGCGGGGGTGAAGGGAAGATGTGTTTGGTGGTGGCATCATGCTGGAGTTGGCGGCCATAGGTGGCGGTTGAGGAGCAGGGGGTGATGGAAGAGTGGACCAGGGTGTCCCGGAGGGAACGATCCCTACGGAATGCCGCCAGGGGTTTGGAAGGTAAGATGTGTTTGGTGGTGGCATCATGCTGGAGTTGGCGGCCATAGGTGGGGGTTGAGGAGTAGGGTGATGGAGGAGTGGACCAGGGTGTCCCGGAGGGAACGATCCCTACGGAATGCGTCCAGGGGGTGGGAAGGGAAGATGTGTTTGGTGGTGGCATCATGCTGGAGTTGGCGGCCATAGGTGGGGGTTGAGGAGTAGGGGGTGATGGAGGAGTGGACCAGGGTGTCGCGGAGGGAATGAGCCCTACTGAATGCCGCCAGGCGGGGTGAAGGGAAGATGTGTTTGGTGGTGGCATCTTGCTTGAGTTGGATCATGCTGGAGTTGGCGGCCATAGGTGGGGGTTGAGGAGTAGGGGGGTGATGGAGGAGTGGACCAGGGTGTCCTGGAGGGAACGATCCCTACGGAATCCCGCCAGGGGGGGGTGAAGGGAAGGTGTCTTTGGTGGTGGCATCATGCTGGAGTTGGCAGCCATAGGTGGGGGTTCAGGAGTAGGGGCTGCTGGCGGAGTGGACCAGGGTCTCCCGGAGGGAACGATCCCTACGGAATGACGCCAGGGGGTGTGAAGGCAAGATGTGTTTGGTGGTGGCATCATGCTGGAGTTGGCGGCCATAGGTTGGGGTTGAGGAGTAGGGTGATGGAGGAGTGGAACAGGGTGTCCCGGAGGGAACGATCCCTACGGAATGCCGCCAGGGGAGGTGAAGGGAATATGTATTTGGTGGTGGCATCATGCTGGAGTTGGCGGCCATAGGTGGGGGTTGAGGAGTAGGGGTGATGGAGGAGTGGACCAGGGTGTCGCGGAGGGAACGAGCCCTACGGAATGCCGCCAGGGGGGGTGAAGGGAACATGTGTTTTGTGGTGGCATCATGCTTGAGTTGGATCATGCTGGAGTTGGCGGCCACAGGTGGGGGTTGAGGAGTAGGGCGTGATGGAGGAGTGGACCTGGGTGTCCCAGAGGGAACGATCCCTACGGAATGCCGCCAGGGTGGGTGAAGGGAAGATGTGCTTGGTGGTGGCATCATGCTGGAGTTGGCGGCCATAGGTGGGGGTTGAGGAGTACGGGGTGATGGAGGAGTGGACCAGGGTGTCCGGGATGGAACGATCCATATGGAATGCCGCCAGGGTTGGTGAAGGGAAGATGTGTTTGGTGGTGGTATCATGCTGGAGTTGGCGGCCATAGGTGGGGTTTGAGGAGTAGGGGGTGATGGAGGAGTGGACCAGGGTGTCCCGGGGGAAACGATCCCTACGGAATGCCGCCTGGGGCGGTGAAGGGAAGGTGTGTTTGGTGGTGGCATCATGCTTGAGTTGGATCATGCTGGAGTTGGCGACCATAGGTGGGGATTGAGGAGTAGGGGGGTGATGGAGGAGTGGTCCAGGGTGTCCTGGAGGGAACGATCCCTACGGAATGCCGCCAGGGGGGGTGAAGGGAAGATGTCTTTGGTGGTGGCATCATGCTGGAGTTGGCAGCCATAGGTGGGTGTTGAGGAGTAGGGGCTGCTGGCGGAGTGGACCAGGGTCTCCCGGAGGGAACGATCCCTACGGAATGACGCCAGGGGGTGTGAAGGGAAGATGTGTTTGGTGGTGGCATCATGCTGGAGTTGGAGGCCATAGGTGGGGGTTGAGGAGTAGGGTGATGGAGGAGTGGACCAGGGTCTCCCGGAGGGATCGATCCCTACGGAATGCCGCCAGGGGAGGTGAAGGGAAGATGTATTTGCTGGTGGCATCATGCTGGAGTTGGCGGCCATAGGTGGGGTTTGAGGAGTAGGGGTGATGGAGGAGTGGACCAGGGTGTCGCGGAGGGAACGAGCCCTACGGAATGCCGCCGGGAGGGTGAAGGGAAGATGTGTTTGGTGGTGGCATCATGCTGGAGTTGGCGGCCATAGGTGGGGGTTGAGGAGTAGGGGGTGATGGAGGAGTGGACCAGGGTGTCGCGGAGGGAATGAGCCCTACTGAATGCCGCCAGGGGGGGTGAAGGGAAGATGTGTTTGGTGGTGGCATCTTGCTTGAGTTGGATAATGCTGGAGTTGGCGGCCATAGGTGGGGTTTGAGGAGTAGGGGGGTGATGGAGGAGTGGACCAGGGAGTCCCGGAGGGAACGATCCCTAAGGTAGGCCGCCAGGGGTGGTGAAGGGATGATGTGTTTGGTGGTGGCATCATGCTGGAGTTGACGGCCATAGGCGGGGGTTGAGCAGTAGGGGGTGATGGAGGAGTGGGCCAGGGTGTCCCGGAGGGAACAATCCCTACGGAATGCCGCCAGGGGGGGTGAAGGGAAGATGTGTTTGGTGGTGGCATCATCCTGGAGTTGGCGGCCATAGGTGGGGGTTGAGGAGTAGGGGTGATGGAGGAGTGGACCAGGGTGTCGCGGAGGGAACGAGCCCTACGGAATGCCGCCAGGGGGGGTGAAGGGAACATGTGTTTTGTGGTGGCATCATGCTTGAGTTGGATCATGCTGGAGTTGGCGGCCACAGGTGGGGGTTGAGGAGTAGGGCGTGATGGAGGAGTGGACCTGGGTGTCCCAGAGGGAACGATCCCTACGGAATGCCGCCAGGGTGGGTGAAGGGAAGATGTGCTTGGTGGTGGCATCATGCTGGAGTTGGCGGCCATAGGTGGCGGTTGAGGAGTACGGGGTGATGGAGGAGTGGACCAGGGTGTCCGGGAGGGAACGATCCATATGGAATGCCGCCAGAGTTGGTGAAGGGAAGATGTGTTTGGTGGTGGTATCATGCTGGAGTTGGCGGCCATAGGTGGGGTTTGAGGAGTAGGGGGTGATGGAGGAGTGGACCAGGGTGTCCCGGGGGAAACGATCCCTACGGAATGCCGCCTGGGGCGGTGAAGGGAAGGTGTGTTTGGTGGTGGCATCATGCTTGAGTTGGATCATACTGGAGTTGGCGACCATAGGTGGGGATTGAGGAGTAGGGGGGTGATGGAGGAGTGGACCAGGGTGTCCTGGAGGGAACGATCCCTACGGAATGCCGCCAGGGGGGGTGAAGGGAAGATGTCTTTGGTGGTGGCATCATGCTGGAGTTGGCAGCCATAGGTGGGTGTTGAGGAGTAGGGGCTGCTGGCGGAGTGGACCAGGGTCTCCCGGAGGGAACGATCCCTACGGAATGACGCCAGGGGGTGTGAAGGGAAGATGTGTTTGGTGGTGGCATCATGCTGGAGTTGGAGGCCATAGGTGGGGGTTGAGGAGTAGGGTGATGGAGGAGTGGACCAGGGTCTCCCGGAGGGATCGATCCCTACGGAATGCCGCCAGGGGAGGTGAAGGGAAGATGTATTTGCTGGTGGCATCCTGCTGGAGTTGGCGGCCATAGGTGGGGGTTGAGGAGTAGGGGTGATGGAGGAGTGGACCAGGGTGTCGCGGAGGGAACGAGCCCTACGGAATGCCGCCGGGAGGGTGAAGGGAAGATGTGTTTGGTGGTGGCATCATGCTGGAGTTGGCGGCCATAGGTGGGGGTTGAGGAGTAGGGGGTGATGGAGGAGTGGACCAGGGTGTCGCGGAGGGAATGAGCCCTACTGAATGCCGCCAGGGGGGGTGAAGGGAAGATGTGTTTGGTGGTGGCATCTTGCTTGAGTTGGATAATGCTGGAGTTGGCGGCCATAGGTGGGGTTTGAGGAGTAGGGGGGTGATGGAGGAGTGGACCAGGGAGTCCCGGAGGGAACGATCCCTAAGGTAGGCCGCCAGGGGTGGTGAAGGGATGATGTGTTTGGTGGTGGCATCATGCTGGAGTTGACGGCCATAGGCGGGGGTTGAGCAGTAGGGGGTGATGGAGGAGTGGGCCAGGGTGTCCCGGAGGGAACAATCCCTACGGAATGCCGCCAGGGGGGGTGAAGGGAAGATGTGTTTGGTGGTGGCATCATGCTGGAGTTGGCGGCCATAGGTGGGGGTTGAGGAGTAGGGGTGATGGAGGAGTGGACCAGGGTGTCGCGGAGGGAACGAGCCCTACCGAATGCTGCCAGGGGGGTTGAAGGGAAGATGTGTTTGGTGGTGGCATCATGCTTGAGTTGGATCATGCTGGAGTTGGCGACCATAGGTGGGGATTGCGGAGTAGGGGGGTGATGGAGGAGTGGACCAGGGTGTCCTGGAGGGAACGATCCCTACGGAATGCCGCTGGGGGGGGGTGAAGGGAAGATGTGTTTGGTGGTGGCATCATGCTGGAGTTGGCGGCCATAGGTGGCGGTTGAGGAGCAGGGGGTGATGGAAGAGTGGACCAGGGTGTCCCGGAGGGAACGATCCCTACGGAATGCCGCCAGGGGGTTGGAAGGTAAGATGTGTTTGGTGGTGGCATCATGCTGGAGCTGGCGGCCATAGGTGGGGGTTGAGGAGTAGGGTGATGGAGGAGTGGACCAGGGTGTCCCGGAGGGAACGATCCCTACGGAATGCGTCCAGGGGGTGTGAAGGGAAGATGTGTTTGGTGGTGGCATCATGCTTGAGTTGGCGGCCATCGATGGGGGTTGAGGAGTAGGGGGTGATGGAGGAGTGGACCAGGGTGTCCGGGAGGGAACAATCCCGACGGAATGCCGCCAGGGTGGGTGAAGGGAAGATGTGTTTGGTGGTGGTATCATGCTGGATTTGGCGGCCATAGGTGGGGGTTGAGGAGTAGGGGGTGATGGAGGAGTGGACCAGGGTGTCGCGGAGGGAATGAGCCCTACTGAATGCCGCCAGGCGGGGTGAAGGGAAGATGTGTTTGGTGGTGGCATCTTGCTTGAGTTGGATCATGCTGGAGTTGGCGGCCATAGGTGGGGGTTGAGGAGTAGGGGGGTGATGGAGGAGTGGACCAGGGTGTCCTGGAGGGAACGATCCCTACGGAATGCCGCCAGGGTGGGGTGAAGGGAAGGTGTCTTTGGTGGTGGCATCATGCTGGAGTTGGCAGCCATAGGTGGGGGTTCAGGAGTAGGGGCTGCTGGCGGAGTGGACCAGGGTCTCCCGGAGGGAACGATCCCTACGGAATGACGCCAGGGGGTGTGAAGGCAAGATGTGTTTGGTGGTGGCATCATGCTGGAGTTGGCGGCCATAGGTGGGGGTTGAGGAGTAGGGTGATGGAGGAGTGGACCAGGGTGTCCGGGAGGGAACGATCCATATGGAATGCCGCCAGGGTTGGTGAAGGGAAGATGTGTTTGGTGGTGGTATCATGCTGGAGTTGGCGGCCATAGGTGGGGGTTGAGGAGTAGGGTGATGGAGGAGTGGACCAGGGTGTCGCGGAGGGAACGAGCCGTACGGAATGCCGCCGGGGGGGTGAAGGCAAGATGTGTTTGGTGGTGGCATCATGCTGAAGTTGGCGGCCATAGGTGGGGGTTGAGGAGTAGGGTGATGGAGCAGTGGACCAGGGTGTCCCGGAGGGAACGATCCCTACGGAATGCCGCCAGGGGAGGTGAAGGGAAGCTGTATTTGGTGGTGGCATCATGCTGGAGTTGGCGGTCATAGGTGGGGGTTGAGGAGTAGGGGTGATGGAGGAGTGGACCAGGGTGTCGCGGAGGGAACGAGCCCTACGGAATGCCGCCAGGGGGGGTGAAGGGAACATGTGTTTTGTGGTGGCATCATGCTTGAGTTGGATCATGCTGGAGTTGGCGGCCACAGGTGGGGGTTGAGGAGTAGGGCGTGATGGAGGAGTGGACCTGGGTGTCCCAGAGGGAACGATCCCTACGGAATGCCGCCAGGGTGCGTGAAGGGAAGATGTGTTTGGTGGTGGCATCATGCTGGAGTTGGCGGCCATAGGTGGGGGTTGAGGAGTAGGGGGGTGATGGAGGAGTGGACCAGGGTGTCCTGGAGGGAACGATCCCTACGGAATGCCGCCAGGGGGGGTGAAGGGAAGATGTCTTTGGTGGTGGCATCATGCTGGAGTTGGCAGCCATAGGTGGGTGTTGAGGAGTAGGGTGATGGAGGAGTGGACCAGGGTGTCCGGGAGGGAACGATCCATATGGAATGCCGCCAGGGTTGGTGAAGGGAAGATGTGTTTGGTGGTGGTATCATGCTGGAGTTGGCGGCCATAGGTGGGGTTTGAGGAGTAGGGGGTGATGGAGGAGTGGACCAGGGTGTCCCGGGGGAAACGATCCCTACGGAATGCCGCCTGGGGCGGTGATGGGAAGGTGTGTTTGGTGGTGGCATCATGCTTGTGTTGGTTCATGCTGGAGTTGGCGACCATAGGTGGGGATTGAGGAGTAGGGGGGTGATGGAGGAGTGGACCAGGGTGTCCTGGAGGGAACGATCCCTACGGAATGCCGCCAGGGGGGGTGAAGGGAAGATGTCTTTGGTGGTGGCATCATGCTGGAGTTGGCAGCCATAGGTGGGTGTTGAGGAGTAGGGGCTGCTGGCGGAGTGGACCAGGGTCTCCCGGAGGGAACGATCCCTACGGAATGACGCCAGGGGGTGTGAAGGGAAGATGTGTTTGGTGGTGGCATCATGCTGGAGTTGGAGGCCATAGGTGGGGGTTGAGGAGTAGGGTGATGGAGGAGTGGACCAGGGTGTCCCGGAGGGAACGATCCCTACGGAATGCCGCCAGGGGGGTGAAGGGAAGATGTCTTTGGTGGAGGCATCTTGCTTGAGTTGGATAATGCTGGAGTTGGTGGCCATAGGTGGGGTTTGAGGAGTAGGGGGGTGATGGAGGAGTGGACCAGGGAGTCCCGGAGGGAACGATCCCTAAGGTAGGCCGCCAGGGGTGGTGAAGGGATGATGTGTTTGGTGGTGGCATCATGCTGGAGTTGACGGCCATAGGCGGGGGTTGAGCAGTAGGGGGTGATGGAGGAGTGGGCCAGGGTGTCCCGGAGGGAACAATCCCTACGGAATGCCGCCAGGGGGGGTGAAGGGAAGATGTGTTTGGTGGTGGCATCATCCTGCAGTTGGCGGCCATAGGTGGGGGTTGAGGAGTAGGGGTGATGGAGGAGTGGACCAGGGTGTCGCGGAGGGAACGAGCCCTACCGAATGCCGCCAGGGGGGTTGAAGGGAAGATGTGTTTGGTGGTGGCATCATGCTTCAGTTGGATCATGCTGGAGTTGGCGGCCACAGGTGGGGGTTGAGGAGTAGGGGGGTGATGGAGGAGTGGACCAGGGTGTCCTGGAGGGAACGATCCCTACGGAATGCCGCTGGGGGGGGGGTGAAGGGAAGATGTCTTAGGTGGTAGCATCATGCTGGAGTTGGCAGCCATAGCTGGGGGTTGAGGAGTACGGGGTGATGGAGGAGTGGACCAGGGTGTCCGGGAGGGAACGATCCATATGGAATGCCGCCAGGGTTGGTGAAGGGAAGATGTGTTTGGTGGTGGTATCATGCTGGAGTTGGCGGCCATAGGTGGGGTTTGAGGAGTAGGGGGTGATGGAGGAGTGGACCAGGGTGTCCAGGGGGAAACGATCCCTACGGAATGCCGCCTGGGGCGGTGAAGGGAAGGTGTGTTTGGTGGTGGCATCATGCTTGTGTTGGATCATGCTGGAGTTGGCGACCATAGGTGGGGATTGAGGAGTAGGGGGGTGATGGAGGAGTGGACCAGGGTGTCCTGGAGGGAACGATCCCTACGGAATGCCGCCAGGGGGGGTGAAGGGAAGATGTCTTTGGTGGTGGCATCATGCTGGAGTTGGCAGCCATAGGTGGGTGTTGAGGAGTAGGGGCTGCTGGCGGAGTGGACCAGGGTCTCCCGGAGGGAACGATCCCTACGGAATGACGCCAGGGGGTGTGAAGGGAAGATGTGTTTGGTGGTGGCATCATGCTGGAGTTGGAGGCCATAGGTGGGGGTTGAGGAGTAGGGTCATGGAGGAGTGGACCAGGGTGTCCCGGAGGGAACGATCCCTACGGAATGCCGCCAGGGGGGGTGAAGGGAAGATGCGTTTGGTGGTGGCATCTTGCTTGAGTTGGATAATGCTGGAGTTGGTGGCCATAGGTGGGGTTTGAGGAGTAGGGGGGTGATGGAGGAGTGGACCAGGGAGTCCCGGAGGGAACGATCCCTAAGGTAGGCCGCCAGGGGTGGTGAAGGGATGATGTGTTTGGTGGTGGCATCATGCTGGAGTTGACGGCCATAGGCGGGGGTTGAGCAGTAGGGGGTGATGGAGGAGTGGGCCAGGGTGTCCCGGAGGGAACGATCCCTACGGAATGCCGCCAGGGGGGGTGAAGGGAAGATGTGTTTGGTGGAGGCATCTTGCTTGAGTTGGATAATGCTGGAGTTGGTGGCCATAGGTGGGGTTTGAGGAGTAGGGGGGTGATGGAGGAGTGGACCAGGGAGTCCCGGAGGGAACGATCCCTAAGGTAGGCCGCCAGGGGCGGTGAAGGGATGATGTGTTTGGTGGTGGCATCATGCTGGAGTTGACGGCCATAGGCGGGGATTGAGCAGTAGGGGGTGATGGAGGAGTGGGCCAGGGTGTCCCGGAGGGAACAATCCCTACGGAATGCCGCCAGGGGGGGGTGAAGGGAAGATGTGTTTGGTGGTGGCATCATTCTGGAGTTGGCGGCCATAGGTGGGGGTTGAGGAGTAGGGGTGATGGAGGAGTGGACCAGGGTGTCGCGGAGGGAACGAGCCCTACGGAATGCCGCCAGGGGGGTTGAAGGGAAGATGTGTTTGGTGGTGGCATCATGCTTGAGTTGGATCATGCTGGAGTTGGCGACCATAGGTGGGGATTGCGGAGTAGGGGGGTGATGGAGGAGTGGACCAGGGTGTCCTGGAGGGAACGATCCCTACGGAATGCCGCTGGGGGGGGGTGAAGGGAAGATGTCTTAGGTGGTGGCATCATGCTGGAGTTGGCAGCCATAGCTGGGGGTTGAGGAGTAGGGGCTGCTGGCGGAGTGGACCAGGGTCTCCCGGAGGGAACGCTCCCTACGGAATGACGCCAGGGGGTGTGAAGGCAAGATGTGTTTGGTGGTGGCATCATGCTGGAGTTGGCAGCCATAGGTGGGGGTTGAGGAGTAGGGTGATGGAGGAGTGGAACAGGGTGTCCCGGAGGGAACGATCCCTACGGAATGCCGGCAGGGGAGGTGAAGGGAAGCTGTATTTGGTGGTGGCATCATGCTGGAGTTGGAGGCCATAGGTGGGGGTTGAGGAGTAGGGGTGATGGAGGAGTGGACCAGGGTGTCCCAGAGGGAACGATCCCTACGGAATGCCGCCAGGGTGGGTGAAGGGAAGATGTGTTTGGTGGTGGCATCATGCTGGAGTTGGCGGCCATAGGTGGGGGTTGAGGAGTATGGGGTGATGGAGGAGTGGACCAGGGTGTCCGGGAGGGAACGATCCATATGGAATGCCGCCAGGGTTGGTGAAGGGAAGATGTGTTTGGTGGTGGTATCATGCTGGAGTTGGCGGCCATAGGTGGGGGTTGAGGAGTAGGGTGATGGAGGAGTGGACCAGGGTGTCCCGGAGGGAACGATCCCTACGGAATGCCGCCAGGGGAGGTGAAGGGAATATGTATTTGGTGGTGGCATCATGCTGGAGTTGGCGGCCATAGGTGGGGGTTGAGGAGTAGGGGTGATGGAGGAGTGGACCAGGGTGTCGCGGAGGGAACGAGCCCTACGGAATGCCGCCGGGGGGGTGAAGGGAACATGTGTTTTGTGGTGGCATCATGCTTGAGTTGGATCATGCTGGAGTTGGCGGCCACAGGTGGGGGTTGAGGAGTAGGGCGTGATGGAGGAGTGGACCAGGGTGTCCCAGAGGGAACGATCCCAACGGAATGCCGCCAGGGTGGGTGAAGGGAAGATGTGTTTGGTGGTGGCATCATGCTGGAGTTGGCGGCCATAGGTGGGGGTTGAGGAGTACGGGTGATGGAGGAGTGGACCAGGGTGTCCCGGGGGAAACGATCCCTACGGAATGCCGCCTGGGGCGGTGAAGGGAAGGTGTGTTTGGTGGTGGCATCATGCTGGAGTTGGCGGCCATAGATGGGGGTTGAGGAGTAGAGGGTGATGGAGGAGTGGACCAGGGTGTCCGGGAGGGAACAGTCCCTACGGAATGCCGCCAGGGGGGTTGAAGGGACGATGTGTTTGGTGGAGGCATCATGCTGGAGTTGGCGGCCATAGGTGGGGGTTGAGGAGTAGGGGCTGCTGGCGGAGTGGACCAGGGTCTCCCGGAGGGAACGATCCCTACGGAATGACCCCAGGGGGTGTGAAGGCAAGATGTGTTTGGTGGTGGCATCATGCTGGAGTTGGCGGCCATAGATGGGGGTTGAGGAGTAGGGTGATGGAGCAGTGGACCAGGGTGGCCCGGAGGGAACGATCCCTACGGAATGCCGCCAGGGGAGGTGAAGGGAAGCTGTATTTGGTGGTGGCATCATGCTGGAGTTGGCGGCCATGGGTGGGGGTTGAGGAGTAGGGGTGATGGAGGAGTGGACCAGGGTGTCGCGGAGGGAACGAGCCCTACGGAATGCCGCCAGGGGGGGTGAAGGGAACATGTGTTTTGTGGTGGCATCATGCTTGAGTTGGATCATGCTGGAGTTGGCGGCCACAGGTGGGGGTTGCGGAGTAGGGCGTGATGGAGGAGTGGACCTGGGTGTCCCAGAGGGAACGATCCCTACGGAATGCCGCCAGGGTGGGTGAAGGGAAGATGTGTTTGGTGGTGGCATCATGCTGGAGTTGGCGGCCATAGGTGGGGGTTGAGGAGTACGGGGTGATGGAGGAGTGGACCAGGGTGTCCGGGAGGGAACGATCCATATGGAATGCCGCCAGGGTTGGTGAAGGGAAGATGTGTTTGGTGGTGGTATCATGCTGGAGTTGGCGGCCATAGGTGGGGTTTGAGGAGTAGGGGGTGATGGAGGAGTGGACCAGGGTGTCCCGGGGGAAACGATCCCTACGGAATGCCGCCTGGGGCGGTGAAGGGAAGGTGTGTTTGGTGGTGGCATCATACTTGAGTTGGATCATGCTGGAGTTGGCGACCATAGGTGGGGGTTGAGGAGTAGGGGTGATGGAGGAGTGGACCAGGGTGTCCCGGGGGGAACAATCAATACGGAATGCCGCCAGGGGGGGATGAAGGGATGATGTGTTTGGTGGTGGCATCATGCTGGAGTTGGCGGCCATAGGTGGGGGTTGAGGAGTAGGGGTGATGGAGGAGTGGACCAGGGTGTCGCGGAGGGAACGAGGCCTACCGAATGCCGCCAGGGGGGTTGAAGGGAAGATGTGTTTGTCGGTGGCATCATGCTTGAGTTGGATCATGCTTGAGTTGGCGGCCATAGCTGTGGGTTGAGGAGTAGGGGGGTGATGGAGGAGTGGACCAGGGTGTCCTGGAGGGAACGATCCCTACGGAATGCCGCCAGGGGTGGTGAAGGGAAGATGTGTTTGGTGGTGGCATCATGCTTGAGTTGGATCATGCTGGAGTTGACGGCCATAGGTGGGGGTTGAGGAGTAGGGGGTGATGGAGGAGTGGACCAGGGTGTCCCGGAGGGAATGATCCCTACGGAATGCCGCCGGCGGGGTGAAGGGAAGATGTATTTGGTGGTGGCATCATGCTGGAGTTGGCGGCCATAGGTGGGGGATGAGGAGTAGGGTGATGGACGAGTGGAGCAGGGTGTCCCGGAGGGAACGATCCCTACGGAAAGCCGCCAGGGGTGGTGAAGGGAAGATGTGTTTGGTGGTAGCATCATGCTGGAGTTGGCGGCCATAGGTGGGGGTTGAGGAGTAGGGGGTGATGGAGGAGTGGACCAGGGTGTCCCGGAGGGAACGATCCCTACGGAATGCGTCCAGGGGGTGTGAACGGAAGATGTGTTTGGTGGTGGCATCATGCTGGAGTTGGCAGCCATAGGTGGGGTTTGAGGAGTAGGGGGTATGGAGGAGTGGACTAGGGAGTCCGGGAGGGAACAATCCCTACGGAATGCCGCCGGGGGGGTGAAGGGAAGATGTGTTTGGTGGTGGCATCATGATGGAGTTGGAGGATATAGGTGGGGTTTTAGGAGTAGGGGGTGATGGAGAAGTGGACCAGGGCGTCCCGGAGGGAACGATCGCTACGGAATGTCGCCAGGGAGGGGTGAAGGGAAGACGTGTTTGGTAGTGGCATCATGCTGGAGTTGGATCATGCTTCAGTTCGCGGCCATAGGTGGGGGTTGAGGAATAGGGTGTGATGGAGGAGTGGACCAGGGTGTCCTGAAGGGAACGATCCCTACGGAATGCCACCGGGGGGTGAAGGGAAGGTGCGTTTAGTGGTGGCAAAATGCTGGGGTTGGCGGCCATAGGTGGGGGTTGAGGAGTAGGGGGTCATGGAGGAGTGGACCAGGGTGTTCCGGAGGGAGAGATCACTACGGAATGTCGCCAGAGGGGGTGAAGGGAAGATGTGTTTGGTGGTGGCATCATGCTGGAGTTGGCGGCCATAGGTGGCGGTTGAGGAGCAGGGGGTGATGGAAGAGTGGACCAGGGTGTCCCGGAGGGAACGATCCCTACGGAATGCCGCCAGGGGGTTGGAAGGGAAGATGTGTTTGGTGGTGGCATCATGCTAGAGTTGGCGGCCATAGGTGGGGGTTGAGGAGTAGGGGGTGATGGTGGAGTGGACCAGGGTGCCCTGGAGGGAATGATCCCTACGGAATGCCGCCAGGTGGGGTGAAGGGAAGATGGGTATGGTGGTGGCATCATGCTGCAGTTGGCGGCCTTAGCTGGAGGTTGAGGGGTAGGGGGTGATGGAGGAGTGGACCAGGGTGTCCCGGAGGGAACGATCCCTAAGGAATGCCGCCAGTGGGGGTGAAGGTAAGATGTGTTTGGTAGTGGCATCATGCTTGAGTTGGATCATGCTGGAGTTGGCGGCCATAGGTGGGGGTTGAGGAGTAGGGGGGCGATGGAGGAGTGGACCAGGGTGTCCCGGAGGCAAAGATCCCTACGGAATGCCGCCAGGGGGGTTGAAGGGAAGATGTGTTTGGTGGAGGCATCATGCTGGAGTTCGCGGCCATAGGTGGGGGTTGAGGAGTAGGGGCTGCTGGAGGAGTGGAGCAGGGCGTCCCGGAGGGAACGATCCCTACGGAATGCCGCCAGGGGGTTGGAAGGGAAGATGTGTTTGGTGGTGGCATCATGCTGGAGTTGGCTGCCATAGGTGGGGGTTGAGGATTAGGGGGTGATGGTGGAGTGGACCAGGGTGCCCCGAAGGGAACGATCCCTACGGAATGCCGCCAGGGGGGGTGAAGGGAAGATGTGTATGGTGGTGGCATCATGCTGCAGTTGGCGGCTTTAGCTGGGGGTTGAGGGGTAGGCGGTGATGGAGGAGTGGACCAGGGTGTCCCGGAGGGAATGATCCCTAAGGAATGCCGCCGGGGGTGTGAAGGTAAGATGTGTTTGGTGGTGGCATCATGCTTGAGTTGGATCATGCTGGAGTTGGCGGCAATAGGTGGGGGTTGAGGAGTAGGGGGGCGATGGAGGAGTGAACCAGGGTGTCCCGGAGGCAACGATCCCTATGGAATGCCGCCAGGGGGGTTGAAGGGAAGATGTGTTTTGTGGAGGCATCATGCTGGAGATGGCGGCCATAGGTGGGGGTTGAGGAGTAGGGGCTGCTGGAGGAGTGGACCAGGGTGTCGCGGAGGGAACGAACCCTACGGAATGACGGCAGGGGGTGTGAAGGGAAGACGTGTTTGGTGGTGGCATCATGCTGGAGTTGGCGGCCATAGGTGGGGGTTGAGGAGTAGGGTGATGGAGGAGTGGACCAGGGTGTCCCGGAGGGAACGATCCCTACGGCATGCCGCCAGGGGGGGTGAAGGTAAGATGTATTTGGTGGTGGCAACATGCTGGAGTTGGCGGCAATAGGTGGGGGTAGAGGAGTAGGGGTGATGGAGGAGTGGACCAGGGTGTCGCGGAGGGAACGAGCCCTACCGAGTGCCGCCAGGGTGGGTGAAGGGAAGATGTGTTTTGTGGTGGCATCATGCTTGAGTTGGATCATGCTGAAGTTGGCGGCCATAGGTGGGGGTTGAGGAGTAGGGGGGTGATGGAGGAGTGGAACAGGGTGTCCCGGAGGGAACGATCCCTACCGAAAGCCGCCAGGGGTGGTGAAGGGATGATGTGTTTGGTGGTGGCATCATGCTGGAGTTGGCGGCCATACGTGGGGGTAGAGGAGTAGGGGGTGATGGAGGAGTGCCAAGGGTGTCCCTGAGGGAACGATCCCTACGGAATGCCGCCAGGGGAGGTGAAGGGAATATGTGTTTGGTGGTGGCATCATGCTTGAGTTGGATCATGCTGGAGTTGGCGGCCATAGGTGGGGGTTGAGGAGTAGGGGGTGATGGAGGAGTGGACCAGGGTCTCCCGGAGGGAACGATCCCGACGGAATGACGCCAGGGGGTGTGAAGGCAAGATGTGTTTGGTGGTGGCATCATGCTGGAGTTGGCAGCCATAGGTGGGGGTTGAGGAGTAGGGTGATGGAGGAGTGGAACAGGGTGTCCCGGAGGGAACGATCCCTACGGAATGCCGCCAGGGGAGGTGAAGGGAAGCTGTATTTGATGGTGGCATCATGCTGGAGTTGGCGGCCACAGGTGGGGGTTGCGGAGTAGGGCGTGATGGAGGAGTGGACCAGGGTGTCCCAGAGGGAACGATCCCTACGGAATGCCACCAGGGTGGGTGAAGGGAAGATGTGTTTGGTGGTGGCATCATGCTGGAGTTGGCGGCCATAGGTGGGGGTTGAGGAGTACGGGGTGATGGAGGAGTGGACCAGGGTGTCCGGGAGGGAACGATCCATATGGAATGCCGCCAGGGTTGGTGAAGGGAAGATGTGTTTGGTGGTGGTATCATGCTGGAGTTGGCGGCCATAGGTGGGGGTTGAGGAGTAGGGTGATGGAGGAGTGGACCAGGGTGTCCCGGAGGGAACGATCCCTACGGAATGCCGCCAGGGGAGGTGAAGGGAATATGTATTTGGTGGTGGCATCATGCTGGAGTTGGCGGCCATAGGTGGGGGTTGAGGAGTAGGGGTGATGGAGGAGTGGACCAGGGTGTCGCGGAGGGAACGAGCCCTACGGAATGCCGCCGGGGGGGTGAAGGGAACATGTGTTTTGTGGTGGCATCATGCTTGAGTTGGATCATGCTGGAGTTGGCGGCCACAGGTGGGGGTTGAGGAGTAGGGCGTGATGGAGGAGTGGACCAGGGTGTCCCAGAGGGAACGATCCCAACGGAATGCCGCCAGGGTGGGTGAAGGGAAGATGTGTTTGGTGGTGGCATCATGCTGGAGTTGGCGGCCATAGGTGGGGGTTGAGGAGTACGGGTGATGGAGGAGTGGACCAGGGTGTCCCGGGGGAAACGATCCCTACGGAATGCCGCCTGGGGCGGTGAAGGGAAGGTGTGTTTGGTGGTGGCATCATGCTGGAGTTGGCGGCCATAGATGGGGGTTGAGGAGTAGAGGGTGATGGAGGAGTGGACCAGGGTGTCCGGGAGGGAACAATCCCTACGGAATGCCGCCAGGGGGGTTGAAGGGACGATGTGTTTGGTGGAGGCATCATGCTGGAGTTGGCGGCCATAGGTGGGGGTTGAGGAGTAGGGGCTGCTGGCGGAGTGGACCAGGGTCTCCCGGAGGGAACGATCCCTACGGAATGACGCCAGGGGGTGTGAAGGCAAGATGTGTTTGGTGGTGGCATCATGCTGGAGTTGGCGGCCATAGGTGGGGGTTGAGGAGTACGGGGTGATGGAGGAGTGGACCAGGGTGTCCGGGAGGGAACGATCCATATGGAATGCCGCCAGGGTTGGTGAAGGGAAGATGTGTTTGGTGGTGGTATCATGCTGGAGTTGGCGGCCATAGGTGGGGTTTGAGGAGTAGGGGGTGATGGAGGAGTGGACCAGGGTGTCCCGGGGGAAACGATCCCTACGGAATGCCGCCTGGGGCGGTGAAGGGAAGGTGTGTTTGGTGGTGGCATCATACTTGAGTTGGATCATGCTGGAGTTGGCGACCATAGGTGGGGATTGAGGAGTAGGGGGGAGATGGAGGAGTGGACCAGGGTGTCCTGGAGGGAACGATCCCTACGGAATGCCGCCAGGGGGGGTGAAGGGAAGATCTCTTTGGTGGTGGCATCATGCTGGAGTTGGCAGCCATAGGTGGGGGTTGAGGAGTAGGGCCTGCTGGCGGAGTGGACCAGGGTCTCCCGGAGGGAACGATCCCTACGGAATGACGCCAGGGGGTGTGAAGGGAAGATGTATTTGGTGGTGGCATCATGCTGGAGTTGGCGGCCATAGGTGGGGGTTGAGGAGTAGGGGTGATGGAGGAGTGGACCAGGGTGTCGCGGAGGGAACGAGCCCTACGGAATACCGCCGGGGGGGTGAAGGGAACATGTGTTTTGTGGTGGCATCATGCTTGAGTTGGATCATGCTGGAGTTGGCGGCCACAGGTGGGGGTTGAGGAGTAGAGCGTGATGGAGGAGTGGACCAGGGTGTCCCAGAGGGAACGATCCCTACAGAATGCCGCCAGGGTGGGTGAAGGGAAGATGTGTTTGGTGGTGGCATCATGCTGGAGTTGGCGGCCATAGGTGGGGATTGAGGAGTACGGGGTGATGGAGGAGTGGACCAGGGTGTCCGGGAGGGAACGATCCAAATGGAATGCCGCCAGGGTTGGTGAAGGGAAGATGTGTTTGGTGGTGGTATCATGCTGGAGTTGGCGGCCATAGGTGGGGTTTGAGGAGTAGGGGGTGATGGAGGAGTGGACCAGGGTGTCCAGGGGGAAACGATCCCTTCGGAATGCAGCCTGGGGCGGTGAAGGGAAGGTGTGTTTGGTGGTGGCATCATGCTGGAGTTGGAGGCGATAGATGGGGGTTGAGGAGTAGAGGGTGATGGAGGAGTAGACCAGGGTGTCCGGGAGGTAACAATCCCTACGGAACGCCGCCAGGGGAGGTGAAGGGAAGATGTGTTTGGTGGTGGTATCATGCTGGAGTAGGCGGCCATAGGTGGGGGTTGAGGAGTTGGGGTGATGGAGGAGTGGACCAGGGTGTCCCGGGGGGAACAATCAATACGGAATGCCGCCAGGGGGGGATGAAGGAATGATGTGTTTGGTGGAGGCATCATGCTGGAGTTGGCGGCCATAGGTGGGGGTTGAGGAGTAGGGGTGATGGAGGAGTGGACCAGGGTGTCGCGGAGGGAACGAGGCCTACCGAATGCCGCCAGGGGGGTTGAAGGGAAGATGTGTTTGCCGGTGGCATCATGCTTGAGTTGGATCATGCTGGAGTTGGCGGCCATAGGTGTGGGTTGAGGAGTAGGGGGTTGATGGAGGAGTGGACCAGGGTGTCCCGGAGGGAACGATCCCTACGGAATGCCGCCAGGGGTGGTGAAGGGAAGATGTGTTTGGTGGTGGCATCATGCTTGAGTTGGATCATGCTGGAGTTGACGGCCATAGGTGGGGGTTGAGGAGTAGGGGGTGATGGAGGAGTGGACCAGGGTGTCCCGGAGGGAATGATCCCTACGGAATGCCGCCGGCGGGGTGAAGGGAAGATGTATTTGGTGGTGGCATCATGCTGGAGTTGGTGGCCATAGGTGGGGGTTGAGGAGTAGGGTGATGGACGAGTGGAGCAGGGTGTCCCGGAGGGAACGATCCCTACGGAAAGCCGCCAGGGGTGGTGAAGGGAAGATGTGTTTGGTGGTAGCATCATGCTGGAGTTGGCGGCCATAGGTGGGGGTTGAGGAGTAGGGGGTGATGGAGGAGTGGACCAGGGTGTCCCGGAGGGAACGATCCCTACGGAATGCGTCCAGGGGGTGTGAACGGAAGATGTGTTTGGTGGTGGCATCATGCTTGAGTTGGATCATGCCTGAATTGGAGGCCATAGGTGGGGGTTGAGGAGCAGGGGGGTGATGGAGGAGTGGACCATGGTGTCCCGGAGGGAACGATCCCTACGGAATGCCGCCAGGGGTGGTGAAGGGAAGATGTTTTTGGTGGTGGCATAATGCTAGAGTTGGATGATGCTGGAGTTGACGGCCATAGGTGGGGTTTGAGGAGTAGGGGGTGATGGAGGAGTGGACCAGGGTGTCCCAGAGGGAATGATCCCTACGGAATGCCGCCGGAGGGGTGAAGGGAAGATGTATTTGGTGGTGGCATCATGCTGGAGTTGGCGGCCATAGGTGGGGGTTGAGGAGTAGGGTGATGGACGAGTGGAGCAGGGTGTCGCGGAGGGAACGATCCCTACGGAAAGCCGCCAGGGGTGGTGAAGGGAAGATGTGTTTGGTGGTAGCATCATGCTGGAGTTGGCGGCCATAGGTGGGGGTTGAGGGGTAGGGGGTGATGGAGGAGTGGACCAGGGTGTCCCGGAGGGAACTATCCCTACGGTATGCCGCCAGGGGGGGTGAAGGGAAGATGTGTTTGGTGGTGGCATCATGCTTGAGTTGGATCATGCTGGAGTTGGTGGCCATAGGTGGGGGTTGAGGAGTAGGGGGTGATGGAGGAGTGGACCAGGGTGTCCCGGAGGGAACGATCCCTACGGAATGCGTCCAGGGGGTGTGAAGGGAAGATGTGTTTGGTGGTGGCATCATGCTGGAGTTGGCAGCCAAAGGTGGGGTTTGAGGAGTAGGGGGATATGGAGGAGTGGACCAGGGTGTCCGGGAGGGAACAATCCCTACGGAATGCCGCCGGGGGGGTGAAGGGAAGATGTGTTTGGTGGTGGCATCATGACGGAGTTGGAGGCCATAGGTGGGGTTTTAGGAGTAGGGGGTGATGGAGAAGTGGACGAGGGTGTCCCGGAGGGAACGATCGCTACGGAATGCCGCCAGGGAGGGGTGAAGGGAAGACGTGTTTGGTAGTGGCATCATGCTGGAGTTGGCGGCCATAGGTGGGGCTTGAGGAGTAGGGGGTGATGGAGGAGTGGACCAGGGTGTCCGGGAGGGAACGATCCCTGCGGAATGCCACCAGGGGGGGTGAAGGGAATATGTGTTTGGTGGTTGCATCATGCTGGAGATGGCGGCCATAGGTGGGGGTTGAGGAGTAGGGGATGTTGGAGGAGTGGACCAGGGTGTCCCGGAGGGAACGATCCCTACGGAATGACGCCACGGGGGGTGAACGGAAGATGTGTTTGGTGGTGGCATCATGCTTGAGTTGGATCATGCTGGAGTTCGCGGCCATCGGTGGGGGTTGCAGAGTAGGGTGTGATGGAGGAGTGGACCAGGGTGTCCTGAAGGGAACGACCCTTACGGAATGCCGCCAGGGAGGGTGAAGGGAAGGTGCGTTTAGTGGTGGCAAAATGCTGGGGTTGGCGGCCATAGGTGGGGGTTGAGGAGTGGGGGGTCATGGAGGAGTGGACCAGGGTGTCCTGGAGGGAACGATCATTACGGAATGTCGCCAGGGGGGGTGAAGGGAAGATGTGTTTGGTGGTGGCATCATGCTGGAGTTGGCGGCCACAGGTGGCGGTTGAGGAGCAGGGGGTGATGGAAGAGTGGACCAGGGTGCCCCGGAGGGAACGATCCATACGGAATGCCGCCAGGGGGGGTGAAGGGAAGATGTGTATGGTGGTGGCATCATGCTGCAGTTGGCGGCCTTAGCTGGGGGTTGAGGAGTAGGGGGTGATGGAGGAGTGGACCAGGGTGTCCCGGAAGGAACGATCCCTAAGGAATGCCGGCAGTGGGGGTGAAGGTAAGATGTGTTTGGTGGGGGCATCATGCTTGAGTTGGATCATGCTGGAGTTGGCGGCCATAGGTGGGGGTTGAGGAGTAGGGGGGCGATGGAGGAGTGGACCAGGGTGTCCTGGAGGGAACGATCCCTACGGAATGCCGCCAGGAGGGGTGAAGGGAAGATGTGTTTGGTGGTGGCATCATGCTGGAGATGGCGGCCATAGGTGGGGGTTGAGAAGTAGGGGTGATGGAAGACTGGACCAGTGTGTCGCGGAGGGAACGTGCCCTACCGAATGCCGCCGGGGGGGTGAAGGGAAGATGTGTTTGGTGGTGGTATCATGCTTGAGTTGGATCATGCTGGAGTTGGCGGCCATAGGTGGGGGTTGAGGAGGAGGGGGTGATGGAGGAGTGGACCAGGGTGTCCCGGAGGGCACGATCGCTACGGAATGCCGCCAGGGAGGGGTGAAGGGAAGACGTGTTTGGTAGTGGCATCATGCTGGAGTTGGCGGCCATAGGTGGGGCTTGAGGAGTAGGGGGTGATGGAGGAGTGGACCAGGGTGTCCGGGAGGGAACGATCCCTGCGGAATGCCACCAGGGGGGGTGAAGGGAATATGTGTTTGGTGGTTGCATCATGCTGGAGATGGCGGCCATAGGTGGGGGTTGAGGAGTAGGGGATGTTGGAGGAGTGGACCAGGGTGTCCCGGAGGGAACGATCCCTACGGAATGACGCCACGGGGGGTGAACGGAAGATATGTTTGGTGGTGGCATCATGCTTGAGTTGGATCATGCTGGAGTTCGCGGCCATCGGTGGGGGTTGCAGAGTAGGGTGTGATGGAGGAGTGGACCAGGGTGTCCTGAAGGGAACGACCCTTACGGAATGCCGCCAGGGGGGGTGAAGGGAAGGTGCGTTTAGTGGTGGCAAAATGCTGAGGTTGGCGGCCATAGGTGGGGGTTGAGGAGTGGGGGGTCATGGAGGAGTGGATCAGGGTGTCCTGGAGGGAACGATCATTACGGAATGTCGCCAGGGGGGGTGAAGGGAAGATGTGTTTGGTGGTGGCATCATGCTGGAGTTGGCGGCCACAGGTGGCGGTTGAGGAGCAGGGGGTGATGGAAGAGTGGACCAGGGTGTCCCGGAGGGAACGATCCCTACGGAATGCCGCCAGGGGGTTGGAAGGGAAGATGTGTTTGGTGGTGGCATCATGCTGGAGTTGGCGGCCATAGGTGGGGGTTGAGGAGTAGGGGGTGATGGTGGAGTGGACCAGGGTGCCCCGGAGGGAACGATCCCTACGGAATGCCGCCAGGGGGGGTGAAGGGAAGATGTGTATGGTGGTGGCATCATGCTGCAGTTGGCGGCCTTAGCTGGGGGTTGAGGAGTAGGGGGTGATGGAGGAGTGGACCAGGGTGTCCCGGAAGCAACGATCCCTAAGGAATGCCGGCAGTGGGGGTGAAGGTAAGATGTGTTTGGTGGGGGCATCATGCTTGAGTTGGATCATGCTGGAGTTGGCGGCAATAGGTGGGGGTTGAGGAGTAGGGGGGCGATGGAGGAGTGAACCAGGGTGTCCCGGAGGCAACGATCCCTATGGAATGCCGCCAGGGGGGTTGAAGGGAAGATGAGTTTTGTGGAGGCATCATGCTGGAGATGGCGGCCATAGGTGGGGGTTGAGGAGTAGGGGCTGCTGGAGGAGTGGACCAGGGTGTCGCGGAGGGAACGAACCCTACGGAATGACGGCAGGGGGTGTGAAGGGAAGACGTGTTTGGTGGTGGCATCATGCTGGAGTTGGCGGCCATAGGTGGGGGTTGAGGAGTAGGGTGATGGAGGAGTGGACCAGGGTGTCCCGGAGGGAACGATCCCTACGGCATGCCGCCAGGGGGGGTGAAGGTAAGATGTATTTGGTGGTGGCAACATGCTGGAGTTGGCGGCAATAGGTGGGGGTAGAGGAGTAGGGGTGATGGAGGAGTGGACCAGGGTGTCGCGGAGGGAACGAGCCCTACCGAGTGCCGCCAGGGTGGGTGAAGGGAAGATGTGTTTTGTGGTGGCATCATGCTTGAGTTGGATCATGCTGAAGTTGGCGGCCATAGGTGGGGGTTGAGGAGTAGGGGGGTGATGGAGGAGTGGAACAGGGTGTCCCGGAGGGAACGATCCCTACCGAAAGCCGCCAGGGGTGGTGAAGGGATGATGTGTTTGGTGGTGGCATCATGCTGGAGTTGGCGGCCATACGTGGGGGTAGAGGAGTAGGGGGTGATGGAGGAGTGCCAAGGGTGTCCCTGAGGGAACGATCCCTACGGAATGCCGCCAGGGGAGGTGAAGGGAATATGTGTTTGGTGGTGGCATCATGCTTGAGTTGGATCATGCTGGAGTTGGCGGGCATAGGTGGGGGTTGAGGAGTAGGGGGTGATGGAGGAGTGGACCAGGGTCTCCCGGAGGGAACGATCCCTACGGAATGACGCCAGGGGGTGTGAAGGCAAGATGTGTTTGGTGGTGGCATCATGCTGGAGTTGGCAGCCATAGGTGGGGGTTGAGGAGTAGGGTGATGGAGGAGTGGAACAGGGTGTCCCGGAGGGAACGATCCCTACGGAATGCCGCCAGGGGAGGTGAAGGGAAGCTGTATTTGATGGTGGCATCATGCTGGAGTTGGCGGCCACAGGTGGGGGTTGCGGAGTAGGGCGTGATGGAGGAGTGGACCAGGGTGTCCCAGAGGGAACGATCCCTACGGAATGCCACCAGGGTGGGTGAAGGGAAGATGTGTTTGGTGGTGGCATCATGCTGGAGTTGGCGGCCATAGGTGGGGGTTGAGGAGTACGGGGTGATGGAGGAGTGGACCAGGGTGTCCGGGAGGGAACGATCCATATGGAATGCCGCCAGGGTTGGTGAAGGGAAGATGTGTTTGGTGGTGGTATCATGCTGGAGTTGGCGGCCATAGGTGGGGGTTGAGGAGTAGGGTGATGGAGGAGTGGACCAGGGTGTCCCGGAGGGAACGATCCCTACGGAATGCCGCCAGGGGAGGTGAAGGGAATATGTATTTGGTGGTGGCATCATGCTGGAGTTGGCGGCCATAGGTGGGGGTTGAGGAGTAGGGGTGATGGAGGAGTGGACCAGGGTGTCGCGGAGGGAACGAGCCCTACGGAATGCCGCCGGGGGGGTGAAGGGAACATGTGTTTTGTGGTGGCATCATGCTTGAGTTGGATCATGCTGGAGTTGGCGGCCACAGGTGGGGGTTGAGGAGTAGGGCGTGATGGAGGAGTGGACCAGGGTGTCCCAGAGGGAACGATCCCAACGGAATGCCGCCAGGGTGGGTGAAGGGAAGATGTGTTTGGTGGTGGCATCATGCTGGAGTTGGCGGCCATAGGTGGGGGTTGAGGAGTACGGGTGATGGAGGAGTGGACCAGGGTGTCCCGGGGGAAACGATCCCTACGGAATGCCGCCTGGGGCGGTGAAGGGAAGGTGTGTTTGGTGGTGGCATCATGCTGGAGTTGGCGGCCATAGATGGGGGTTGAGGAGTAGAGGGTGATGGAGGAGTGGACCAGGGTGTCCGGGAGGGAACAATCCCTACGGAATGCCGCCAGGGGGGTTGAAGGGACGATGTGTTTGGTGGAGGCATCATGCTGGAGTTGGCGGCCATAGGTGGGGGTTGAGGAGTAGGGGCTGCTGGCGGAGTGGACCAGGGTCTCCCGGAGGGAACGATCCCTACGGAATGACGCCAGGGGGTGTGAAGGCAAGATGTGTTTGGTGGTGGCATCATGCTGGAGTTGGCGGCCATAGGTGGGGGTTGAGGAGTACGGGGTGATGGAGGAGTGGACCAGGGTGTCCGGGAGGGAACGATCCATATGGAATGCCGCCAGGGTTGGTGAAGGGAAGATGTGTTTGGTGGTGGTATCATGCTGGAGTTGGCGGCCATAGGTGGGGTTTGAGGAGTAGGGGGTGATGGAGGAGTGGACCAGGGTGTCCCGGGGGAAACGATCCCTACGGAATGCCGCCTGGGGCGGTGAAGGGAAGGTGTGTTTGGTGGTGGCATCATACTTGAGTTGGATCATGCTGGAGTTGGCGACCATAGGTGGGGATTGAGGAGTAGGGGGGAGATGGAGGAGTGGACCAGGGTGTCCTGGAGGGAACGATCCCTACGGAATGCCGCCAGGGGGGGTGAAGGGAAGATCTCTTTGGTGGTGGCATCATGCTGGAGTTGGCAGCCATAGGTGGGGGTTGAGGAGTAGGGCCTGCTGGCGGAGTGGACCAGGGTCTCCCGGAGGCAACGATCCCTACGGAATGACGCCAGGGGGTGTGAAGGGAAGATGTATTTGGTGGTGGCATCATGCTGGAGTTGGCGGCCATAGGTGGGGGTTGAGGAGTAGGGGTGATGGAGGAGTGGACCAGGGTGTCGCGGAGGGAACGAGCCCTACGGAATACCGCCGGGGGGGTGAAGGGAACATGTGTTTTGTGGTGGCATCATGCTTGAGTTGGATCATGCTGGAGTTGGCGGCCACAGGTGGGGGTTGAGGAGTAGAGCGTGATGGAGGAGTGGACCAGGGTGTCCCAGAGGGAACGATCCCTACGGAATGCCGCCAGGGTGGGTGAAGGGAAGATGTGTTTGGTGGTGGCATCATGCTGGAGTTGGCGGCCATAGGTGGGGATTGAGGAGTACGGGGTGATGGAGGAGTGGACCAGGGTGTCCGGGAGGGAACGATCCAAATGGAATGCCGCCAGGGTTGGTGAAGGGAAGATGTGTTTGGTGGTGGTATCATGCTGGAGTTGGCGGCCATAGGTGGGGTTTGAGGAGTAGGGGGTGATGGAGGAGTGGACCAGGGTGTCCAGGGGGAAACGATCCCTTCGGAATGCAGCCTGGGGCGGTGAAGGGAAGGTGTGTTTGGTGGTGGCATCATGCTGGAGTTGGAGGCGATAGATGGGGGTTGAGGAGTAGAGGGTGATGGAGGAGTAGACCAGGGTGTCCGGGAGGTAACAATCCCTACGGAACGCCGGCAGGGGAGGTGAAGGGAAGATGTGTTTGGTGGTGGTATCATGCTGGAGTAGGCGGCCATAGGTGGGGGTTGAGGAGTTGGGGTGATGGAGGAGTGGACCAGGGTGTCCCGGGGGGAACAATCAATACGGAATGCCGCCAGGGGGGGATGAAGGAATGATGTGTTTGGTGGAGGCATCATGCTGGAGTTGGCGGCCATAGGTGGGGGTTGAGGAGTAGGGGTGATGGAGGAGTGGACCAGGGTGTCGCGGAGGGAACGAGGCCTACCGAATGCCGCCAGGGGGGTTGAAGGGAAGATGTGTTTGCCGGTGGCATCATGCTTGAGTTGGATCATGCTGGAGTTGGCGGCCATAGGTGTGGGTTGAGGAGTAGGGGGTTGATGGAGGAGTGGACCAGGGTGTCCCGGAGGGAACGATCCCTACGGAATGCCGCCAGGGGTGGTGAAGGGAAGATGTGTTTGGTAGTGGCATCATGCTTGAGTTGGATCATGCTGGAGTTGACGGCCATAGGTGGGGGTTGAGGAGTAGGGGGTGATGGAGGAGTGGACCAGGGTGCCCCGGAGGGAATGATCCCTACGGAATGCCGCCGGCGGGGTGAAGGGAAGATGTATTTGGTGGTGGCATCATGCTGGAGTTGGTGGCCATAGGTGGGGGTTGAGGAGTAGGGTGATGGACGAGTGGAGCAGGGTGTCCCGGAGGGAACGATCCCTACGGAAAGCCGCCAGGGGTGGTGAAGGGAAGATGTGTTTGGTGGTAGCATCATGCTGGAGTTGGCGGCCATAGGTGGGGGTTGAGGAGTAGGGGGTGATGGAGGAGTGGACCAGGGTGTCCCGGAGGGAACGATCCCTACGGAATGCGTCCAGGGGGTGTGAACGGAAGATGTGTTTGGTGGTGGCATCATGCTTGAGTTGGATCATGCCTGAATTGGAGGCCATAGGTGGGGGTTGAGGAGCAGGGGGGTGATGGAGGAGTGGACCATGGTGTCCCGGAGGGAACGATCCCTACGGAATGCCGCCAGGGGTGGTGAAGGGAAGATGTGTTTGGTGGTGGCATCATGCTAGAGTTGGATGATGCTGGAGTTGACGGCCATAGGTGGGGTTTGAGGAGTAGGGGGTGATGGAGGAGTGGACCAGGGTGTCCCAGAGGGAATGATCCCTACGGAATGCCGCCGGAGGGGTGAAGGGAAGATGTATTTGGTGGTGGCATCATGCTGGAGTTGGCGGCCATAGGTGGGGGTTGAGGAGTAGGGTGATGGACGAGTGGAGCAGGGTGTCGCGGAGGGAACGATCCCTACGGAAAGCCGCCAGGGGTGGTGAAGGGAAGATGTGTTTGGTGGTAGCATCATGCTGGAGTTGGCGGCCATAGGTGGGGGTTGAGGGGTAGGGGGTGATGGAGGAGTGGACCAGGGTGTCCCGGAGGGAACTATCCCTACGGTATGCCGCCAGGGGGGGTGAAGGGAAGATGTGTTTGGTGGTGGCATCATGCTTGAGTTGGATCATGCTGGAGTTGGTGGCCATAGGTGGGGGTTGAGGAGTAGGGGGTGATGGAGGAGTGGACCAGGGTGTCCCGGAGGGAACGATCCCTACGGAATGCGTCCAGGGGGTGTGAAGGGAAGATGTGTTTGGTGGTGGCATCATGCTGGAGTTGGCAGCCAAAGGTGGGGTTTGAGGAGTAGGGGGATATGGAGGAGTGGACCAGGGTGTCCGGGAGGGAACAATCCCTACGGAATGCCGCCGGGGGGGTGAAGGGAAGATGTGTTTGGTGGTGGCATCATGACGGAGTTGGAGGCCATAGGTGGGGTTTTAGGAGTAGGGGGTGATGGAGAAGTGGACGAGGGTGTCCCGGAGGGAACGATCGCTACGGAATGCCGCCAGGGAGGGGTGAAGGGAAGACGTGTTTGGTAGTGGCATCATGCTGGAGTTGGCGGCCATAGGTGGGGCTTGAGGAGTAGGGGGTGATGGAGGAGTGGACCAGGGTGTCCGGGAGGGAACGATCCCTGCGGAATGCCACCAGGGGGGGTGAAGGGAATATGTGTTTGGTGGTTGCATCATGCTGGAGATGGCGGCCATAGGTGGGGGTTGAGGAGTAGGGGATGTTGGAGGAGTGGACCAGGGTGTCCCGGAGGGAACGATCCCTACGGAATGACGCCACGGGGGGTGAACGGAAGATGTGTTTGGTGGTGGCATCATGCTTGAGTTGGATCATGCTGGAGTTCGCGGCCATCGGTGGGGGTTGCAGAGTAGGGTGTGATGGAGGAGTGGACCAGGGTGTCCTGAAGGGAACGACCCTTACGGAATGCCGCCAGGGAGGGTGAAGGGAAGGTGCGTTTAGTGGTGGCAAAATGCTGGGGTTGGCGGCCATAGGTGGGGGTTGAGGAGTGGGGGGTCATGGAGGAGTGGACCAGGGTGTCCTGGAGGGAACGATCATTACGGAATGTCGCCAGGGGGGGTGAAGGGAAGATGTGTTTGGTGGTGGCATCATGCTGGAGTTGGCGGCCACAGGTGGCGGTTGAGGAGCAGGGGGTGATGGAAGAGTGGACCAGGGTGTCCCGGAGGGAACGATCCCAACGGAATGCCGCCAGGGGGTTGGAAGGGAAGATGTGTTTGGTGGTGGCATCATGCTGGAGTTGGCGGCCATAGGTGGGGGTTGAGGAGTAGGGGGTGATGGTGGAGTGGACCAGGGTGCCCCGGAGGGAACGATCCATACGGAATGCCGCCAGGGGGGGTGAAGGGAAGATGTGTATGGTGGTGGCATCATGCTGCAGTTGGCGGCCTTAGCTGGGGGTTGAGGAGTAGGGGGTGATGGAGGAGTGGACCAGGGTGTCCCGGAAGGAACGATCCCTAAGGAATGCCGGCAGTGGGGGTGAAGGTAAGATGTGTTTGGTGGGGGCATCATGCTTGAGTTGGATCATGCTGGAGTTGGCGGCCATAGGTGGGGGTTGAGGAGTAGGGGGGCGATGGAGGAGTGGACCAGGGTGTCCTGGAGGGAACGATCCCTACGGAATGCCGCCAGGAGGGGTGAAGGGAAGATGTGTTTGGTGGTGGCATCATGCTGGAGATGGCGGCCATAGGTGGGGGTTGAGAAGTAGGGGTGATGGAAGACTGGACCAGTGTGTCGCGGAGGGAACGTGCCCTACCGAATGCCGCCGGGGGGGTGAAGGGAAGATGTGTTTGGTGGTGGTATCATGCTTGAGTTGGATCATGCTGGAGTTGGCGGCCATAGGTGGGGGTTGAGGAGGAGGGGGTGATGGAGGAGTGGACCAGGGTGTCCCGGAGGGCACGATCGCTACGGAATGCCGCCAGGGAGGGGTGAAGGGAAGACGTGTTTGGTAGTGGCATCATGCTGGAGTTGGCGGCCATAGGTGGGGCTTGAGGAGTAGGGGGTGATGGAGGAGTGGACCAGGGTGTCCGGGAGGGAACGATCCCTGCGGAATGCCACCAGGGGGGGTGAAGGGAATATGTGTTTGGTGGTTGCATCATGCTGGAGATGGCGGCCATAGGTGGGGGTTGAGGAGTAGGGGATGTTGGAGGAGTGGACCAGGGTGTCCCGGAGGGAACGATCCCTACGGAATGACGCCACGGGGGGTGAACGGAAGATATGTTTGGTGGTGGCATCATGCTTGAGTTGGATCATGCTGGAGTTCGCGGCCATCGGTGGGGGTTGCAGAGTAGGGTGTGATGGAGGAGTGGACCAGGGTGTCCTGAAGGGAACGACCCTTACGGAATGCCGCCAGGGGGGGTGAAGGGAAGGTGCGTTTAGTGGTGGCAAAATGCTGAGGTTGGCGGCCATAGGAGGGGGTTGAGGAGTGGGGGGTCATGGAGGAGTGGATCAGGGTGTCCTGGAGGGAACGATCATTACGGAATGTCGCCAGGGGGGGTGAAGGGAAGATGTGTTTGGTGGTGGCATCATGCTGGAGTTGGCGGCCACAGGTGGCGGTTGAGGAGCAGGGGGTGATGGAAGAGTGGACCAGGGTGTCCCGGAGGGAACGATCCCTACGGAATGCCGCCAGGGGGTTGGAAGGGAAGATGTGTTTGGTGGTGGCATCATGCTGGAGTTGGCGGCCATAGGTGGGGGTTGAGGAGTAGGGGCGCGATGGAGGAGTGGACCAGGGTGTCCTGGAGGGAACGATCCCTACGGAATGCCGCCAGGAGGGGTGAAGGGAAGATGTGTTTGGTGGTGGCATCATGCTGGAGATGGCGGCCATAGGTGGGGGTTGAGAAGTAGGGGTGATGGAAGACTGGACCAGTGTGTCGCGGAGGGAACGTGCCCTACCGAATGCCGCCAGGGGGGGTGAAGGGAAGATGTGTTTGGTGGTGGTATCATGCTTGAGTTGGATCATGCTGGAGTTGGCGGCCATAGGTGGGGGTTGAGGAGGAGGGGGTGATGGAGGAGTGGACCAGGGTGTCCCGGAGGGAACGATCTCTACGGAATGCGTCCAGGGGGTGTGAAGGGAAGATGTGTCTGGTGGTCGCATCATGCTGGAGTTGGCAGCCAAAGGTGGGGTTTGAGGAGTAGGGGGATATGGAGGAGTGGACCAGGGTGTCCGGGAGGGAACAATCCCTACGGAATGCCGCCGGGGGGGTGAAGGGAAGATGTGTTTGGTGGTGGCATAATGATGGAGTTGGAGGACATAGGTGGGGTTTTAGGAGTAGGGGGTGATGGAGAAGTGGACGAGGGTGTCCCGGAGGGAACGATCGCTACGGAATGCCGCCAGGGAGGGGTGAAGGGAAGACGTGTTTGGTAGTGGCATCATGCTGGAGTTGGCGGCCATAGGTGGGGCTTGAGGAGTAGGGGGTGATGGAGGAGTGGACGAGGGTGTCCCGGAGGGAACGATCCCTACGGAATGTCGCTGGGGGGGGTGAAGGGAAGATATGTTTGGTAGTGGCATCATGCTGGAGTGGGAGGCCATAGGTGGGGGTTGAGGAGTAGGGGATGTTGGAGGAGTGGACCAGGGTGTCCCGGAGGGAACGATCCCTACGGAATGACCCCACGGGGGGTGAACGGAAGATGTGTTTGGTGGTGGCATCATGCTTGAGTTGGATCATGCTGGAGTTCGCGGCCATCGGTGGGGGTTGCGGAGTAGGGTGTGATGGAGGAGTGGACCAGGGTGTCCTGAAGGGAACGACCCTTACGGAATGCCGCCAGGGGGGGTGAAGGGAAGGTGCGTTTAGTGGTGGCAAAATGCTGGGGTTGGCGGCCATAGGTGGGGGTTGAGGAGTAGGGGGTCATGGAGGAGTGGACCAGGGTGTCCCGGAGGGAACGATCATTACGCAATGTCGCCAGGGGGGGTGAAGGGAAGATGTTTTTGGTGGTGGCATCATGCTGGAGTTGGCGGCCATAGGTGGCGGTTGAGGAGCAGGGGGTGATGGAAGAGTGGACCAGGGTGTCCCGGAGGGAACGATCCCTACGGAATGCCGCCAGGGGGTTGGAAGGGAAGATGTGTTTGGTGGTGGCATCATGCTGCAGTTGGCGGCCTTAGCTGGGGGTTGAGGAGTAGGGGGTGATGGAGAAGTGGACCAGGGCGTCCCGGAGGGAAAGATCGCTACGGAATGTCGCCAGGGAGGGGTGAAGGGAAGACGTGTTTGGTAGTGGCATCAAGCTGGAGTTGGATCATGCTTGAGTTCGCGGCCATAGGTGGGGGTTGAGGAATAGGGTGTGATGGAGGAGTGGACCAGGGTGTCCTGAAGGGAACGATCCCTACGGAATGCCACCGGGGGGGTGAAGGGAAGGTGCGTTTAGTGGTGGCAAAATGCTGGGGTTGGCGGCCATAGGTGGGGGTTGAGGAGTAGGGGGTCATGGAGGAGTGGACCAGGGTGTTCCGGAGGGAGAGATCACTACGGAATGTCGCCAGAGGGGGTGAAGGGAAGATGTGTTTGGTGGTGGCATCATGCTGGAGTTGGCGGCCATAGGTGGCGGTTGAGGAGCAGGGGGTGATGGAAGAGTGGACCAGGGTGTCCCGGAGGGAACGATCCCTACGGAATGCCGCCAGGGGGTTGGAAGGGAAGATGTGTTTGGTGGTGGCATCATGCTAGAGTTGGCGGCCATAGGTGGGGGTTGAGGAGTAGGGGGTGATGGTGGAGTGGACCAGGGTGCCCTGGAGGGAATGATCCCTACGGAATGCCGCCAGGGGGGGTGAAGGGAAGATGGGTATGGTGGTGGCATCATGCTGCAGTTGGCGGCCTTAGCTGGAGGTTGAGGGGTAGGGGGTGATGGAGGAGTGGACCAGGGTGTCCCGGAGGGAACGATCCCTAAGGAATGCCGCCAGTGGGGGTGAAGGTAAGATGTGTTTGGTGGTGGCATCATGCTTGAGTTGGATCATGCTG
This sequence comes from Cetorhinus maximus, assembly GCF_964194155.1. Taxonomy (NCBI): domain Eukaryota; kingdom Metazoa; phylum Chordata; class Chondrichthyes; order Lamniformes; family Cetorhinidae; genus Cetorhinus; species Cetorhinus maximus. The sequence continues at coordinate 17,238,040 of NC_135898.1, read as the reverse complement.
GAGTTGGCGGCCATAGGTGGGGGTTGAGGAGTAGGGGGGCGATGGAGGAGTGGACCAGGGTGTCCCGGAGGCAAAGATCCCTACGGAATGCCGCCAGGGGGGTTGAAGGGAAGATGTGTTTGGTGGAGGCATCATGCTGGAGTTCGCGGCCATAGGTGGGGGTTGAGGAGTAGGGGCTGCTGGAGGAGTGGACCAGGGCGTCCCGGAGGGAACGATCCCTACGGAATGCCGCCAGGGGGTTGGAAGGGAAGATGTGTTTGGTGGTGGCATCATGCTGGAGTTGGCGGCCATAGGTGGGGGTTGAGGATGAGGGGGTGATGGTGGAGTGGACCAGGGTGCCCCGAAGGGAACGATCCCTACGGAATGCCGCCAGGGGGGGTGAAGGGAAGATGTGTATGGTGGTGGCATCATGCTGCAGTTGGCGGCTTTAGCTGGGGGTTGAGGGGTAGGCGGTGATGGAGGAGTGGACCAGGGTGTCCCGGAGGGAACGATCCCTAAGGAATGCCGCCGGGGGTGTGAAGGTAAGATGTGTTTGGTGGTGGCATCATGCTTGAGTTGGATCATGCTGGAGTTGGCGGCAATAGGTGGGGGTTGAGGAGTAGGGTGATGGAGGAGTGGACCAGGGTGTCCCGGAGGGAACGATCCCTACGGCATGCCGCCAGGGGGGGTGAAGGCAAGATGTATTTGGTGGTGGCATCATGCTGGAGTTGGCGGCCATAGGTGGGGGTAGAGGAGTAGGGGGTGATGGAGGAGTGCCAAGGGTGTCCCTGAGGGAACGATCCCTACGGAATGCCGCCAGGGGAGGTGAAGGGAATATGTGTTTGGTGGTGGCATCATGCTTGAGTTGGATCATGCTGGAGTTGGCGGCCATAGGTGGGGGTTGAGGAGTAGGGGGTGATGGAGGAGTGGGCCAGGGTGTCCCGGGGGGAACAATCCCTACGGAATTCCGCCGGGGGGGTGAAGCGATGATGTGTTTGGTGGTGGCATCATGCTGGAGTTGGTGGCCATAGGTGGGGGTTGAGGAGTAGGGGTGATGGAGGAGTGGACCAGGGTGTCGCGGAGGGAACGAGCCCTACCGAATGCCGCCAGGGGGGTTGAAGGGAAGATGTGTTTGGCGGTGGCATCATGCTTGAGTTGGATCATGCCTGAATTGGAGGCCATAGGTGGGGGTTGAGGAGCAGGGGGGTGATGGAGGAGTGGACCATGGTGTCCCGGAGGGAACGATCCCTACGGAATGCCGCCAGGGGTGGTGAAGGGAAGATGTGTTTGGTGGTGGCATCATGCTAGAGTTGGATGATGCTGGAGTTGACGGCCATAGGTGGGGTTTGAGGAGTAGGGGGTGATGGAGGAGTGGACCAGGGTGTCCCAGAGGGAATGATCCCTACGGAATGCCGCCGGAGGGGTGAAGGGAAGATGTATTTGGTGGTGGCATCATGCTGGAGTTGGCGGCCATAGGTGGGGGTTGAGGAGTAGGGTGATGGACGAGTGGAGCAGGGTGTCGCGGAGGGAACGATCCCTACGGAAAGCCGCCAGGGGTGGTGAAGGGAAGATGTGTTTGGTGGTAGCATCATGCTGGAGTTGGCGGCCATAGGTGGGGGTTGAGGGGTAGGGGGTGATGGAGGAGTGGACCAGGGTGTCCCGGAGGGAACTATCCCTACGGTATGCCGCCAGGGGGGGTGAAGGGAAGATGTGTTTGGTGGTGGCATCATGCTTGAGTTGGATCATGCTGGAGTTGGTGGCCATAGGTGGGGGTTGAGGAGTAGGGGGTGATGGAGGAGTGGACCAGGGTGTCCCGGAGGGAACGATCCCTACGGAATGCGTCCAGGGGGTGTGAAGGGAAGATGTGTTTGGTGGTGGCATCATGCTGGAGTTGGCAGCCAAAGGTGGGGTTTGAGGAGTAGGGGGATATGGAGGAGTGGACCAGGGTGTCCGGGAGGGAACAATCCCTACGGAATGCCGCCGGGGGGGTGAAGGGAAGATGTGTTTGGTGGTGGCATCATGACGGAGTTGGAGGCCATAGGTGGGGTTTTAGGAGTAGGGGGTGATGGAGAAGTGGACGAGGGTGTCCCGGAGGGAACGATCGCTACGGAATGCCGCCAGGGAGGGGTGAAGGGAAGACGTGTTTGGTAGTGGCATCATGCTGGAGTTGGCGGCCATAGGTGGGGCTTGAGGAGTAGGGGGTGATGGAGGAGTGGACCAGGGTGTCCGGGAGGGAACGATCCCTGCGGAATGCCACCAGGGGGGGTGAAGGGAATATGTGTTTGGTGGTTGCATCATGCTGGAGATGGCGGCCATAGGTGGGGGTTGAGGAGTAGGGGATGTTGGAGGAGTGGACCAGGGTGTCCCGGAGGGAACGATCCCTACGGAATGACGCCACGGGGGGTGAACGGAAGATGTGTTTGGTGGTGGCATCATGCTTGAGTTGGATCATGCTGGAGTTCGCGGCCATCGGTGGGGGTTGCAGAGTAGGGTGTGATGGAGGAGTGGACCAGGGTGTCCTGAAGGGAACGACCCTTACGGAATGCCGCCAGGGAGGGTGAAGGGAAGGTGCGTTTAGTGGTGGCAAAATGCTGGGGTTGGCGGCCATAGGTGGGGGTTGAGGAGTGGGGGGTCATGGAGGAGTGGACCAGGGTGTCCTGGAGGGAACGATCATTACGGAATGTCGCCAGGGGGGGTGAAGGGAAGATGTGTTTGGTGGTGGCATCATGCTGGAGTTGGCGGCCACAGGTGGCGGTTGAGGAGCAGGGGGTGATGGAAGAGTGGACCAGGGTGTCCCGGAGGGAACGATCCCAACGGAATGCCGCCAGGGGGTTGGAAGGGAAGATGTGTTTGGTGGTGGCATCATGCTGGAGTTGGCGGCCATAGGTGGGGGTTGAGGAGTAGGGGTGATGGTGGAGTGGACCAGGGTGCCCCGGAGGGAACGATCCATACGGAATGCCGCCAGGGGGGGTGAAGGGAAGATGTGTATGGTGGTGGCATCATGCTGCAGTTGGCGGCCTTAGCTGGGGGTTGAGGAGTAGGGGGTGATGGAGGAGTGGACCAGGGTGTCCCGGAAGGAACGATCCCTAAGGAATGCCGGCAGTGGGGGTGAAGGTAAGATGTGTTTGGTGGGGGCATCATGCTTGAGTTGGATCATGCTGGAGTTGGCGGCCATAGGTGGGGGTTGAGGAGTAGGGGGGCGATGGAGGAGTGGACCAGGGTGTCCTGGAGGGAACGATCCCTACGGAATGCCGCCAGGAGGGGTGAAGGGAAGATGTGTTTGGTGGTGGCATCATGCTGGAGATGGCGGCCATAGGTGGGGGTTGAGAAGTAGGGGTGATGGAAGACTGGACCAGTGTGTCGCGGAGGGAACGTGCCCTACCGAATGCCGCCGGGGGGGTGAAGGGAAGATGTGTTTGGTGGTGGTATCATGCTTGAGTTGGATCATGCTGGAGTTGGCGGCCATAGGTGGGGGTTGAGGAGGAGGGGGTGATGGAGGAGTGGACCAGGGTGTCCCGGAGGGCACGATCGCTACGGAATGCCGCCAGGGAGGGGTGAAGGGAAGACGTGTTTGGTAGTGGCATCATGCTGGAGTTGGCGGCCATAGGTGGGGCTTGAGGAGTAGGGGGTGATGGAGGAGTGGACCAGGGTGTCCGGGAGGGAACGATCCCTGCGGAATGCCACCAGGGGGGGTGAAGGGAATATGTGTTTGGTGGTTGCATCATGCTGGAGATGGCGGCCATAGGTGGGGGTTGAGGAGTAGGGGATGTTGGAGGAGTGGACCAGGGTGTCCCGGAGGGAACGATCCCTACGGAATGACGCCACGGGGGGTGAACGGAAGATATGTTTGGTGGTGGCATCATGCTTGAGTTGGATCATGCTGGAGTTCGCGGCCATCGGTGGGGGTTGCAGAGTAGGGTGTGATGGAGGAGTGGACCAGGGTGTCCTGAAGGGAACGACCCTTACGGAATGCCGCCAGGGGGGGTGAAGGGAAGGTGCGTTTAGTGGTGGCAAAATGCTGAGGTTGGCGGCCATAGGTGGGGGTTGAGGAGTGGGGGGTCATGGAGGAGTGGATCAGGGTGTCCTGGAGGGAACGATCATTACGGAATGTCGCCAGGGGGGGTGAAGGGAAGATGTGTTTGGTGGTGGCATCATGCTGGAGTTGGCGGCCACAGGTGGCGGTTGAGGAGCAGGGGGTGATGGAAGAGTGGACCAGGGTGTCCCGGAGGGAACGATCCCTACGGAATGCCGCCAGGGGGTTGGAAGGGAAGATGTGTTTGGTGGTGGCATCATGCTGGAGTTGGCGGCCATAGGTGGGGGTTGAGGAGTAGGGGGTGATGGTGGAGTGGACCAGGGTGCCCCGGAGGGAACGATCCCTACGGAATGCCGCCAGGGGGGGTGAAGGGAAGATGTGTATGGTGGTGGCATCATGCTGCAGTTGGCGGCCTTAGCTGGGGGTTGAGGAGTAGGGGGTGATGGAGGAGTGGACCAGGGTGTCCCGGAAGCAACGATCCCTAAGGAATGCCGGCAGTGGGGGTGAAGGTAAGATGTGTTTGGTGGGGGCATCATGCTTGAGTTGGATCATGCTGGAGTTGGCGGCCATAGGTGGGGGTTGAGGAGTAGGGGCGCGATGGAGGAGTGGACCAGGGTGTCCTGGAGGGAACGATCCCTACGGAATGCCGCCAGGAGGGGTGAAGGGAAGATGTGTTTGGTGGTGGCATCATGCTGGAGATGGCGGCCATAGGTGGGGGTTGAGAAGTAGGGGTGATGGAAGACTGGACCAGTGTGTCGCGGAGGGAACGTGCCCTACCGAATGCCGCCAGGGGGGGTGAAGGGAAGATGTGTTTGGTGGTGGTATCATGCTTGAGTTGGATCATGCTGGAGTTGGCGGCCATAGGTGGGGGTTGAGGAGGAGGGGGTGATGGAGGAGTGGACCAGGGTGTCCCGGAGGGAACGATCTCTACGGAATGCGTCCAGGGGGTGTGAAGGGAAGATGTGTTTGGTGGTCGCATCATGCTGGAGTTGGAGGACATAGGTGGGGTTTTAGGAGTAGGGGGTGATGGAGAAGTGGACGAGGGTGTCCCGGAGGGAACGATCGCTACGGAATGCCGCCAGGGAGGGGTGAAGGGAAGACGTGTTTGGTAGTGGCATCATGCTGGAGTTGGCGGCCATAGGTGGGGCTTGAGGAGTAGGGGGTGATGGAGGAGTGGACGAGGGTGTCCCGGAGGGAACGATCCCTACGGAATGTCGCTGGGGGGGGTGAAGGGAAGATATGTTTGGTAGTGGCATCATGCTGGAGTGGGAGGCCATAGGTGGGGGTTGAGGAGTAGGGGATGTTGGAGGAGTGGACCAGGGTGTCCCGGAGGGAACGATCCCTACGGAATGACCCCACGGGGGGTGAACGGAAGATGTGTTTGGTGGTGGCATCATGCTTGAGTTGGATCATGCTGGAGTTCGCGGCCATCGGTGGGGGTTGCGGAGTAGGGTGTGATGGAGGAGTGGACCAGGGTGTCCTGAAGGGAACGACCCTTACGGAATGCCGCCAGGGGGGGTGAAGGGAAGGTGCGTTTAGTGGTGGCAAAATGCTGGGGTTGGCGGCCATAGGTGGGGGTTGAGGAGTAGGGGGTCATGGAGGAGTGGACCAGGGTGTCCCGGAGGGAACGATCATTACGCAATGTCGCCAGGGGGGGTGAAAGGAAGATGTTTTTGGTGGTGGCATCATGCTGGAGTTGGCGGCCATAGGTGGCGGTTGAGGAGCAGGGGGTGATGGAAGAGTGGACCAGGGTGTCCCGGAGGGAACGATCCCTACGGAATGCCGCCAGGGGGTTGGAAGGGAAGATGTGTTTGGTGGTGGCATCATGCTGCAGTTGGCGGCCTTAGCTGGGGGTTGAGGAGTAGGGGGTGATGGAGGAGTGGACCAGGGTGTCCCGGAGGGCACGATCCCTAAGGAATGCCGGCAGTGGGGGTGAAGGTAAGATGTGTTTGGTGGGGGCATCATGCTTGAGTTGGATGATGCTGGAGTTGACGGCCATAGGTGGGGCTTGAGGAGTAGGGGGTGATGGAGGAGTGGACCAGGGTGTCGCGGAGGGAATGATCCCTACGGAATGCCGCCGGCGGGGTGAAGGGAAGATGTATTTGGTGGTGGCATCATGATGGAGTTGGCGGCCATAGGTGGGGGTTGAGGAGTAGGGTGATGGACGAGTGGAGCAGGGTGTCCCGGAGGGAACGATCCCTACGGAATGCCGCCAGGGAGGGGTGAAGGGAAGACGTGTTTGGTAGTGGCATCATGCTGGAGTTGGCGGCCATAGGTGGGGCTTGAGGAGTAGAGGGTGATGGAGGAGTGGACGAGGGTGTCCCGGAGGGAACGATCCCTACGCAATGTCGACCGGGGGGGGTGAAGGGAAGATATGTTTGGTAGTGGCATCATGCTGGAGTGGGAGGCCATAGGTGGGGGTTGAGGAGTAGGGGGTGATGGAGGAGTGGACCAGGGTGTCCGGGAGGGAACGATCCCTACGGAATGCCACCAGTGGGGGTGAAGGGAATATGTGTTTGGTGGTTGCATCATGCTGGAGATGGCGGCCATAGGTGGGGGTTGAGGAGCAGGGGATGTTGGAGGAGTGGACCAGGGTGTCCCGGAGGGAACGATCCCAACGGAATGACGCCACGGGGGGTGAACGGAAGATGTGTTTGGTGGTGGCATCATGCTTGAGTTGGATCATGCTGGAGTTCGCGGCCATAGGTGGGGGTTGAGGAGTAGGGTGTGATGGAGGAGTGGACCAGGGTGTCCTGGAGGGAACAATCCCTACGGAATGCCGCCAGGGGGGGTGAAGGGAAGGTGCGTTTAGTGGTGCCAAAATGCTGGGGTTGGCGGCCATAGGTGGGGCTTGAGGAGGAGGGGGTGATGGAGGAGTGGACCAGGGTGTCCCGGAAGGAATGATCCCTACGGAATGCTGCCGGAGGGATGAAGGGAAGATGTATTTGGTGGTGGCATCATGCTGGAGTTGGCGGCCATAGGTGGGGGTTGAGGAGTAGGGTGATGGACGAGTGGAGCAGGGTGTCGCGGAGGGAACGATCCCTACGGAAAGCCGCCAGGGGTGGTGAAGGGAAGATGTGTTTGGTGGTAGCATCATGCTGGAGTTGGCGGCCATAGGTGGGGGTTGAGGGGTAGGGGGTGATGGAGGAGTGGACCAGGGTGTCCCGGAGGGAACTATCCCTACGGTATGCCGCCAGGGGGGGTGAAGGGAAGATGTGTTTGGTGGTGGCATCATGCTTGAGTTGGATCATGCTGGAGTTGGCGGCCATAGGTGGGGGTTGAGGAGTAGGGGATGTTGGAGGAGTGGACCAGGGTGTCCCGGAGGGAACGATCCCTACGGAATGACGCCACGGGGGGTGAACGGAAGATGTGTTGGGTGGTGACATCATGATTGAGTTGGATCATGCTGGAGTTCGCGGCCATCGGTGGGGGTTGCGGAGTAGGGTGTGATGGAGGAGTGGACCAGGGTGTCCTGAAGGGAACGACCCTTACGGAATGCCGCCAGGGGGGGTGAAGGGAAGGTGCGTTTAGTGGTGGCAAAATGCTGGGGTTGGCGGCCATAGGTGGGGGTTGAGGAGTAGGGGGTCATGGAGGAGTGGACCAGGGTGTCCGGGAGGCAACGATCCCTACGGAATGCCGCCAGGGGGGTTGAAGGGAAGATGTGTTTGGTGGAGGCATCATGCTGGAGTTCGCGGCCATAGGTGGGGGTTGAGGAGTAGGGGCTGCTGGAGGAGTGGACCAGGGTGTCGAGGAGGGAACGACCCCTACCAAATGACGCCAGGGGATGTGAAGGGAAGACGTGTTTGGTGGTGGCATCATGCTGGAGTTGGCGGCCATAGGAGGGGGTTGAGGAGTAGGGTGATGGAGGAGTGGACCAGGGTGTCCGGGAGGGAACGATCCCTACGGAATGCCGCCAGGGGGGGTGAAGGTAAGATGTATTTGGTGGTGGCATCATGCTGGAGTTGGCGGCCATAGGTGGGGGTAGAGGAGTAGGGGTGATGGAGGAGTGGACCAGGGTGTCGCGGAGGGAAAGAGCCCTACCGAATGCCGCTAGGGTGGGTGAAGGGAAGATGTGTTTTGTGGTGGCATCATGCTTGAGTTGGATCATGCTGAAGTTGGCGGCCATAGGTGGGGGTAGAGGAGTAGGGGGGTGATGGAGGAGTGGACCAGGGTGTCACGGAGGGAACGATCCCTACCGAAAGCCGCCAGGGGTGGTGAAGGGAAGATGTGTTTCGTAGTGGCATCATGCTGGAGTTGGCGGCCATTGGTGGGGGTTAAGTAGTAGGGGGTGATGGAGGAGTGGACCAGGGTGTTCCGGAGGGAACGATCCCTACGGAATGCAGCAAGGGGGGGTGAAGGGAAGATGTGTTTGGTGGTGGCATCATGCTGGAGTTGGATCATGCTGGAGTTGGCGGCCATAGGTGGGGTTTGAGGAGTAGGGGGTGATGGAGGAGTGGACCAGGGTGTCCGGGAGGGAACAATCCCTACGGAATGCCGCCAGTGGGGGTGAAGGGAAGATGTGTTTGGTGGTGGCATCATGCTGGAGTTGGCGGCCATAGGTGGGGGTAGAGGAGCAGGGGGTGATGGAGGAGTGGACCAGGGTGTCCCTGAGGGAACGATCCCTACGGAATGCCGCCAAGGGAGGTGAAGGGAAGATGTGTTTGGTGGTGGCATCATGCTTGAGTTGGATCATGCTGGAGTTGACGGCCATAGGTGGGGCTTGAGGAGGAGGGGGTGATGGAGGAGTGGACCAGGGTGTCCCGGAGGGAATGATCCCTACGGAATGCCGCAAGGGGGGGTGAAGGGAAGATGTATTTGGTGGTGGGATCATGCTGGAGTTGACGGCCATAGGTGGGGGTTGAGGAGTAGGGTGATGGAGGAGTGGACCAGGGTGTCCCGGAGGGAACTATCCCTACGGTATGCCGCCAGGGAGGGTGAAGGGAAGATGTGTTTGGTGGTGGCATCATGCTTGAGTTGGATCATGCTGGAGTTGGCGGCCATTTGCGGGAGTTGAGGAGTAGGGGGTGATGGAGGAGTGGACCAGAGTGTCCCGGAGGGAACGATCCCTACAGAATGCCGCCAGGGGGTGTGAAGGGAAGATGTGTTTGGTGGTGGCATGATGCTGGAGTTGGCGGCCATAGGTGGGGTTTGAGGAGTAGGGGGTGATGGAGGAGTGGACCAGGGTGTCCGGGAGGGAACAATACCTAACGGAATGCCGCCGGGGGGGTGAAGGGAAGATGTGTTTGGTGGTGGCATCATGCCGGAGTGGGCGGCCATAGGTGGGGGTTGAGGAGTAGGGGGTGATGGAGGAGTGGAACAGGGTGTCCGGGAGGGAACAATCCCTACGGAATGCCGCCGGGGGGGTGAAGGGAATATGTGTTTGGTGGTGGCATCATGATGGAGTTGGAGGCCATAGGTGGGGTTTGAGGAGTAGGGGGTGATGGAGAAGTGGACCAGGGTGTCCCGGAGGGATCGATCGCTACGGAATGCCGCCAGGGAGGGGTGAAGGGAAGACGTGTTTGGTAGTGGCATCATGCATGAGTTGGCGGACATAGGTGGGGGTTGAGGAGTAGGGGGTGAGGGAGGAGTGGACGAGGGTGTCCCGGAGGGAACGATCCCGACAGAATGCCGCCGGGGGGGGTGAAGGGAAGATATGTTTGTTCGTGGCATCATGCTTGAGTTGGATCATGCTGGAGTTCGCGGCCATAGGTGGGGGTTGAGGAGTAGGGTGTGATGGAGGAGTGGACCAGGGTGTCCTGGAGGGAACGATCCCTACGGAATGCCGCCAGGGGGGGTGAAGGGAAGGTGCGTTTAGTGGTGGCAAAATGCTGGGGTTGGCGGCCATAGGTGGGGGTTGAGGAGTAGGGGGTCATGGAGGAGTGGACCAGGGTGTCCCGGAGGGAACGATCACTACGGAATGTCGCCAGGGGGGGTGAAGGGAAGATGTGTTTGGTGGTGGCATCATGCTGGAGCTGGCGGCCATAGGTGGCGTTTGAGGAGTAGGGGGTGATGGAAGAGTGGACCAGGGTGTCACGGAGGGAACGATCCCTACGGAATGCCGCCAGGGGGGGGTGAAGGGAAGATGTGTTTGGTGGTGGCATCATGCTGGAGCTGGCGGCCATAGGTGGCGTTTGAGGAGTAGGGGGTGATGGAAGAGTGGACCAGGGTGTCACGGAGGGAACGAGCCCTACCGAATGCCGCCAGGGGGGTTGAAGGGAAGATGTGTTTGGTGGTGGCATCATGCTTGAGTGGGATCATGCTGGAGTTGGCGACCATAGGTGGGGGTTGAGGAGTAGGGGGGTGATGGAGGAGTGGACCAGGGTGTCCCGGAGGGAACGATCCATACGGAAAGCCGCCAGGGGTGGTGAAGGGAAGATGTGTTTGGTGTTGGCATCATGCTTGAGTTGGATCATGCTGGAGTTGACGGCCATAGGTGGGGGTTTAGGAGTAGGGGGTGATGGAGGAGTGGACCAGGGTGTCCCGGAGGGAATGATCACTACGGAATGCCGCCGGGGGGGTGAAGGGAAGATGTATTTGGTGGTGGGATTATGCTGGAGTTGACGGCCATAGGTGGGGGTTGAGCAGTAGGGTGATGGAGGAGTGGAGCAGGGTGTCCCGGAGGGAACGATCCCTACGGAAAGCCGCCAGGGGTGGTGAAGGGAAGATGTGTTTGGTGGTAGCATCATGCTGCAGTTGGCGGCCAAAGGTGGGGGTTGAGGGGTAGGGGGTGATGGAGGAGTGGACCAGGGTGTCCCAGAGGGAACTATCACTACGGTATGCCGCCAGGAGGGGTGAAGGGAAGATGTGTTTGGTGGTGGCATCATGCTTGAGTTGGATCATGCTGGAGTTGGCGGCCGTTTGCGGGGGTTGAGGAGTAGGGGGTGATGGAGGAGTGGACAAGGGTGTCCCGGAGGGAACGATCCCTACAGAATGCAGCCAGGGGGTGTGAAGGGAAGATGTGTTTGGTGGTGGCATCATGCTGGAGTTGGCGGCCATAGGTGGGGTTTGAGGAGTAGGGGGTGATGGAGGAGTGGACCAGGGTGTCCGGGAGGGAACGATCCCTACGGAATGACGCCAGGGGGCTGAAGGGAATATGTGTTTGGTGGTTGCATCATGCTGGAGTTGGCGACAATAGGTGGGGGTTGAGGAGTAGGGGGTGATGGAGGAGTGGACCAGGGTGTCCCGGAGGGAACGATCCCTATGGAATGTCGGCACGGGGGGTGAACGGAAGATGTGTTTGGTGGTGGCATCATGCTTGAGTTGGATCATGCTGGAGTTGGCGGCCATAGGTGGGGGTTGAGCAGTAGGGGGTATTGGAGGAGTGGACCAGGGTGTCCCGGAGGGAACGATCCCTACGGAATGCCGAAAGGGGGGATGAAGGGAAGATGTGTTTGGTGGTGGCATCATGCTTGAGTTGGATCATGCTGGAGTTGGCGGACATAGGTGGGGGTTGAGGAGTAGGCGGTGATGGAGGAGAGGACCAGGGTGTCCTGGAGGGAACGATCCCTACGGAATGCCGCCAGGGGGGGTGAAGGGAAGATGTGTATAGTGGTGGCAACATGCTGGAGTTGGCTGCCATAGGTGGGGGTTGAGGAGTAGGGGATGATGAAGGAGCGAAGCAGGGTGTCCGGGAGGGAACGATCCCTACGGAATGCCGCAAGGGGGGTTGAAGGGAAGATGTGTTTGGTGGTGGCATCATGCTGGAGTTGGCGGCCATAGGAGGGGGTTGAGGAGTAGGGTGATGGAGGAGTGGACCAGGGTGTCCGGGAGGGAACGATCCCTACGGAATGCCGCCAGGGGGGGTGAAGGTAAGATGTATTTGGTGGTGGCATCATGCTGGAGTTGGCGGCCATAGGTGGGGGTAGAGGAGTAGGGGTGATGGAGGAGTGGACCAGGGTGTCGCGGAGGGAAAGAGCACTACCGAATGCCGCTAGGGTGGGTGAAGGGAAGATGTGTTTTGTGGTGGCATCATGCTTGAGTTGGATCATGCTGAAGTTGGCGGCCATAGGTGGGGGTAGAGGAGTAGGGGGGTGATGGAGGAGTGGACCAGGGTGTCACGGAGGGAACGATCCCTACCGAAAGCCGCCAGGGGTGGTGAAGGGAAGATGTGTTTCGTAGTGGCATCATGCTGGAGTTGGCGGCCATTGGTGGGGGTTAAGTAGTAGGGGGTGATGGAGGAGTGGACCAGGGTGTTCCGGAGGGAACGATCCCTACGGAATGCAGCAAGGGGGGGTGAAGGGAAGATGTGTTTGGTGGTGGCATCATGCTGGAGTTGGATCATGCTGGAGTTGGCGGCCATAGGTGGGGTTTGAGGAGTAGGGGGTGATGGAGGAGTGGACCAGGGTGTCCGGGAGGGAACAATCCCTACGGAATGCCGCCAGTGGGGGTGAAGGGAAGATGTGTTTGGTGGTGGCATCATGCTGGAGTTGGCGGCCATAGGTGGGGGTAGAGGAGTAGGGGGTGATGGAGGAGTGGACCAGGGTGTCCCTGAGGGAACGATCCCTACGGAATGCCGCCAAGGGAGGTGAAGGGAAGATGTGTTTGGTGGTGGCATCATGCTTGAGTTGGATCATGCTGGAGTTGACGGCCATAGGTGGGGCTTGAGGAGGAGGGGGTGATGGAGGAGTGGACCAGGGTGTCCCGGAGGGAATGATCCCTACGGAATGCCGCAAGGGGGGGTGAAGGGAAGATGTATTTGGTGGTGGGATCATGCTGGAGTTGACGGCCATAGGTGGGGGTTGAGGAGTAGGGTGATGGAGGAGTGGACCAGGGTGTCCCGGAGGGAACTATCCCTACGGTATGCCGCCAGGGAGGGTGAAGGGAAGATGTGTTTGGTGGTGGCATCATGCTTGAGTTGGATCATGCTGGAGTTGGCGGCCATTTGCGGGAGTTGAGGAGTAGGGGGTGATGGAGGAGTGGACCAGAGTGTCCCGGAGGGAACGATCCCTACAGAATGCCGCCAGGGGGTGTGAAGGGAAGATGTGTTTGGTGGTGGCATGATGCTGGAGTTGGCGGCCATAGGTGGGGTTTGAGGAGTAGGGGGTGATGGAGGAGTGGACCAGGGTGTCCGGGAGGGAACAATACCTAACGGAATGCCGCCGGGGGGGTGAAGGGAAGATGTGTTTGGTGGTGGCATCATGCCGGAGTGGGCGGCCATAGGTGGGGGTTGAGGAGTAGGGGGTGATGGAGGAGTGGAACAGGGTGTCCGGGAGGGAACAATCCCTACGGAATGCCGCCGGGGGGGTGAAGGGAATATGTGTTTGGTGGTGGCATCATGATGGAGTTGGAGGCCATAGGTGGGGTTTGAGGAGTAGGGGGTGATGGAGAAGTGGACCAGGGTGTCCCGGAGGGATCGATCGCTACGGAATGCCGCCAGGGAGGGGTGAAGGGAAGACGTGTTTGGTAGTGGCATCATGCATGAGTTGGCGGACATAGGTGGGGGTTGAGGAGTAGGGGGTGAGGGAGGAGTGGACGAGGGTGTCCCGGAGGGAACGATCCCGACAGAATGCCGCCGGGGGGGGTGAAGGGAAGATATGTTTGTTCGTGGCATCATGCTTGAGTTGGATCATGCTGGAGTTCGCGGCCATAGGTGGGGGTTGAGGAGTAGGGTGTGATGGAGGAGTGGACCAGGGTGTCCTGGAGGGAACGATCCCTACGGAATGCCGCCAGGGGGGGTGAAGGGAAGGTGCGTTTAGTGGTGGCAAAATGCTGGGGTTGGCGGCCATAGGTGGGGGTTGAGGAGTAGGGGGTCATGGAGGAGTGGACCAGGGTGTCCCGGAGGGAACGATCACTACGGAATGTCGCCAGGGGGGGTGAAGGGAAGATGTGTTTGGTGGTGGCATCATGCTGGAGCTGGCGGCCATAGGTGGCGTTTGAGGAGTAGGGGGTGATGGAAGAGTGGACCAGGGTGTCACGGAGGGAACGATCCCTACGGAATGCCGCCAGGGGGGGGTGAAGGGAAGATGTGTTTGGTGGTGGCATCATGCTGGAGCTGGCGGCCATAGGTGGCGTTTGAGGAGTAGGGGGTGATGGAAGAGTGGACCAGGGTGTCACGGACGGAACGAGCCCTACCGAATGCCGCCAGGGGGGTTGAAGGGAAGATGTGTTTGGTGGTGGCATCATGCTTGAGTGGGATCATGCTGGAGTTGGCGACCATAGGTGGGGGTTGAGGAGTAGGGGGGTGATGGAGGAGTGGACCAGGGTGTCCCGGAGGGAACGATCCATACGGAAAGCCGCCAGGGGTGGTGAAGGGAAGATGTGTTTGGTGTTGGCATCATGCTTGAGTTGGATCATGCTGGAGTTGACGGCCATAGGTGGGGGTTTAGGAGTAGGGGGTGATGGAGGAGTGGACCAGGGTGTCCCGGAGGGAATGATCACTACGGAATGCCGCCGGGGGGGTGAAGGGAAGATGTATTTGGTGGTGGGATTATGCTGGAGTTGACGGCCGTAGGTGGGGGTTGAGCAGTAGGGTGATGGAGGAGTGGAGCAGGGTGTCCCGGAGGGAACGATCCCTACGGAAAGCCGCCAGGGGTGGTGAAGGGAAGATGTGTTTGGTGGTAGCATCATGCTGCAGTTGGCGGCCAAAGGTGGGGGTTGAGGGGTAGGGGGTGATGGAGGAGTGGACCAGGGTGTCCCAGAGGGAACTATCACTACGGTATGCCGCCAGGAGGGGTGAAGGGAAGATGTGTTTGGTGGTGGCATCATGCTTGAGTTGGATCATGCTGGAGTTGGCGGCCGTTTGCGGGGGTTGAGGAGTAGGGGGTGATGGAGGAGTGGACAAGGGTGTCCCGGAGGGAACGATCCCTACAGAATGCAGCCAGGGGGTGTGAAGGGAAGATGTGTTTGGTGGTGGCATCATGCTGGAGTTGGCGGCCATAGGTGGGGTTTGAGGAGTAGGGGGTGATGGAGGAGTGGACCAGGGTGTCCGGGAGGGAACGATCCCTACGGAATGACGCCAGGGGGCTGAAGGGAATATGTGTTTGGTGGTTGCATCATGCTGGAGTTGGCGACAATAGGTGGGGGTTGAGGAGTAGGGGGTGATGGAGGAGTGGACCAGGGTGTCCCGGAGGGAACGATCCCTATGGAATGTCGGCACGGGGGGTGAACGGAAGATGTGTTTGGTGGTGGCATCATGCTTGAGTTGGATCATGCTGGAGTTGGCGGCCATAGGTGGGGGTTGAGCAGTAGGGGGTATTGGAGGAGTGGACCAGGGTGTCCCGGAGGGAACGATCCCTACGGAATGCCGAAAGGGGGGATGAAGGGAAGATGTGTTTGGTGGTGGCATCATGCTTGAGTTGGATCATGCTGGAGTTGGCGGACATAGGTGGGGGTTGAGGAGTAGGCGGTGATGGAGGAGAGGACCAGGGTGTCCTGGAGGGAACGATCCCTACGGAATGCCGCCAGGGGGGGTGAAGGGAAGATGTGTATAGTGGTGGCAACATGCTGGAGTTGGCTGCCATAGGTGGGGGTTGAGGAGTAGGGGATGATGAAGGAGCGAAGCAGGGTGTCCGGGAGGGAACGATCCCTACGGAATGCCGCAAGGGGGGTTGAAGGGAAGATGTGTTTGGTGGTGGCATCATGCTGGAGTTGGCGGCCATAGGTGGTGGTTGAGGAGTAGGGGGTGATGGAGGAGTGGACCAGGGTGTCCCGGAGGGAACGATCCCTACGGACTGCCGCCAGGGGGGTTGAAGGGAAGATGTGTTTGGTGGTGGCATCAGGCTGGAGTTGGCGGCCATAGGTGGGGTTCGAGGAGTAGGGGTTGACGGAGGAGTGGACCAGGGTGTCGCGGAGGGAACGTTCCCTACGGAATGCCGCCAGGGGGTGTGAAGGGAAGATGTGTTTGGTGGTGGCATCATGCTTGAGTTGGATGATGCTGGAGTTGGCGACCATAGGTGGGGGTTGAGGAGTAGGGGGTGATGGTGGACAGAACCAGGGTGTCCCAGAGGAAACGATCCCTACGGAATGCCGCCAGGGGGGGTGAAGGGAAGATGTGTTTGGTGGTGGCATCATGCTGGAGTTGGCGGCCATAGGTCGGGGTTGAGGAGTAGGGGGTGATGAAGGAGTGGACCAGGGTGTCCGGGAGGGAACGATCCCTACGGAATGCCGCCAGGGTGGGTGAAGGGAAGATGTGTTTGGTGGTGGCATCATGCTTGAGTTGGATCATGCTGGAGTTGGCGGCCATAGGTGGGGGTTGAGGAGTAGGGGGGTGATGGAGGAGTGGACAAGGGTGTCCCGGAGGGAACGATCCCTACGGAAAGCCGCAAGGGGTGGTGAAGGGAAGATGTGTTTGGTGGTGGCATCATGCTGGAGTTGGCGGCCATAGGCGGGGGTTGAGCAGTAGGGGGTGATGGAGGAGTGGACCAGGGTGTCCCGGAGGGAAAGATCCCTAGGGAATGCCGCCAGGGGGGGTGAAGGTAAAATGTGCTTGATGGTGGCAACATGCTGGACTTGGCGGACATAGCTGGGGGTTGAGGGGTACTGGGTGATGCAGGAGTGGACCAGGGTGTCCCGGAGGGAACGATCCCTATGGAAAGCCGCCAGGGGGGGTGAAGGGAAGATGTGTATGATGGTGGCATCATGCTGGAGTTGGCGGCCATAGCTGGGGTTTGAGGAGTAGCGTGTGATGGAGGAGTGGACCAGGGTGTCCGGGAGGGAACGATCCCTACCGAATGCCGCCAGGGGGTGGTGAAGGGAAGATGTGTTTGGTAGTGGCATCATGCTGGAGTTGGCAGCCATAGGTGGGGTTTCAGGAGTACGGGGAGATGGAGGAGTGGAACAGGGTGTCCCGTAGGGAACGATCCCTACCGAATGCCGCCTGGGGGGGGTGAAGGGAAGATGTGTTTGGTGGTGGCATCATGCTTGAGTTGGATCATGCTGGAGTTGGCGGCCATAGTTGGGGGATGGTGAGCAGGGGGTGACGGAGGATTGGACCAGGGTGTCCTGGAGGGAACGATCCCTACGGAATGCCGCCAGGAGGGGTGAAGGGAAGATGTGTTTGGTGGTGGCATCATGCTGGAGATGGCGGCCGTAGGTAGGGGTTGAGAAGTAGGGGTGATGGAGGACTGGACCAGTGTGTCGCGGAGGGAACGTTCTCTACGGAATGCCGCCGGGGGGGTGAACGGAAGATGTGTTTGGTGGTGGCATCATGCTGGAGTTGGCGGCCATAGGTGGTGGTTGAGGAGTAGGGGGTGATGGAGGAGTGGACCTGGGTGTCCCGGGGGAATGATCCCTACGGAATGCAGCCAGGGGGGTTGAAGGGAAGATGTGTTTGGTGGTGGCATCATGCTTGAGTTGGCGGCCGTAGGTGGGGGTTGAGAGGTAGGGGGTGATGTAAGAGTGGACCAGGGTGTCCCGGAGGGAACGATCCCTACGGAATGCCGCAAGGGGTGGTGAACGGAAGATGTGTATGGTGGTGGCATCATGCTGGAGTTGGCGTCCATAGCTGGGGATTGAGGCGTAGGGGGTGATGGAGGAGTGGACATGGGTGTCCCGGGCGGAATAATCCCTATGGAATGCCGCCAGGGGGGTTGAAGGGAAGATGTGTTTGGTGGTGGCATCATCCTGGAGTTGGCGGCCGTAGGTGGGGGTTGAGGAGTAGGGGGTGATGTACGAGTGGACCAGGGTGTCCCGGAGGGAACGATCCCTACGAAATGCCGCCGGGGGGGTGAAGGGAAGATGTGTTTGGTGGTGCCATCATGCTGGAGTAGGCGGCCATAGGTGGTGGTTGAGGAGTACGGGGAGATGTAGGAGTGGACCAGGGTGTCCCGGAGGCAACGATCCCTACGGCATGCCGCCAGGAGGGGTGAAGGTAAGATGTATTTGGTGGTGGCATCATGCTGGAGTTGGCGGCCATAGGTGGGGGTAGAGGAGTAGGGGTGATGGAGGAGTGGAACAGGGTGTCGCGGAGGGAACGAGCCCTACCGAATGCCGCCAGGGTGGGTGAAGGGAAGATGTGTTTTGTGGTGGCATCATGCTTGAGTTGGATCATGCTGAAGTTGGCGGCCATAGGTGGCGGTTGAGGAGTAGGGGGGTGATGGAGGAGTGGACCAGGGTGTCCCGGAGGGAACGATCCCTACCGAAAGCCGCCAGGGGTGGTGAAGGGATGATGTGTATGGTGGTGGCATCATGCTGGAGTTGGCGGCCATAGGTGGGGGTAGAGGAGTAGGGAGTGATGGAGGAGTGCCAAGGGTGTCCCTGAGGGAACGATCCCTACGGAATGCCGCCAGGGGAGGTGAAGGGAATATGTGTTTGGTGGTGGCATCATGCTTGAGTTGGATCATGCTGGAGTTGGCGGCCATAGGTGGGGGTTCAGGAGTAGGGGGTGATGGAGGAGTGGACCAGGGTGTCCCGGGGGGAACAATCCCTACGGAATGCCGCCAGGGGGGGTGAAGGGATGATGTGTTTGGTGGTGGCATCATGCTGGAGTTGGCGGCCATAGGTGGGGGTTGAGGAGAAGGGTGATGGAGGAGTGGACCAGGGTGTCGCGGAGGGAACGAGCCCTACCGAATGCCGCCAGGGGGGTTGAAGCGAAGATGTGTTTGGCGGTGGCATCATGCTTGAGTTGGATCATGCTTGAGTTGGCGGCCATAGGTGGGGGTTGAGGAGTAGGGGGGTGATGGAGGAGTGGACCAGGGTGTCCAGGAGGGAACGATCCCTACGGAATGCCGCCAGGGGTGGTGAAGGGAAGATGTGTTTGGTGGTGGCATCATGCTTGAGTTGGATGATGCTGGAGTTGACGGCCATAGGTGGGGTTTGAGGAGTAGGGGGTGATGGAGGAGTGGACCAGGGTGTCCCGGAGGGAATGATCCCTACGGAATGCCGCCGGAGGGGTGAAGGGAAGATGTATTTGGTGGTGGCATCATGCTGGAGTTGGCGGCCATAGGTGGGGGTTGAGGAGTAGGGTGATGGACGAGTGGAGCAGGGTGTCGCGGAGGGAACGATCCCTACGGAAAGCCGCCAGGGGTGGTTAAGGGAAGATGTGTTTGGTGGTTGCATCATGCTGGAGTTGGCGACAATAGGTGGGGGTTGAGGAGTAGGGGGTGATGGAGGAGTGGTCCAGGGTGTCCCGGAGGGAACGATCCCTACGGAATGCCGTCGGGGGGGGCTGAAGTGAAGATGTGTTTGGTGGTGGCATCATGCTGGAGTTGGCGGCCACAGGTGGGGGTTGAGGAGTAGGGGGTGATGGAGGAGTGGACCAGGGTGTCCCGGAGGGAACGATCCCTATGGAATGCCGCCACGGGGGGTGAAGGGAAGATGTGTTTGGTGGTGGCATCATGCTTGAGTTGGATCATGCTGGAGTTGGCGGCCACAGGTGGGGGTTGAGGAGTAGGGGGTGATGGAGGAGAGAACCAGGGTGTCCCAGAGGGAACGATCCCTACGGAATGCCGCCAGGGGGGGCGAAGGGAAGATGTGTTTGGTGGTGGCATCATGCAGGAGTTGGCGGCCATAGGTGGGGGTTGAGCAGTAGGGGGTATTGGAGGAGTGGACCAGGGTGTCCCGGAGGGAACGATCCCAACGGAATGCCATCAGGGGGGGTGAAGGGAAGATGTGTTTGGTGGTGGCATCATCCTGGAGTTGGCGGCCATAGGGGAGTTTGAGGAGTAGGGGGTGATGGAGGAGTGGACCAGGGTGTCCCGGAGGGAACGATCCCTACGGAATGCCGACAGGGGGGGTGAAGGGAAGATGTGTTTGGTGGTGGCATCATGCTTGAGTTGGATCATGCTGGAGTTGGCGACCACAGGTGGGGGTTGAGGAGTAGGGGGTGATGGAGGGGAGAACCAGGGTGTCCCAGAGGGAACGATCCCTACGGAATGCCGCCAGGGGGGGTGAAGGGAAGATGTGTTTGGTGGTGGCATCATTCTGGAGTTGGCAGCCATAGGTGGGGTTTGAGGAGTAGCGGGTGATGGAGGAGTGGACCAGGGTGTCCGGGAGGGAACGATCCCTACGGAATGCCGCCAGTGGGAGGTGAAGGGAGGATGTGTTTGGTGGTGCCATCATTCTGGAGTAGGCGGCCATAGGGGGTGGTTGAGGAGTACGGGGTGATGGCGGAGTGGACCAGGGTGTCCCGGAGGGAACGATCCCTACGGAAAGCCGCCAGGGGGGGTGAAGGGAAGATGTGTTTGGTGGTGCCATCATGCTAGAGCAGGCGGCCATAGGTGGTGGTTGAGGAGTACGGGGAGATGGAGGTGTGGACCAGGGTGTCCCGGAGGGAACGATCCCTACCGAATGCCGCCAGGGCGGGGGGTGAAGGGAAGATGTGTTTGGTGGTGGCATCATGCTGGAGATGGCGGCCATAGGTGGGGGTTGAGGAGTAGGGGTGATGGAGGAGTGGACAAGTGTGTCGCGGAGGAACGCGCCCTACCGAATGCCGCCGGGGGGGTGAAGGGAAGATGTGTTTGGTGGTGGTATCATGCTTGTGTTGGATCATGCTGGAGTTGGCGGCCATAGTTGGGGGATGGTGAGTAGGGGGTGATGGAGGATTGGACCAGGGTGTCCTGGAGGGAACGATCCCTACGGAATGCCGCCAGGGGGGGTGAAGGGAAGATGTGTTTGGTGGTGGCATCATGCTGGAGATGGCGGCCATATGTGGGGGTTGAGGAGTAGGGGTGATGGAGGAGTGGACCAGTGTGTCGCGGAGGAACGCGCGCTACCGAATGCCGCCAGGGGGGGTGAAGGGAAGATGTGTTTGGTGGTGGTATCATGCTTAAGTTGGATCATGCTGGAGTTGGCGGCCATAGGTGGGGGTTGAGGAGTAGCGGGGTGATGTAGGAGTGGACCAGGGTGTCCCGGAGGGAACGATCCCTACGGAAAGCCGCCAGGGGTGGTGAAGGGAAGATGTGTTTGGTGGTGGCATCATGCTGGAGTTGGCGGCCATAGGTGGGGGTGGAGGAGTAGGGGTGATGGAGGAGTGGACCAGGGTGTCGCGGAGGGAACGAGCCCTACCGAATGCCGCCAGGGGGGGTGAGGGAAGATGTGTTTGGTGGTGCCATCATGCTGGAGTAGGCGGTCATAGGTGGTGGTTGAGGAGTACGGGGTGATGGAGGAGTGGACCAGGGTGTCCCGGAGGGAACGATCCCTACGGAATGCCGTCGGGGGGGGGTGAAGTGAAGATGTGTTTGGTGGTGGCATCATGCTGGAGTTGGCGGCCACAGGTGGGGGTTGAGGAGTAGGGGGTGATGGAGGAGTGGACCAGGGTGTCCCGGAGGGAACGATCCCTATGGAATGCCGCCACGGGGGGTGAAGGGAAGATGTGTTTGGTGGTGGCATCATGCTTGAGTTGGATCATGCTGGAGTTGGCGGCCACAGGTGGGGGTTGAGGAGTAGGGGGTGATGGAGGAGAGAACCAGGGTGTCCCAGAGGGAACGATCCCTACGGAATGCCGCCAGGGGGGGCGAAGGGAAGATGTTTTTGGTGGTGGCATCATGCAGGAGTTGGCGGCCATAGGTGGGGGTTGAGCAGTAGGGGGTATTGGAGGAGTGGACCAGGGTGTCCCGGAGGGAACGATCCCAACGGAATGCCGTCGGGGGGGTGAAGGGAAGATGTGTTTGGTGGTGGCATCATCCTGGAGTTGGCGGCCATAGGGGGGTTTGAGGAGTAGGGGGTGATGGAGGAGTGGACCAGGGTGTCCCGGAGGGAACGATCCCTACGGAATGCCGACAGGGGGGGTGAAGGGAAGATGTGTTTGGTGGTGGCATCATGCTTGAGTTGGATCATGCTGGAGTTGGCGACCACAGGTGGGGGTTGAGGAGTAGGGGGTGATGGAGGGGAGAACCAGGGTGTCCCAGAGGGAACGATCCCTACGGAATGCCGCCAGGGGGGGTGAAGGGAAGATGTGTTTGGTGGTGGCATCATTCTGGAGTTGGCAGCCATAGGTGGGGTTTGAGGAGTAGCGGGTGATGGAGGAGTGGACCAGGGTGTCTGGGAGGGAACGATCCCTACGGAATGCCGCCAGTGGGAGGTGAAGGGAGGATGTGTTTGGTGGTGCCATCATTCTGGAGTAGGCGGCCATAGGGGGTGGTTGAGGAGTACGGGGTGATGGCGGAGTGGACCAGGGTGTCCCGGAGGGAACGATCCCTACGGAAAGCCGCCAGGGGGGGTGAAGGGAAGATGTGTTTGGTGGTGCCATCATGCTAGAGTAGGCGGCCATAGGTGGTGGTTGAGGAGTACGGGGAGATGGAGGTGTGGACCAGGGTGTCCCGGAGGGAACGATCCCTACCGAATGCCGCCAGGGCGGGGGGTGAAGGGAAGATGTGTTTGGTGGTGGCATCATGCTGGAGATGGCGGCCATAGGTGGGGGTTGAGGAGTAGGGGTGATGGAGGAGTGGACAAGTGTGTCGCGGAGGAACGCGCCCTACCGAATGCCGCCAGGGGGGGTGAAGGGAAGATGTGTTTGGTGGTGGTATCATGCTTGAGTTGGATCATGCTAGAGTTGGCGGCCATAGTTGGGGGATGGTGAGTAGGGGGTGATGGAGGATTGGACCAGGGTGTCCTGGAGGGAACGATCCCTACGGAATGCCGCCAGGGGGGGTGAAGGGAAGATGTGTTTGGTGGTGGCATCATGCTGGAGATGGCGGCCATAGGTGGGGGTTGAGGAGTAGGGGTGATGGAGGAGTGGACCAGTGTGTCGCGGAGGAACGCGCGCTACCGAATGCCGCCAGGGGGGGTGAAGGGAAGATGTGTTTGGTGGTGGTATCATGCTTAAGTTGGATCATGCTGGAGTTGGCGGCCATAGGTGGGGGTTGAGGAGTAGCGGGGTGATGTAGGAGTGGACCAGGGTGTCCCGGAGGGAACGATCCCTACGGAAAGCCGCCAGGGGTGGTGAAGGGAAGATGTGTTTGGTGGTGGCATCATGCTGGAGTTGGCGGCCATAGGTGGGGGTGGAGGAGTAGGGGTGATGGAGGAGTGGACCAGGGTGTCGCGGAGGGAACTAGCCCTACCGAATGCCGCCAGGGGGGGTGAAGGGAAGATGTGTTTGGTGGTGGCATCATGCTTGAGTTGGATCATGCTGGAGTTGGCGGCCATAGGTGGGGGTTGAGGAGTACGGGGTGATGGAGGAGTGGACCAGGGTGTCCCGGAGGGAACGATCCCTACGGAATGCCGCCGGGGGGGTGAACTGAAGATGTGTTTGGTGGTGGTATCATGCTGGAGTTGGCGGCCATAGGTGGGGGTTGAGGGGTAGGGGGTGATGGAGGAGTGGACCAGGGTGTCCCGGAAGGAACAATCCCTACGGAATGCCGCCAGGGGGGGTGAAGGGAAGATGTGTTTGGTTGTGGCATCATGCTGGAGTTGGCGGCGATAGGTGGGGGTTGAGGAGTAGGGGGTGATGGAGGAATGGTCCAGGGTGTCCCGGAGGGAACGATCCCTACGGAATTCCGCCGGGGGGGGGGTGAAGGTAAGATGTGTTTGGTGGTGGCAAAATGCTGGAGTTGGCGGCCATAGGTGGTGGTTGAGGAGTACGGGGTGATGGAGGAGTGGACCAGGGTCTCCCGGAGGGAACGATCCCTATGAAATGCCGCCAGCGGGGGGGTGAAGGGAAGATGTGTTTGGTGGTGGCATCATGCTTGAGTTGGATCATGCTGGAGTTGGCGACCACAGGTGGGGGTTGAGGAGTAGGGGGTGATGGAGGGGAGAACCAGGGTGACCCAGAGGGAATGATCCCTACCGAATGCCGCCAGGGGGGGTGAAGGGAAGATGTGTTTGGTGGTGGCATCATGCTGGAGTTGGCAGCCATAGGTGGGGATTTAGGAGTAGGGGGTGATGGAGGAGTGGACCAGGGTGTCCCGGAGGGAACGATCCCTACGGAATGCCGCCAGGGGGGGTGAAGGGAAGATGTGTTTGGTGGTGGCATCATGCTTGAGTTGGATCATGCTGGAGTTGGCGGCCATAGGTGGGGGTTGAGGAGTAGGGGGTGATGGAGTAGTGGACCAGGGTGTCCTGGAGGGAACGATCCCTACGGAATGCCGCCAGGGGGGGTGAAGGGAAGATGTAGTTGGTGGTGGCATCATGCTGGAGTTGGCGGCCATAGGTGGTGGTTGAGGAGTAGGGGGTGATGGAGGAGTGGACCAGGGTGTCCCGGAGGGAACGATCCCTACGGACTGCCACCAGGGGGGTTGAAGGTACGATGTGTTTGGTGGTGGCATCATGCTGGAGTTGGCGGCCATAGGGGGGTTTGAGGAGTAGGGGGTGATGGAGGAGTGGACCAGGGTGTCCCGGAGGGAACGATCCCTACGGAATGCCGCCAGGGGGGGTGAAGGGAAGATGTGTTTGGTGGTGGCATCATGCTTGAGTTGGATCATGCTGGAGTTGGCGACCACAGGTGGGGGTTGAGGAGTAGGGGGTGATGGAGGGGAGAACCAGGGTGTCCCAGAGGGAATGATCCCTACCGAATGCCGCCAGGGGGGGTGAAGGGAAGATGTGTTTGGTGGTGGCATCATGCTGGAGTTGGCACCCATAGGTGGGGATTTAGGAGTAGGGGGTGATGGAGGAGTGGACCAGGGTGTCCCGGAGGGAACGATCCCTACGGAATGCCGCCAGGGGGGGTGAAGGGAAGATGTGTTTGGTGGTGGCATCATGCTTGAGTTGGATCATGCTGGAGTTGGCGGCCATAGGTGGGGGTTGAGGAGTAGGGGGTGATGGAGTAGTGGACCAGGGTGTCCTGGAGGGAACGATCCCTACGGAATGCCGCCAGGGGGGATGAAGGGAAGATGTGTTTAGTGGTGGCATCATGCTGGAGTTGGCGGCCATAGGTGGGGGTTGAGGAGTAGGGGGTGATGGAGGAGTGGACCAGGGTGTCCCAGAGGGAACGATCCCTACGGAATGCCGCCAGGGGGGGTGAAGGGAAGATGTGTTTGGTGGTGGCATCATGCTGGAGTTGGCGGCCATAGGTGGGGGTTGAGGAGTAGGGGGTGATGGAGGAGTGGACCAGGGTGTCCTGGAGGGAACGATCCCTACGGAAAGCCGCCAGGGGGGGTGAAGGGAAGATGTGTTTGGTGGTGGCATCATGCTTGATTTATATCATGCTGGAGTTGGCGGCCACAGGTGGGGGTTGAGGAGTAGGGGGTGATGGAGGAGTGGACCAGGGTGTCCCGGAGGGAACGATCCCTACGGAATGCCGCCGGGGGGGGTGAATGTAAGATGTGTTTGGTGGTGTCATCATGCTGGAGTTGGCGGCCATAGGTGGGGGTTGAGGAGTAGGGGGTGATGGAGGAGTGGACCAGGGTGTCCCGGAGGGAACGATCCCTACGGAATGCCGCCAGGGGGCGTGAAGGGAAGATGTGTTTGGTGGTGGCATCATGCTGGAGTTGGCGGCCATAGGTGGGGTTTGAGGAATAGGAGGTGATGGAGAAGTGGACCAGGGTGTCCTAGAGGGAACGATCTCTACGGAATGCTGCCGGGGGGGTGAAGGGACGATGTGTTTGTTGGTGGCATCATGCTAGAGTTTGCGGCCATAGGTGGGGGTTGAGGAGTAGGGCGTGATGGAGGAGTGGACCAGGATGTCCTGGAGGGAATGATCCCTACGAAATGCCGCCAGGGGGGGTGAAGGGAAGATGTGTTTGGTGGTGGAATCATGCAGGAGTTGGCGGCCATAGGTGGGGGTTTTGCTCAACTGTGTCCGGCCCATATCCCGCGCATCCGCCCTCACGCCTTCTCCTCCTTCCCAGAAACATGATAGGGTCCCCCTTGTCCTCTGTTCTGATGACGCTACCTTCAAAAACAGCTGCTCTGACATGTCCTCCTTCTTCCTTAACCGAGGTTTTCCACCCACGGTCGTTGACAGGGCCCTCAACCGTCTCCGGCCCATAACCCGCACATCCGCCCTCACGCCTTTTCCTCCTTCCCAGAAACATGATAGGGTCCCCCTTGTCCTCTGTTCTGATGACGCTACCTTCAAAAACAGCTCCTCTGACATGTCCTCCTTCTTCCTTAACCGAGGTTTTCCACCCACGGTCGTTGTCAGGGCCCTCAACCGTGTCCGGCCCATATCCCGCGCATCCGCCCTCACGCCTTCTCCTTCTTCCCAGAAACATGATAAGGTCCCCCTTGTCGTCTGTTCTGATGACGCTACCTTCAAAAACAGCTCCTCTGACATGTCCTCCTTCTTCCTTAACTGAGGTTTTCCACCCACGGTCGTTGACAGGGCCCTCAACCGTGTCCGGCCCATATCCTGCGCATCCGCCCTCACGCCTTCTCCTCCCTCCCAGAAACATGATAGGGTCCCCCTTGTCCTCACTTATCACCCCACCAGCCTCCGCATTCAAAGGATCATCCTCCACCATTTCCACCAACTCCAGCATGATGCCACCACCAAACACAGCTCCCCTTCACCCCCCCTGGCGGCATTCCGTAGGGATCGTTCCCTCCGGGACACCCTGGTCCACTCCTCCATCACCCCCTACTCCTCAACCCCCAACTATGGCACCTCCCCATGCCCATGCAGAAGATGCAACACCTGCCCCTTCACTTCCTCTCTCCTCACCGTCCAAGGGCCCAAACACTCCTTTCAAGTGAAGCAGCATTTCACTTGCATTTCCCCTAACTTAGTCTACTGCATTCGTTACTCCCAATGCGGTCTCCTCTACATTGGAGAGACCAAACGCAAACTGGGCCACCGCTTTGCAGAACACCTGCGGTCTGTCTGCAAGAAAGACCCAAACCTCCCTGTTGCTTGCCATTTTAACACTCCACCCTGTTCTCTTGCCCACATGTCTTTCCTTGGCTTGCTGCATTGTTCCAGTGAAGCCCAACGCAAACTGGAGGAACAGCACCTCATCTTCCGACTAGGCACTTTACAGCCTTCCGGGCTGAATATTGAATTCAACAACTTTAGATCTTAAACTCCCCCTCCCCCCATCCCCACCCCGTTTCTCTCCCCTCCCCCTTTTTTTTCAATAATTTATATAGATTCTTCTTTTCCCACCCATGTCCATTTTTTTAAATCTAAAACTAAAACTTTGTTAGTCTTTCCACCCCCACTAGAGCTGTACCTTGAGTATCCTGCCTTCCATTCTTAATTAGCACTTTTCTTAGATAATATCACCACCTTCAACACCTCTTTGATCCTTTTGTCTGTGACATCTTTTGATTATCTTCTCCTATCACTGCTTTCTTATCCCCACAACCACCCCACCCTCAACTTCTCTCTCCCCCCGCCTCCCACCCCCCACCTTAGACCAGCTTATATTTCACCTCTCTCCTAACTATACTTCAGTTCTGCCGAAGGGTCGTGAGGACTCGAAACATCAACTGATTTCTTCTCCACCGATGCTGCCAGACCTGCTGAGTTTTTCCAGGTAATTCTGTTTTTGTCCTGGCAGTTACCATTGACCAGAAACTGAACTGGACTAGCCATATAAATACTGCAACTACAAGAGCAGGTCAGAGGCAAGGAATAGTGTATGAGTAACCCACCTCCTGACTCCCCCAAAACCTGTCCACCATGTACAAGGCACAGGTCAGTAGTGTGATGGAATATTCCCCACTTGCCTGGCTTGACACCGTCCAGGACAAAGCAGCCCACTTGATCGGCACCACATCCTCAGAAACCTTCACTCCCTCCACCACCGACACATAGTAGTAGCAGTGTCTACCATCTACAAGATGCACTGCAGGAATTCACCAAGGCTCCTTAGCCCCTTCCAAACCCATGACCACTACCATCTAGAAGGACAAGGGCAGCAGATAAATGGGAACACCATCAATTGGAAGTTCCCTTCCAAGCCACACATCCTGATTTGGAAATATATCACTGTTCCTTCACTGTCACTGGGTCAAAATCCTGGAACTCCCTAACAGCACTGTGGGTGTACCTACACCACATGGACTGCAGCAGTTCAAGAAGGCAGCTCACCACCACTTTCTCAAGGGCAACTAGGGATGGGCAATAAATGCTGGCGTCGCCAGCGACACCCACATCCCATGAACGAATAAAAAATGTTACCTTCCCACAAACAGAGAGCTGCGGATGCTGGCAATGTGAAAGGTCACAGTCATGAAACGTTTGCTGTTAGGCCTGCTGACTTTTTCCAGTATTTTTTGTTTTTATTTGTGTTTGGTGCGAGTTTCCAATGTTTGTTAACTCCGCTCGCTGGCTCAGTGCCACACCATATATACCTTACCCACTGATCTTTGTGGCGACCAGGTTTTTAACTGTACTGCGTGGTACAACACAAATCCATTTAACTTGGGAGCTTTCATATTGCCTCGGGCTGCTTTTCTGACAGGGATGTGGTCCCCGACGCCGAGTATCCCCTGGGAGCTAGTTTTCAATCCTTGTTGGTAAAGCAGAGATCCAATGAAAATAAGATACGCATAGCGTGAAGCAGCGGCTATTAGGATTTAGAACCACCCCTGTGGCCAGTCATTACCCGCGCTAAATGCTGGAGCTTGTTAATCACATTATGAGATGTGCAGGATTTGTTTTTAAGAGATACGTTTGTGTGCACTGCATTGCGGGCGGAGTAATGAAAATATCCTTTGACAAAAATCGCTGCTTGCAGTACAAAGAGGATAATGTGGGTTTTTCTTGGAGCGGATGATGGATTTGATGATGGTCAGGCAGCTGGCTCTATCTATCTGCCAGCAGCTTCGGGTTTCAGGCAAAAAAAGAGAGAATGCTGAGATTTGCAGCTGCCGAGCGTAGTTGTTTGGTTCCTTCCAATGCATTGATGATCGACTGCGTTAACCATGAACTTTTCCGCAACAGAATAAAATGTTCCACTTTCTGAATTAGCGAAGCTGTCACGACTTCAGCGACGGAGGATATGTCCCCTCCTCCCCCCGCCGCCAATTCTTGGAGAACGACGAAACTTGTGACGTCCGTTTGTTGCGCGGCAACCGAATCGGGGGAACCGGCGATTGACGGCCGCCTGGCCAATCAGCAGCGAGCTGCCGGCAGCAGCGCATCGCCGGAGCAGCCAATGGGACTCAGTCGGAGGTGGGCCCCGCGTGAGTCCCGCCGCCCGCCTTTTGCGAACGTCAAAGGGATGTAAAAGGCAGGTAGGCGGCGGCGCATCCTTATTTCCTGCTAATTGCGGCAAAAAAAAATAATAGTCATAATTAAAGAAAAAGCATGGCTCATAGCAGCTTTCACCTTTGCAGCAGCCTGGGCAGGTTCTGTATTCAGCACCGACAACTACACCTCAGCGTCCGCAGGTGGGTATCCTTTCCCCTTCGCCATGGTGAGGGCTGAGGATCGTGACCGTTGAATGTGTGTGTGGGGTGGGGGGGGGTGCTTCCCTCAGCCTCGCTGTTTAATGTACGCCGGGAGGTGGGGGGCATGTGGCAGCTGCCGCATGATGAAATATCTCCAGCCGGTTGCGCGAGAGCCACCCCGAATCGCGCTCCCAATTCAACATGGGCGGGAGGCTTTCTTTTTAATTATAAAATATACACATCTATAATTCATTGTCTGCAAATCAGCAAAAAAACTTCCGAGACGACGTGGAAACAAAATGCTCCCGATCAGCAGACTTCCGCTGCCTTGATTCCAGTTAACGTTTGGCTGCCTTTTATTTGAGGGAGAGGATAAGAAGCTTCATTCATTGGAGCTGCAATAAAACTTCCAAGAACTGTAGACGATTTATGAATTATGTTTCCATTCGTCTGCTAACCCCCCTCCCCCCCCCCCCCCCACCACCACTTTTTTTCTACGTTTTTCTGGTGGGGGGGTGGAAGTAAAAGTTACCAACTCCTTTTAAATAAAAACCACGATCTTACTAAAGTTCTGTTTTGTTAAATAGGCTGATTCCTGGTTGAGGTTGTTACTCAAATGTTATCCGATCACCTCTTGCTCAGTCTCATGTTTATTAAAACGTGTTCTGTTTATGAAGAAATCTCAATGCCCCGAGTTCAGAAACTGCAGCAAAGCCAATTTTTTCCAATAAACTCAAATGTATAATCTAAATTTATGAATGTATCAAGTTTCTTGATCGGTTAGTGCCAATATTTGAACTACATGCTATTCAGCTCTTCCTACTGGCAAGGGCGGTAAAGTATGTAGCTTGCGCTATCTGTCGTGGATCCCAACTTAAATCAGGATCTTGGTCAGTCCATTTCCTTTCTCCAACTAAGTCCATTTGCTGGCAGAGTGATCCAGATATTCTATCTGAATGTTGTTTTTTGTATTTGCAAGTACAATTTGTTTGTAAGACTATTTTGTGGCTGCTGAATGAAACCATGGTACTGAATGAAAAGCTAAGTATAGAGCAAATAATTGCATAAGTCAGTGCTGTTTAATTGCATTTCAGTTGAGAAGGCTTTCGACAATAGCTTATCTTGAAGACTGATTCCATAGGAGACTTGTTAAATTTGTGAAGTTCTTCGACAATCTCCAATTGCCATTTTTTTTTAAGTCCATGGGAATCTTTAAAGGTCCACTTCTAAATAGCAGCTGTCGATTCTAAATCAGGAGCTTGGACAGTTACTCTACCTCAGTTCTATCAGTTTCCAGGAAGTGTGAGTTACACTGCCAGAAAGATCTGTTTAAGTCCAGTCCATGGCTAATGTAAGTATCAGATCTGTTGAAATGTTTTTAGTAGGTGAGGTGTCATGGCAAAGTATAATAAACTTGCCATGGATACTGCAGCGCTTTTTGGACATCAAATTATTATAGAGATAAAAACAAAAAACTACTGCGGATGCTGGAAATCCAAAACAAAAACAGAATTACCTGGAAAAACTCAGCAGGTCTGGCAGCATCAGCGGAGAAGAAAAGAGTTGACGTTTCGAGTCCTCATGACCCTTCAGCAGAACTGAGAGGGGTGAAATATAAGCTGGCTTAAGGTGGGGGGTGGGGTGGGGGGAGAGAAGTTGGGGGGGGGGGCGGGGGTGGCTGGTAGTAGGGACAAGCAAGCAGTGATAGGAGCAGATAATCAAACGATGTCACAGACAAAGGAACAAAGACATGTTAAAGGTGGTGATATTATCTAAGAGAATGTGCTAATTAATAATGGATGGCAGGACACTCAAGGTACAGCTCTAGTGGGGGTGTAAGATATATATATATATAAAAAATAGATTTTTTTAAATCTATACCGGTAATGCCCTGTCAGTCTTTCCACCCCACCCCCACTAGAGCTGTACCTTGAGTGTCCTGCCATCCATTATTAATTAGCACATTCTCTTAGATAATATCACCACCTTTAACACGTCTTTGTTCCTTTGTCTGTGACATCTTTTGATTATCTGCTCCTGTCACTGCTTGCTTGTCCCTACTACCATCCACCCCCCACCTTAAACTAGCTTATATTTCACCCCTCTCCTAACTTTACTCAGTTCTGCTGAAGGGTCATGAGGACTCGAAACGTCAACTCTTTTTTTCTCCGTCAATGCTGCCAGACCTGCTGAGTTTTTCCAGGTAATTCTGTTTTTGTATCAAATTACTATATTTGACCATTTCTTGTACCATGCACACACTTCTACCATGGGAATCACTTAATAATTGATATTTGGTGACCAGATTTGGTTATCTGGTTACATTGAATCATAATTAATATGTTGAATGCCAAAACCAACTTGGGAGTTTGTGTCAAGCTTCCTTGTTACTATTTGTGCATATATTTTAAGCAAGCATAGCATTGCATTCAATGTGGTAGTATCCCTTCAACACATTGTTACAAGGAGCAATCCTCCTTGTTGGGGGAGGGGTGATATTTTGTTTGAACAATGAGTACTGGTGATGACATGGGGCCTATTTGGAATGAAGGCATTAAGTAGCCCAGTGTGTTGGGCTAGTTAAAACCTCCAAACTGAGAAGTCAAATAGTGGTTGAAGTAATCTTGATATAATATTAATGTTTGTTCCACACTCTAATTATTCCACCCGACTCCCCATACAAAGTTGTCAGCCCTTGTAATCGGAGGTCAACAAGCTAAAGGTTAGTTCTCATTGCCATTATTTAAAATAAAGGGACAGATGAATCCCTTCCTTGTATGAGCACAATACCACCCAAGTTTTGTGAAGTTTCTCTTCTGACTGGTTGACGTGCTTTGATCTGTTGCAGTGTCTGCTCGTCTTCGCTGGACTTTCCTGTTCTAGCTCCTCCTTATTACGCTTCCTGAAAAGCTTCAACTCATGGTAAAAAAGCACTAAAACATAGAGTCTATGCTTTTTGGAAAGTTACTCTATTTCCCAATGTTATATAGTTTGATCAAAATTCTCAAGTACTATCAAACCAGTCAGAGTTTTTTTTTCTCTTTTTCAATCCTTTAAATGCCCTGACTTCTGAGAAATAGGACTTGAGTTCTGGCAGCCCTCTACTCCCATGACCAAAGTGATTTTTGTTTTAAGTGAAAGCTTAGACAGTTAGTGCCTGTAGATCATTGAGCACTGGATGAGTATTAAAACCACGTTTGATCTGGTTCTCATCCTTTGTCCCCATAAGCACTCCCCAATCGGGTCATTGGACAAAGATCAGGAGCAGGGATCCAAGCCAACCTTCCCTCCTCTTGACCTAGTTTACTGAGACCAATTGTAGTACCACGGCCCTGCCCTTGAACTGATTGATCACAGATAGGGAATCACACCATCTGCTGTTATTTCTTTGATTTTAGTGGATAGTATAGAATCTGCTTCATCAATAATCAGACTTGTATGTTTCACATCCCTTGGTGTTCCTAAACTGCATTAAATGAAAGGGATGTCTTCATTATGGGCAAGGAAGTGATATTCTGTGAGATTCTCAATCTGTGCTGCTGGTAGTAAGAAGACTGTTGGTTTGAGTCCATGTTAGAAACATAGGAAACAGGAGCAAGAGTAGGCCATTTGGCTCATCAAGACTGCTCAGCCATTCAAACAGATCATGACTAATCATCTATCTCTCTGCCATTTTCCCCCACTATCCCCATATCCCTTGATGTCATTAGTATCCAAAAATCTATCAATTTCTGTCTTGAACATGCTCACTGGTCTTGAATGAACCCCAATTTCATGCAGCTAAATGTTATTAGATGTAGACCCAGCTGCAATCCCGATTCCTCACTATCAATTCCATTACTGTCTTGGGCTGGACTAGACTGTAGCTTTGATGCACTGTTAAACCCCCAAACTGAGCTTCATACCCATATGCAGCATTTTGTGGCCTGTAAGATTATGGAAATGATTTTACATTGTGTTTAATGTGGAATGAATACAAAACTAAATTAAAACAGTGTAGATGCTGGAAATGTGAAAATACTCAGAAGGTCAGGTTCTCTCTGGTGAGAGAAACAGAGTTAACATTTCAGGTTAATAAGTTTTCTTCAGAACTGGAAAACGTTACAGATATAAGAGGTTTTAAGCAAATACAGAAGCAGGGAAGGAGGAGAGGGGATGAGCAGAAGGAAATGGCTGTAATAGAGTTCAAGACTGAAGGGATACAGCTAACATAGCAATTATGTTTAAACCACAAGAGTAGGCTGAATTACTTTAAACCATGTGCTTTTGCCAATTTTCCTCTAAACACAATGGCTTTTGAGGAGAGAGATTTTTTTTGACATTGAAATAGGATGTACCCCACGGGTGTAAATGTTCATAAATCTATTAGGAGCATAGAAGCAGGAGTAGGCCATTCAGCCCATCGAATCTGCTCCGCCATTCAATATGATTATGACTGATCATCCATATCAATAATCCTCTACACATAATTACATAATTGACAGGTTTCTAAATACCAATCTAAACATACTCAATGGCTGAGCTTTCTTAGCCCTCTTGGGTAGAGAATTCCAAAGATTCACAACCCTCTGAATAAAAAAAATTCTCATCTCAGTTCTAAGTGGTTTCCCCTTATTTTGAAATTGTCCTCTGGTTCTAGACTCCCTAACCAGGGGAAACCTCTTACCTGCATCTACCCTGTCCCTTTAACTATTTTGTTGGTTTCAATGAGTTACCTCTCATTCTTCAAAACTCTAGAGAATATAGGCCCATTTTCCCCAATCTCTCTTTATAGGACGGTCCCACCATGCTGGGAACAAGTCTGGTGAATCTTCGTTGTACTCCCTCTATGGCTATAATATCCTCCCTAAGGCAAGAGGACCAAAACTGACACAGTACTCCAGTGGTGGTGTAAACAAGGTTCTAAACCATTGAAGCAAGACTTTGCTACTCCTGCATTCAAATCTTCTTGCGACGAAGGCCAACATACGATTAGCCTTCCTAATTGCTTGTTGCACCTGCATGTTAGCCTTCAGTGACTTATTGACCAGGATACCCAGGTCCTTTTGTATATCTACACTTTTTAATCTCTTACCCTTTAGGAAATACTCTGTGCATCTGTTCCTCCTGTCCAAGTGGATAACCTCTCATTGGACATTGATTCTATGATTGTTTGTTTAAAATATATTATAAAAGAGTGCTACGTAGCAAAACTTGGGAACTTTATCTGCCTTAAAGGCGAGGTATTATGTACGGCCTTGATCTGATTTTGGAGGCATCTTTACGTGCAAGCTTCTAGATGTAAGACTGCATGTACTGCATATCATCATTACCTCAGATGATTCCAAGGATCTATCCTTAGCTATCTCCTGTTTCTTGTCCATATACTTCCTCCGGGGAGACAGTGTCAGTTTCCATGATTACACCACATC
This sequence comes from Cetorhinus maximus, assembly GCF_964194155.1. Lineage (NCBI taxonomy): Eukaryota > Metazoa > Chordata > Chondrichthyes > Lamniformes > Cetorhinidae > Cetorhinus > Cetorhinus maximus. The sequence continues at coordinate 17,203,468 of NC_135898.1, read as the reverse complement.
CAGCTCTACCTCATGCACCTCTCTCTACCACTCCACTGCCTCTCACTTGTCAGGCCGCTTGTCTGATGATCACTGCTGAATGAGGAAAAGCTTCCTTCACTGAATACTGTGAAGACCAAAGTCATTCTCTTCAGTCCCCACCCCAAACACTGTTCCTTAACCACTAACCACCTGGCTGTTTACAATTTTGGTGTCTTATTTGACCCCATAATGAACCTCTGACCACCTATTCAAGCAACCACTAAGATTACCTATTTCCACCTCTAGCATCTGTTCATGCCTTTTTCATCTCTAGACTTGGCTATCCTGACACATCCTAACCATCCTCCCATGTTCTAACCTCTTAAACTTGAGGTCATCGAAAACTCTGCTCATTGTGTCCCGACTTGCACCAAGTCCTAATCACCCTTGTGTTGCTGACCTGCATTGGCTCACAGTTAAACAACACTTCAATTCACCTCATGCTTGTTTTCAAATCCCTCCTGGCCTCCCCTCCAGTCTTGGAACCTTCTGACTAGTTCTGTTCTTTTGGATACTCCTGATTTTTAAATCCTTTCACCATTCCCTGAGCTCTGGAAATTTCCCTAAACCTGTCTGCCCCTCCCCCACCCCCTCTCTTTCCTTTAAGATACTTCTTAAGACCTACCTCTTTGACCAAGCTTTTGGTCACCCCTAATATCTTATGTGGATCAGTGTCAAATTTTGTTTAATGCTGCTGTGAAACCTCTTGGGAATAAATACTACATTGAAGGTCTATATAAATTCAACTGGCTGCTGTTGTCCCTATCTTTTCAATCTGCTAATGAATAATATTACGCTGACACAGCCATATCCTGTCCCTCTTCCAGCTGTGGCTCAGTTCATAGCACCCTCGCCTTTGAATCAGACGGTTGTGGGTTCATGTCCCACTCCCGGAAAAAAAAACCAAGAACTGTAATTGTACTCGAAAGAGTTGCAATCTGTGATACGAGAGGTGTCAGCTGTGGCTCAGTTCATAGCACCCTCGCCTTTGAATCAGAGGGTTGTGGGTTCATGTCCCACTCCCGGAAACCAAGAACTGTGATTGTACTCAAAAGAGTTGCAATCTGTGACTGTTGATAACTTGAAAGAATTTTTGAGGTGTCAGCTGTGGCTCAGTTCATAGCACCCTCGCCTTTGAATCAGAGGGTTGTGGGTTCATGTCCCACTCCCGGAAACCAAGAACTCTGATTGTACTCGAAAAGAGTTGCAATCTGTGACTGTTGATAACTCGTAAGAGTTTCCCCCATTGCCCCTGTTTTCCACCTATACTGGCTCCTGGTTCCAATGTCCATAATTTTTCCTTGCCACCCTTGTATTTTGATCCCTCCATGGCCTTGCTCCCCCTGAACTCTAACCTGCAAAAGCCCTACAGTCCCATCATTCCATCAAGATTTCTGTTCCTTTGAGTCGGGCATCTTGTATGTTATTCCATCCTCACTTACCATGATTGTAGCTACTTAAATTTACTCAGTAAATTTCTCACCTCCTTTAAGACCCCTCCCCTCTTTTCCAAAATTTCAGTCATTCTTCCTCATTGCTGCTCCTGCAGAATGCTTTAGGTTGTTTCTCTGCATTACCTTGAAGCCATGTTGATGTCAAGTGCAAAGTCCTTAAATATGCAATTAGTTTAGAAATGTATGAATTAAGGGCAACCAGCTTGGATTTGATGAGGCCAGCTTATATTTCAAGAAGTGACCAGTTGGATATGTGCAGTGAATACAGTAGACATAGTAATTATGAATGTTCAGAAGATGTCCATCAGAATATTTTGAAATTGAACATTCAGGCGTATGATCTAAGAATAAATGTAGCAGTGTAGAACATTGGTTAATGGGCATAAAACAAATAGTTGGGATAAATAAATGTTGCACTAGAAAAGGATTGGAGGTAGTGTAACCCCCCAGGAATTGGTGTTCTGATGCACTTGTGTATTATTTTAATTTAAAAAAGATTGGGGTTTGACATGGGAAGCCCAACCTCAAACTATAATGAAGCAAAATATATGGCTTGGTAAACAGTGAGAGTGGCATTAAAAGACTAGAGGAATATAACCCAAGGAATGGGTAAATTGGTAGAAATTGCAGTCTTTGTTCAAGTGTGAAGTGGTACGTTTTAGGATTTAAAAAAAAATGCAAATGTACATATAATTGAAAGATGCTGTGGCTAAACAGCTAGATGTAGGAGATGAAATATCTGGTGTTCTCAAAGTGATGGTGAAAGGCAGAAAAGGTCACAAAAAATGCCCAACAGTATTTTGGATCTTACGGATGGGGGAAAAGAGAATGAGCTTGGTAGGAAAGTAATAAATTTAGTATAAGACATTGGTTTGGCCACAATAGGAGCACTGTGTACAATTTTGGTTGCCTAACCATGAAAGGGAGCAGAAGCCATAGAACATAAACTAATTAGCTGATTTTGGGAGGATGGCAAACTGTGATTATGAGGCAAGACTTGAGCTGCTTGTAATATTCCCATCAGGGCAGAAGAGGTTAGAAAGTAATTTTATTAAGCTTTTTAAAAAAATATATCCTGAAGGGTTTTGGTAGTGAATAGCAAAGAATGATATCCTCTGCTTGAGAAGTTGGTGTTTTAAGATTGAGGAAAGAGGTTAAGAGGATATCTCGTATATTGAGGGTTGTTGCAGCAGGGACACTGTTGCATCATCTTGGGGATGGGGCAAAGTGACATTAGATAAATATTTGAAGTTGAAGAGGCAGGGTAAGGAGCAGGACTGAAATTCATTCATGGGATGTGGGCTTCGCTGGCTGGGCCAGTATTTATTGCCCATCCTTAGTTGCCCTTGAGAAGGTGTTGGTGAGCTGCCTTCTTGAACCGCTGAGATCCCTGTGCTGTAGGTACGCCCACAGTGCTGTTAGGGAGGGATTTCTAGGATTTTGACCCAGTGACAGTGAAGGAACAGTGATATATTTCCAAATCAGGATGGTTAGTGGCTTGGAGGGGAACTTCCAATTGGTGGTGTTCCCATTTATCTGCTGCCCTTGTCCTTCTAGATGGTAGTGGTCGTGGGTTTGGAAGGGGCTGTCTAAGGAGCCTTGGTGAATTGGTGTATCGGCTAAGAGCTGATACATGCATAATGCATGGTTTTCATGATTGATTATTAGCCATCGGCCTGTGTTTCATTCTGTAAATGAACAAGAAATGAAATTAAGGTGAAGCAAAATTTCTAAGTTGGCTCTAATGTATTTGGTTAAATTTCTGCCTTGGTGATCCTAATTTAAAATCTTAACTCAAAGGAAAGCCTTCACAAGTACTCCTGTCCTCCAACCTGTCAAATATTCTTGTCAAATTCCTCTTCTAATTTCAGAACCGAGGCAGTGATCATCTCTGGAAGAAGGCTTGCGAGGCAGATCCAAAGAGAGGCCAAGGTTGATGTGGAGAACTGGGTTGCTGATGGGAACAGGAGACCACATCTAAGTGTTGTCCTGGTTGGAGATAATCCAGCCAGTCATTCCTATGTGAAAAACAAAACAAAAGCTGCTGCTGATGTAGGTATGGATCTCGATGCATTGTCTGTGTTATCTATGACTCAGCTCCCCTCTGGGCCATCAGGAAAGCCAAGTATCTTTTAGGCAGAATTATTAACAAAACCAAATCCACTTGAGAGCACCGTGGAAAAGTTGGGGGACTGGGGAATAATGACAGCAGCACTCCTTCAGAGAAGACATCTAAAACTATTGTTAGAAGAAATGCATTTGCATAGCCCTTTTCATGACCACTGAACATCTCAAAGTGCTTTACAGCCAAAGTACTTATTAAGTACTATCACTTAATAAGCATAGTCACTGTTGCAGCAATGCAGCAATCGATTTGCACACAGCAAGCTCCCACAAACAGCAACATTGTAATGACCAGAAAATCTTGTTTTGTGATGCAGATTGACTGATAAATATTGGCTAGGACATTGAGCATAACTCACCTGCCCTTCAAAATGAACTCGGGCAGGCAGATGGGGCCTTGGTTTAATACCTCATCTGAAAGATGGCACCTCTGATGGTACCAGCAATGACTCAGTACTACACTGGAGTGGCAACCTTGATTTTTGCACTCAAGTCCTTAAGTGTGCACCTTAAGAACTTTGAAACTCAGGGCAAGAGTACTGTCAACTGAGCCACAGCTGACACAACCATGACAACATCTATTTGTAGCTTTTAAACTAATAAAATGCCCCAAAGTGAAACACGTGGTCTTAAAACTAAATTTAGTCCACTGTATCCCATTATGATAGGATATGTAACCTGTGATTAAATTCAACGTCCATTTGGTAGCAAGAAGTTTGGTCAGTAATAGTTAGCTGGAGCTGACAAGATAGCTTGCCAAGTTGCAAGTGCTTGCATGCCTACAAATAAGCCAGCTTTACAAAGAATTCAATACTGCCCTTATAAAAGTGAACATTCTACTCCTCTACTCACCCTACCCTGATGAACTTTCTTTTCTCTTGAGTTTGTAGTCAAAAGGATAGTAATAGGGTTAAATTTATTTTGATTTTGATTATTCATTCAGTTTGTTGGTCTACAAAAGGAAGGAAGAAAGCGGATTTACTGGAAAAATTTGTGTTACTCCTTTTAAAGTAGAAAAACAGGATAAGGTGCTTCACAAGCAGAAGTTGACACTGAGCCAGAGGAGGAGATGTTAGGCAAGAAAGTAATTGTACACCTGCGGTTGCTGCTCTTTTCATTACAGGCCTACTTCTGTTCTCCAACATACATCACCTCACAACACAGGCATTCTTGAAACACTCCAGTCACAATACTAAATTTGCACTTGCAAATATTGCCCCTCTTCTTCTCGATTAACATAAAGCCATTTAAAAGTCTTTTTGAAAATCCCAGAGTGGTTTCACGCCTTAAAATTTTGCTTTGCTCCAATGAATTTCAGCTTTAACATGGTAATTCTGAATATACTAGCTTTCCAGGATTGTACTAAAAGCTAAATCAGTGGTGTAGAAGTAGATTTAGTCATGTGCAGTTCAAGTCCCGTATTATGATGTTAGCTTCCAGAAGGTCAAAATGTTTCATCTTGGACCTTTGTTCCATAATGCATTAAGTTTTGTGGACAAATGTAAATGACATTAGCTCTTCAAATTTCCTAGCAATACCCCCTTGCTGCAAACACAGAAGAAAACTGCAAATCAGTAGAAGTACTCAAACAGCAGGTTCCTGAAAACCCACATCTATTGAAATGTGATGAAAAGGATGTGATTTCTGCATTCTGCAATGAAAAGTCTTAAGTTCAGTCGATACACTGAGAACTAACTGAGTGCTTTCAACATTGGTATTCCACAAAACAGACTGTGCTAGGGAGATGGCCGTAAGTAAGAGAGGGAGAAAATAGCCAGCTTTTGACAGCTGCATAGCGAGGGACTTAACATAAGAGCGTCTCTGTGAATTTTGAGCAAGGACATGATCTGACACGTAAAGTACAACAGCAGCCAATGTTCTTTCTGAAGACATGCATTCATTCCATGCCCAGAAGCAATAAGACTGAGGAAGTAAAACTTAAGAGTAGGCAAATGGGAGTGGAAATTCATAGATCAGATATTTTTAAGTGTTAAGGTGACCTTGAGGCGCTCTAGATATAGACATTGACTTCAACAATTTCTGATCCCTTTTTTTGGTTTTGAATTTTCTCCAGTTCAGTAATTTTGCTCTCATTAACTTCTTCCCAAACTATCTTGTTTCTTTACTAGTCCGATTATCTCCAATTTGCACCATGAACCTTTTTTTCCATTTAATCTCTCCTGTTTTCCACCCTATCACAGACTTTTGCTTTTGTTTCATCTTGTCTTCCCTCTTTTCCTGCTTCTGTATTTGCTTTAAACCTGTCACGTCTCTAACTTTTTCCCAATTCTGATCAAAGTCCATCAGCCTGAAATGTTATCCCCGTTTCTCTCGAAAGATGCTGCCAGACCTTCTATTTCCGGCATTTTCTGTTTTATTTCATTTTTCCAGCTTCTACAGTATTTTGCATTTGCATGAGTGAGCTAACTATATTTTGATTAACTCTCAAATTGACAGCACTGACTAGTACAGACAATAATAAATGTTAAAACAAGTTGGTACAATCATTGACTGGGAGATTGGTGCTCCTCTTGACTGCAAAGCATTTGAATATGACCATAAGACATAGGAGCAGAAATTAGGCCATTCGGCCCATCAAATCTGCTCCGCCATTCAATCATGGCTGATAAGTTTCTCAACCCCATTCTCCCGCCTTCTCCCCGTAACCTTTGATCCCCTTACCAATCAAGAACCTATCTATCTCGGTCTTAAATACACTCAATGAGCTGGCCTCCACAGCCTTCTGTGGCAATGAATTCCATAGATTATAGAATCTTGGATGTTTTCTTTGTAGTAATTGTTCTTTTGACTTAATGAACAGGTATCACAAGTGAGACAATTCTGAAGCCAGCCAGCATCACAGAGGAGGAAGTGCTGGATCTGATTTCCAAGCTCAACAATGATGATAAAGTCGATGGGTTGCTTGTGCAGCTACCTCTACCTGGTAAGAGATTGTCATACAAATGAACTATTTACTTGAATAATTAATTGAACAAAAAGGTGTGTTTTTGTTGTTGGACTATTGTTGCAAGTTGAGTATGGTATCTCATTCAATTGTTTGGCTGAGTATCTGGAAATTCAGATGCCGTATTAGTATGCACTGAAATGGTTAAATGAATAATGATTTTTTTCCAAGTTTTCTTAACTTAACCATTCTGTTCTTTTAACCATTTTAGCTGTTGGGCCAAGTTACATTGCAATAGCAGTAAAATGGTCAGACAGTGAAGGTGAACAGTGAATTTGTCATTTGCTTTATTACAATATACACATTACAGTGCAGCACAATAAATCATTTTCTTTAAAAAAAATTGAGACATAAAAACTATTTAAAAGACTTTTTTTTTAAAACAACTAATCACATCTACAGATGGCATTTCCTTTATTCAGAGACGATGTGGGGCAGAGGCTATTTTGAACAGTGTGCTGCCAGAGCATTTGTAAGTTATAAACAATACAAAGCTTCAGCCTTCCCATCTGATGAGCCGAGAAAGAGTCTGACTTGGTTGCTAGGCAATTTCCACACCTAGGTATAAAGAGCTTAAATGTTTTATTCTTTATTAGTTCCGTTAGTACAGATCCATATGAATGCTGTCATTGCATATTAAAAGGTGGTTAAATGAGCCTCATCATGAAGTATTATAACCAAAGATGTTTACAGCACAGCATGAGGCCATCCGGTTTATTGTGAATGTTCAGGCCCGTTACTAAAGCTAACTCCACTGCCCTGTTTTTTTTGACCGTAGCCCTGTATCTTCCCCCATTTCACATTTATCCACTCCCTTAAAAGATGCACTCGTCTCTGCCTCAGTTGTTTTATTTAATAGCAATTCACATTTCGAGGAATTGTTTCAGCCACTGAGTAGAAGAGTCTTTTCATATCCAGAGCCTTTAAACAGTGTTTATGAATCACTATTTGTGTACCCTCTTATTATTTGTTCAAATGTATTATCAGCATCTTCTCTGATATAAATTGTACTTCGTTAAATTAAGTTACACCTATTTGTGGCTTAGCAAAGTCTTTTGCACTCCGCGCTGTGCTGGCTGTCATATCCCCCCCCAGTGTCATCAGCAGTCTATGACATTGTACAACATGGATTTGAAAACATGTCAAGAACAAATGTGTGCGTGGCACTGACTAAGAAATACTCTTGAAAGTTTCCAGGTTCCGAAGGAAACTTACAAAATGCTGTTTCCCACCCCCCCCCCCTTTTTTATTCCCAAGACTATCCTGAAACCACAAAGTATCTTAAGGCTGCAAGCGCTGCACAGGAGCAATCCAGATTGACCTGCCCCTGTCTTGTTTGTTTTGTAGGAATATTGCAAAGTATAGAAATTGTATTGAGATCTACATGACCAAATTAGGACCAGGGATATTTGGCAGAAATTTCTGTGTAAAATACACTTGTTGCGCTTAAAGAAAAAAGCTAAACGTATTTGTCACCTGATAATATTGTATCTTCCTTCAGAGTTGCCTATCCCAGAAAAGATACACTTACTGCCATACTGAATAGTCAGTCAATAGCTGCCTGGAGAATACTGAAGAATAAGCAATGCCTTTAGCCTGGCTGTGAATGGTCAGAAATTTTCACGGCATGTGGTGCTTAGCAGGGGCAGACCAAAGAAAAGCAGTGGGGAGGGAAGCAGGCAAAATATTTGCTAACTTTCATGTGGTGTTTAGATTTTCTTCATTCTTTTGAACTATATTCACTGCTTCTCACTTAGCATTTTGCCAGTGACATGGAATGCATTGGAGACTAGTTTTAACACTTGGAACCACAGGCATACCAGAATGAGACCTGGAACAGAGCAACCACTTGATGGTATCTTTTTTTTCTTCTCTGCCCATGCCTAGTGGCACATGAAATAACCCACTGCTTCCACTGCTCTTGGATTCAGAAGATCATGGTCTGGGTTGTTTTCTTATGATGACCTTTTTTTTTAAATTTAAAAAAAAATGAATATAGAGGTGAAAATGAATATAGGGCTTGAGTTTGGGAGCACTGGCAAGATGAGATGGATTTGAGAGGGGAGGTCGCCACTTCACTCCCATCAGAAACAAATGTCCTATTGAATATCAACCCAATATTTGGAGAGCAAAGCTCTTCCTTCTGCTTACCAGGGTGTTTGGTGGTATGGGGTACAAAAAAGAAACTAAGCTTAAAATACTGTAACACCACCTCAGTGGTTCAGTGTTATGTTCCAGTTTTTCTCTCGAATCCTATGATCAGATCACTGCTTTGCGTTCATTCCTAGGGTTTAATTTTGTAAATGGAGTGGGCCGATTGGTCTGTGCAAGTGTTTATGCTCCACAATGTTTTCAATTTCATTCCAACTTCATCTCAACCTACCAACATGCCCTTCTATTTGTTCTCCCTTGTTCTTTTCTATTTTCCCCTTAAAACACTGGTAGCCTTGGAAACCAAAACACTGGTAGCCTTGGAAACCAAGGTCAAAATGTCTGCCTTGGTTTTGTGCTCGTTAGATTGAATGTGCTTGATAGGACAGTCTGGTTTGAATCTTAAAAAGGATAAAGTGAAGTACACTAGTTTTTAAAAGTAGTGAATTATCCTAATGGGTTGGTTCAATGTTGAATTACTTTCGTAGAACACCTTGATGAACGCAAGATCTGCAATGCAGTGTCTCCGGCTAAAGATGTAGATGGATTTCACGTGATCAACGTAGGTCGCATGTGCCTTGACCAGAAGTCCATGCTGCCGGCTACACCTTGGGGAGTGTGGGAAATAATCAAAAGAACAGGTGATTTAAATGAACATCTCTTGGCCCTTGATTTTCACGGTACTATAATGACAGCTTACTTGAGCAGCAATATTTAAATCTTTAGATATAGCTTCCTATCTAAAAATCTTTGAACTTATTGAGGAGTTTAATATTCTTGTGCCTCATGTTTAAAGTAGACTGAAAGTTCACTGTAGGGAGGGTTTGGATTTCAGATTTAATGCTGAACCATCTGCATGGTTATGTGAATTGTGTGGCACTACTTGAAGAGTATTGTGTTCTCTTGGTGTGTGTGTGTGTGTGTGTGTGTGTGACTCCCCACAGCAATCCCCTTCACCAACATCACCAGAAACATGAAACTGGTGTTGACAGGAAGAGCAATAGTGTACAACTTGATAGATTTGGGAAGCTTTGGCCTCTAAGCATATGTATAATACTTAATAGGACAGAGAAACAGAAGTTTCAGGTGGATGAGGACAGGAAGGCACAGGTTCAGTGTGGCAAGACAAATTTTTGACTGATGTGGGAATATTTCTTAATATAGCAGGCAATCAACAGTTTTGTACGCCACCTGGAAGGACAGCTAAAGTCTGGGGACTTAGTTCTATAAAGGGAGATGGCAGAGTTGGTATTCTGGAAAGATGATATCAAATTTTTATGGTGGTAGCTGTGTTGTTTGGCTTCATCAGATTATGGTTATAGCCAGTGGCAAAACAAAAAGATTGCATTGTTTTGGGAAATGTGTGGCCAATATTTAAGAATATAAGTTGTACTCATTTTTGTGAATTAACAGGATAACATTTTTCCAACCAGGAATTCCAACTCTCGGCAAGAATGTTGTTGTTGCTGGACGGTCAAAAAATGTGGGAATGCCCATCGCTATGCTGCTGCATACAGATGGTGCACACGAGCGACCTGGAGGTAAGGAGTGAAAATGATGTACTGCGAAGAATTAAAAAGTTAACAGAACTTCATTTTGTAGTTCCATCTAATTTTATTTATCCTTCTTAACTATTGTGCAAAATGAGACTCCCATGGTGAAACTTTGCAAATACCATCATATTTTAATCGACTCCTAAATCTTGGTTAGTAAAAGCAGAAATGGTTTGACCGTGACTTCAGGAAAAATGACTCATTAGAAGCCTGTATAGCTTTTTTTATGTACTTGGGAAAAGAAAACCACTCTTAAAGATTAGCTGTAGGATTATGCTGCTTTTGCTTTTAATTTTGCAGCAAGACTGAATCCCCTGGGACCTGAAGCTTGCGCTGTTGTGCATGTAATGAATTGGACTTCATAGCAAAGGTTACCAATTGCTGCCATCTTAACAACCACTGACAATGGTGACTGCCCACCATAGTTCTTTATTAAGACTGTATTGCACACACAGTTATTACATTCAAGCTAAAATTCAATCATACACTGCTCATCCCCTGTTGCATTTTTGACCATCTTTATAAGAATTTACCTTTTTGTAAACCTTTTTAAAACAAGACGCTTTTTTTTTAAAAAGTGGCCTTCGATGGTTTCTCCAATGAACCATTACATGGGTGATGATTTAAGTGATATGATGTGAACAGCAATCTGCTGTCTTTGGATGATTTACTCTTGACTACAGCAGCCACGATTCTCAATATCCAATTTGAGTCGAGAAATAATTATCTGTTTTTCCATAAGAACTGGTTCCAAGCTTTTGCTGCTTCACTAATGTATGTCAAACAACCTGCCTGTGCCATGAAGACTGGTTGCCTCTTGTAGGTACCGAGTAGTCTCAGTAAACGTTTATGTACTGACTATTGTCCTGACAAAGCTTAATAAAAACTTGATAAAAGATAGTTACCCAGAAGCACACTTTTTTCAAATTAATTTAACCTCTTTTTAATTGCTGAAGTCATAAAAAAATGAATATTTTCCCCCTATTTACCGCATGAGAAAATCTGTTTTCATCACAATTAGGTTGGAGAATTAAGGCAGTACCTCGGCATCCCTTCAGAGACATAGCTTCAAAACTTAGGAAAGAACTTATCCCATTGATATGGATCACTGTCTTTATTCTTACAATGTCCCTTTCAGTTTGAAGAGCTTAATCTTGCAATGTTGCCTTTTTCTTTTAAGCTCCATTTTACTAGCGGCACATAGAAGGCAATGAGACCCGTTCACACATCTCGTTATATTTAGCTTCAAGCGCCCATTTAAGAGTTCTTGTATCTCCCCTTCACCTTGTAGAGCAAGGGATTTGTTGCTTTGATTGCTACTTGTAAGTACTTTTGAACTTGAATTCCAATTTTGTTCATTTGAGACTTTAAGCATTCAGGCAACGGGAGACAATTTAGTGAAGTGAACTCAGGAAACTTTAATCAGTTTTGTAAGTTGATACTTATCACAGCAGGGCAGCAATTTTACAGGTGTACTATGGTTCTTGCTTCCTGGTTCAGCTTTGGGCGCAGGTCGACTCTGTCTGTCTGTCTGTCTGTCTGTCTCTCTCTCTCTCTCTCTCTCTCTCTCTCCCTCCCTGGAATCTTCTGATCTGCTTTCAGCTGACAAACAGTCTTCAGTTTCAAATTCTGCGTGCGTTGGGCAATGAAAGCTGCTGCTTATTAACTCTTCCAAGCCACAACCCACAGCATGATCATTGATATTGTATTCTGATTGGCCTAAACAAGGCAAGGCTATTTTCTAATTTGCTTGAGGGGTGTGTGATCAGTCTGTGATTGGTCCCAATGGTGATGGACATCAATTTATGTAACTTCTCACTATTCTCTGACTGGTTTCTTAAAATGCCAATTACCTGTAGGGTCATCCCCCTCATTAAAGTTTATTTCTGTCATTTTAGTAACTTCTTGCTAAGACAAAAGGATTTTTTATATGGTATCTTCCTTTGACCATTTGTTTAGGATAGGGGAGGTATGTTGCCGTGTCCTCATGAATGATGCCCTGAGCTCATCATCTCAGACTCTGCTTAATTGGTACAGGTTACTCATTAAATCAAAACCTTTATCGATAACTGTCTTTGCAGGCCATCTGCTAGGTGATGTTTTTCTAATTGTTGGTAATTGGAATGAGTTACTTTACTTTTAAAACAAAAGGATGCTTTGTAAAAGTTGCTTATAACCTTAAAACCATGTAATACAAAAGATTGCAAAATACTAATATAAACGATTACAAAATAAGTAATACTTGAAAATTATGCAGAGTTTGTATAAAATTGAAGTGCATAGCAGTAATCAGTGTTTAAAATAAAAGTAGTAAAGTCTCCTTATACATTCAATTATTGCATAGTCTTTAGTGATAAAAGTCTCAAAAGATTATACGGCTGCAAAACTAGTCACACACTGTCTACAAAAGTTAGTTCTTAATACAAAGAATAAATTGAGCCAAATGTAATTACTTTCTTCTGAAACACTACAAATTAAACTAACTTAACGTAGAACACAACTATTGTTATTCTTTCACTCCTCTTTATATAATAGATCCCTCCCAACTTTCCTTTTCTGATAACACCAGGTTCTGATAAAGTTTTACGATGGGAGGGGATGTAGACTTGCCCATTCAGCCTTGTAGGCAGTAAGTCTATGTGGCTCTGTAAAATGGAGATAAGTGCAAAAGGGGCCTCTTCATCAGTTGTTCTGTAATTAACTCACTAGTATGTTAACTCCTGTCAAATGAAGCCAAGTAGAGTCACATGATATTAAATGCTGGAGTCTTCTATTGGTCACAATTTAAAAGGATAGTATATCATAAGGTTAACTGATCAGTATACTTTTATTGTGTGATCTAAACTAAACTAAAACTAATCATTAAATATCAATTTCCCGACATACTGGAAATATAACAAGTGTTGTATTGCAGGGGATGCCACGGTGACCATCTCTCATCGATACACGCCCAAAGACCAGCTGAGGGAACACACCAAGCTTGCTGATATTGTTGTGGCTGCAGCAGGTGAGGTTTCAAACTTCAGGAATGTTTGAGACTGGAGTCTTCAAGTAGGTGTCAAATGTGGTTTGGTTTCGAATGCAAAGCGAGCATTGTATTCATAATGTTTTGATAAGTCAAAAACAGCAAATAGAATATCCCCAAAAGTGTTAACTCTAGTATGTGACCATTTGACAGTACCATTCAACCACATCTTAACCAAAGTCTAAGCATTGTTAATATTTTTGCGGGATCTAATCTTTACTTTCAAGAGAAATCTTTATTTTCATTGAGGTGAAGGCAAGTTCAGTTAAACTTTTTTCTCAAATTGCTGTGTTGGGTGAACTTGGCAGTTTTTTTTGCCATCAGTAATTGGAACTGGCTCAGTTATGCAATATCCTGTGACTATTCAGTGACTATGACTAATGTGCAAACCCTATTAGTCAATAGTTTCGTTTGTATCTTGCAACCTTTTAACTTGGGTGTAAATCCCCAGTAGTAACTTAATATTTTTTTAGAAAGCCTGGATTAGCACGAGTTCAGGATTGCTTACCTGCAGGAGGTTGTGTAATCATAACACAAAAAATAGGAGCAACAGTAGGCCATACAGCCCTGCCAGCCTGCTCGACATTCAATAAGCTCACGATTGAACTTGTACATTAACTCCGCTTTTCTGCCTCTCTGCATTCCTTTCATTCCCGTAGTATCCAAAAACCTATTGATTACATTAATTGAGTGAGCATCCACAACCCTCTGGGGTAGAGAATTCCAAAGATTGGTAACCATTTGTATGAAGAAATTTCTCCTCATCTCAGTCCTAGATGACCAACGCCTTATCTAGAAAGTGTGACCCCTAGTTCTGGACTCTGCTGTAAATTTTATATGTTTCAATCAGATCACCTCTTCTTCTAAATACCAAAGAAGATGGGCTCATTCTACTCCATATCTCAGTATAAATGAATGTTGTTTTTCCAAGTATTCTGACTTGATCAGCTTCCCTTGTGCATTGCAGGTATTCCTAAGCTAATCACAGCTGACATGATTAAAGAAGGAGCAGCAGTCATTGATGTTGGTATTAATCGTATCCAGGACCCTGTCACTGGGAAGCCAAAGCTTGTTGGTGATGTTGATTTTGAAGGTAATGGAGGCTTAGCAAACAGTTATTAAAATAGCACATGAAATGTGGAGAATGTGTATTTGGGTGTCTGTCTGATAAATTGAGTTATGGTTAGTCAGCTGCAGAAGAGAATATAGTCTACTGCTAATTCTGTTTAGTGCTTTAAAAAAGTACCTCGTAATTTGAAATAAGTTTAAAGAAATTTACCTTATCATTGAATTTAACAACAACTTGCATTTATATACCACCTTTAACATAATAAAGTCACTTAGTGAATGTTAACGATAAAACGTTCTTGACACCAAGCCACACAAGCTATCAGGACAAATTATCTACAGCATGATAAAAGAGGTAGGTTTTAGGCAGCATCTTAATGGAGGAGAGAGGCAGAGAAGCCTAGGGAGGGAAGTCCAGCTCATTCATGAAAATCAAGGGTATATAAGAGACCAAAATAGGAAGAGTGTAGAGATCACGAAGGCTTGTAGAACTGGAAGAGGTTTCCAGATTAGGTGGGGGGGTGGAGTGGGGGAGAGGTGATGGATAAATGAGACTTTGTTACCCACATCTTAATTGACACCATGAGAATAAGTTTATGTAAGATGGTAGATCAAAGGCCGGCAGAAGAGCATTGGAGTAGTGAAGTCTGGAGGTAACCAAAACATGGAGGAGAGTTTCAGAAGGAGCTGAAATGAGGCGGGGTCAGAGCCAAAACTGTGTATTGGAGATAGAAGTAGGTAGGCTTAGTGGTGTCAAACTCAACACCAAAGCTAGGCTTCAGACATTTGCTGGGTGGTCAGAAAACTGTTTGTGGCAGGGATGACAAACAGTGGCTTCAGTCTTTCTAATAGTTCGATGGAAGAAATTTCTGATCCAACATTGGATGCTGGACAAGCAGTATGACAAATCTGAGGCCTTCAAAGGTGATGGTGAGGGGGCCCCTAAGTGTCGTCAGCGTGAAAATGAAACATTTTTTTTTGCATGATATCACTGAAGAGCAGCATATAGATGAGAAATAGAAGGGGACCAAGAATAGATCCTTGAGGACTGAAGGGAACAATGCAGAAGTGGGAAGAGAAGGCATTGCTGGTGATTCTCTGTGTACCATTTGATAAGAATAGAACAAAGCAAAGTCAGTTCCATCCAGCTGGACAATGGTGAAGAAGATGAAGGCTGTACGGATAGTTTGGCATGGTAACAGTGTCTTTTTGACTTTGCTAAGGGCCATTTTAGTACTGTGGCAAGGTCGTAAAACTGGTTGGAGAGCTAATTTAGCAAATTTAAAAGGAGAGAAGTGTCGTGTCAGTTATTACCCAGCCTCTCCACTGCTATGCTCACTTCACTTCAGGGTAGGTTTTAAAACAAAATATCACAGTTTTACTCAAGTTCAGGCGTTAGAGAGCTCTAGTAGGAGGTCTGTCTTCATGGTTTTCATTCTTCACCTCCGAGCCAAGATGTGAGTGTCACACAGCCAAACCCTATCTTCATATCCCCAACTTCAGAAATAAACATGGTAAAACAATTGTAACAGCCCTGGCAGAAACCAGTTCCCCTGGCTCATTACAGTACACCTGAACCTGGAGTCCTGCAAACATACAGGATTGAGCATCAATGCATGCACTGTTTGAACCAACAAGTTGAATTCTGCACATCAATTTTTAAGATTGCTTTAATAAACTTTAGTTATATCATGTTTTCAGAATGCAGGTGGCACAAATGGTTCACATGGATTAGTAGGTACCTGGTAGATGAAATTTCCATACATTCAATTTAATAGTCACAATTGTTTGTGAGCAAACATTCTAAGGTGCAAGAAAAAGCAAGGCCGCGCATTAAAATCTCAGGCTAAGTTTTTAGAATGTTGATTTTAATTTTCGTGCCTGCCAACTGAGGCTGGAGAAGCTTGTAAATTTTCAAATTCTGGTCAACCTCATTAGATTAGTGAATTGAGTTATGAACTAGCTTGTGACTTGTTCAATGCCTCTACTTACTTTGCATGTGATTTCAATTTTCTTGAACTGGGAAATAAATGACAATGGAATGAGACTACATTATAGAGTGAATAAACTTGTCATTGTTCATTGTAGGATTTTCACCTTTTGGGAATTTGGGCATGGATTGTTGTACAATATTAGAATGTAAGACTGGTTACTAAGTGTACATGGGCTGAATACTGCCTGTTTTATTACTAGACTATCAAAACTAATTAGCATTTAAATGAGTGCTCCACCTATGAACTTCCTAACTGAATGCATTTGGAAAGCCTGCAATCTAACCCTGCATTAAGTGCAGGTCACGCTTCATGATGGGGAGATTTAAAAAAAAAAAGTGATCTTACAATATTCTTTTCAACTTGTGCCATTTTCAGAGGTGAAGAAGAAAGCCAGTTTTATAACACCAGTACCAGGAGGAGTTGGACCCATGACAGTTGCAATGCTGATGAAGAACACCATCATTGCAGCCAAGAAACTTTTGAAGCTGAGGGAGAACTGAACATATTGTTACCCCATGGTAGTGCCACAGAGAAATGGGACAAAGTACTCTTTTGAACATTCCAATGTACTGTTTTACATCTACACATACCAAAGGCTAACAATTGAGCAATTTATTTATTTTCTTATTGTGCTTGAGGGTGTTGCATTTTTCATTTTGCATTGAATGTAATTTAGTTACAAATACCTTAGTTAAGAATCTAAACTTATGTGCAATTTTATAGTTTGTGTAGGAAGCCTCTCAGTAACGCAAGTCCTTAGATCAATTGTTGGTTATATCTGTTCCCTTAAATGATACGAAAAGCTGGTTTTGAAGTTGCAATGAGCAGACATGGAATTTTGCATGCCGGAAAAAGCCCTGGTGTACAACTTATTATGTGTTCAAAGGTGTTTATGAAGGCAGTCCAGCAAAAATGCTGATTCAGTCATTTGGTACTCACCAGGAACATTTTAAATGTAGACAGTATTACAGTGATGCATAAAATAGCCAGTATCATTTTGCAGTACTCTATTCTCGAGGAAGGAAAGCCAACAGAAATTCCATAAATTATTTGGGCAGACTCCATTAAGTTCAAATAATGTAAATACGTTAGAATAGCTGAGGACAGTCATTTTATTGAAACACCATGGTTACGAGGTTGGTGATGTCGTGCATTGGCACATCACCATGCCCTTCCACAGAAGGTTGAGACAGAGCCTTTGTGATCTGCATGCCAGGTGAATACCAGGCAATCCTCCTTTCTCCTCCCACCCAAGTAGGCAGTTGGTGGATCATAAAGGCCTGTCATACTGCTGGCTGGTCAGTTTTGGTGAGGTGAGCAGGCTGCTGTTGGGCTAAGTAAGAGTGCTGTGTTTCAAAAGAGGCTAATGCTGGATACTGAAAGTTTTCATGTTTCATATCTGTTACAAACTGGCATAGTTATGATGTTTGCATTTTTCACAGCGCTGTGAACTACAAATCTGGAGGTGGAGCTGTTGTGCAGCTGGCAAGATTGACTTCCCAGGCTGTTACAAACAATGACCATGCAGTAATTTTGATAAAAATCTAAATTTTCATGGTCATATCAACTGTTTCAACAGATTAAAAGTTGTGCAGTCAGCATATTTGAAGAATGTAGTGACCAATCTAACGCTTGGTAAAATCTGCATTTTTATTGTTTCATGCCAGACATACACGCATTGAGGCATAATGTGTATTATTGACATGCCTATTTATGGTAAGAGTGGTTCGGGCTGTGAATTAAAGTTTCTTAAAATTTCAAAAGTAAATCTCGGTTCTGTCATTGTGAAGCTGCCACAAACTCCCAGAGACCAAGGGCCGAATTTCTGCTCTTGAGTCGGATAGGCAGAGTTGGGAAATTTCCCTTCTGCAAATCTAACTTGGGAGAAACTTCCCTGAAAGGTCTTATTTTTATTGTGGTGTATGGGGCATACGGGTGCAAACTGGAGTCTGGCCCATTTTCCCCCTGGAAACAGTGCAGAGGCAATCGCAGAGATGCTGCTGAGCGCTGCGGCAGGCTGGTTGAAAGGTCCACCTCTGCTCCTTTGAGACTTTGTCCCAGTTATGATAGAAACAGTAAAACCAAAACCAGCTGTCTAGTCCTCACCCCCAGTCTGCACACAGTTCATGCCAAACTTATGCCCCACCCACCCCATGGCCCATTGAGCCCTCCATGCCAAATTAGTCAAATGTACAACACTTATACTGCAATTTATTGCTGTTTTACAGAGCAATTGATCACAGTTGGAATGAGGTCCCTACATTGCCAATTCTGCATGTTTTACGGAGTTACATTACCTTTATACTAAAATCCTGTTGAAAGTTACCATGAGTTTTACCAATCATGCAGGTTCTATTTGACAAAGCCCTTTAAATACAACTGAAAAGGAAACTGATACCTGGTTTGATCCTGGATCTAATATGTGCTAAAACTGGATGCAGCGCAGTTGGCTTCGTGAGCAAACTATTCAAGCATTCCTTATCTCAACAAGCCTTGATGGAAGATAATGTATAAAAACAAGGATGGAGTAGGCTCTGCCATAATCTCCCAATTTGCTTCTCCTCCTTATTTCCTGCTCTGCAGCCCCCCAGCACACCCCCCTCAATAATCTCTACTTCATGAGAAATGGTTACCTGGGTGATTTTATCTGAAACTATACTGCAGCAAACTGTTGCCGTCTTCAAGAATGGGGAAAACCAAATGATGGAGGAGGAAGGGTGGAGTAGAAAAAAAATGGTGAATGCTTTCTCATACCAAGGAGCCACCAATCTTAACAAATCCATCTAATTAATTTGTAAGAATTGAAATTGCATTGTTCAGTAATTGTTGAGTCCTAACGATGTTGACAAGGAAAATAAGCAGCTCAAATAATTTCTAGAGCTTTGTTTTAATTGGAAGGAGCAAAATTAAAGTAGGAATAACCCTGGTCCAGGGGCTGGTTTGTACTGAATCAACAGTTAATCTAAGGCCATGGTTTGGGGAGAATAATATCAACCAGGTTTCCTGCTTCCGATGGCTAATTGGTGTCACCAAATTAAAATAAACTTTAATTTTAAAAGACACAAAATGCTGGAAATACTTAGGTCAAGCAGTGTCTGTGGTTAGAGGTAAAAGAGTTAACGTTTCAGGTTGATTTTTTCTTCAGAACTGGGAAAAGTTAGAGATTGAGACCAATCTTAGATGGTTAAATGTAGAGGAACTGCACTGTGAGATGAGAATACACTTCATTAAATTGAAAATACAAGTAAATTGCTGTTTTACCTGGGATGTTAGGGGCTTTGGAACGGTGTATAGGGAGGAGGTGAAAGGACAGGTCTTGCCCTTGCGCTTGTTTGGGAAGCTGAGGTTGATGGTCAAGGAGTGGACCAGGGTGTTGCGGAAGGAACACTCCCTTTGGAATGCTGGGTGGGAAGAGGGGGATGTGTTTCGTGGTGCCTTTCTGTTAAAAAGATAAACAACCATGCAGACCACAACAATAACCAGGTTTAATTCTGCTTAACCAGGCTCACCACTGACATTACCATGTGCCATTTGGGAGTGTTTTCTGCTGATGATCTCTCTTGCTGTGTCCCTTATTTACCTTTCCAACAGCTTCTGCTTTCAACACCCTGAGAAGAATTATCAAATCATTTTTTTGTGGAGAAGTAAAATGATCAAATCAATGTCATTCAACTTGTTCTAAAGGTTCACAACCCTTTGAAGAAATTTCTCATCTCGATCCTAAATGATGGACCCCTTATCCGGAGACTCTGCCTCCATGCTCTAGATTCGGCAGCCAGGGGAAACAACCTCTCAATGTCTACCCCATCAAGATGCCAAGTCCTTCAAATGCATCTGTTTAATGTTTTCCCAAATCAGTCATTCACCAGGAATTGCATTTTTGTAACAGTACAAGTACAGGACCAAGCAATTGCAACAACGTGAATGCAAATTTTCTAATGCATATTTTTTAATGCATATCTTTTCGGGATTTGAGAATGACATTACAAAGTTTATTTGATGTCGTTCATCTTCCATCTTCACACATTTGGTTCCATTCTTGTCTATCTAACCTGAGTCAGAAAATTACCTTTTGATGGATTCTCTTCCTGTTCCCACATCATTAACTCTGGTATTCTCCCAGGACTATCCTTGGACCCTTCCTATTTCTCATCTACATGCTAACCCTTGTTGACATCATCCAAACGTACGCTAATGGCACCAAGCTCTGCTTAACGCCACCTCTCTCTAATATCTCTGAATTGTCAGACTGACATCCAATACTGAATGAGCAGTAATTTCCTCCAATTAAATATTGTAAAGACTGAAATCATTATCTTTGGTCCCCACCACAAATTTCACTGCTTAGCCACCAACTCCATTCTTCCCCTGGTGATTGGTTGAGGCTGTTCCCAACCTTGGTGTCATATTTGACCAAGCGATAAGCTTCTGGTCACATATCTGTGCCATCACTAAGGCTGCTTATATCCACAGGCATAATGTCACCTGACTCCATTCCTGCCTCAGCTCACCTGTAGCTGAAAGTCTCATGCATGTCTTTGTTACCTCTAGACTTGACTATTTTTGACCGGTCTTCCACATTCTGCCCTCCATGGTCTTGAGGTCATCCAAACTCTGCTTCCTGTGTTCTAATGCACACTAAATCCTGTACCATCCATCACTCCTGTGCAAGCTGACCTACAGTGGTTCTTGGTTTTCAGATCCCTTTATGGTCTCGTCCCTCTCTATCTCTGTAATATCCAGGCCCCCAATCCTGTGAGATATCTACGCTCCTCTAATTCATGACCTCTTGACCATGTCCAATTTTAGTTGTTGTACTATTGGCAGTCATGCCTTTAGCTGCCTGGGCTCCAAGCTCTGGAATTTTCTTCCCAAAGCAGCCCCCCACCCCACCCCCTCTCTCTCTATCTTGCGAAACCTTAAAACCAACCTCTTCAACCAAGCTTTTGGTCATCTGCACTAATATCACCTTATGTGCCTCAGTATCATATTTTCCTTTATAATGCCTCGGTAAAGCATCTTAGGGACCATATAAATAAAAGTTGTTAGTATCAACGAAGGAGACATTCAGCTTTATAATGGAAACTGAAATCTTTCTCAGAAAGTTGTTACAGTGAGTACATGTCAGGTGGTTTTACGAAAACTGACGGAGCAACAAGGAGGGACCGTGCATTAAGTCAGCAGTGATGTCTAAGGAAGAACCAAAGCAGAGGTTAAACTCGGATAAATCAGAGGGAGCTCACCATGGTTCCCATATGCATTCGCTCGTAATGTCCTAGCAGAAGAGGGCTGGTTATTAAGTTAATGTACCTTGGTTCTTGGCCAAAGACACAGTGAATTCAACTACTCCTTTAACAAAAAAGAAGAATTTGAAATGTTCTTCTAATTAATCTGCTATCAAAGTAGTAGGCATAGATGGCTTCAAAGTAGGTAGTTTCTGAAGATGCAATCTTAGTCTTAGATTATTGGTTACAGGGAAGAACAGACACTTCATTAAAAGAGGAATGGAACTTTATTCCTGGCAATCATAGAAAAAGGAACTTGCATTTATCTAACACCTTTCATGTCCTCAGAATCTCCAAAGTGTTTCATAAACAATGAAATACTTTTGAAACATTGTCAAGGTTGTGATGTTGACAAACATGGTAGCCAATTTGAGCACAGCATGGTCCCACCAATAGCAATGAGATAAATGATCTGTATTAAAATCTATTTCAGTGATGTTGGTTGAGGGTAAGTATCAACCAGGACACTGGGGAGAACTCCCCTGTGCTTCCTAAAACCTTACCATAGGATCTTGCACATCAACATTTATAGGCCCTTGGTTTAACACCTCATCCATCTCTTCACCCTGCAAAATGAATCAATTGTAGGAATTTGCATGTGTACATATGTATATCTGGGAACATTGTGTTTGTGTGTATTTACATTTGTGCAAATAAACTGCAATGATCTCTATTGTTGAACGAGCCCATCTGCAATTTGTATCATGTAATGCAGCTGAGTTCCTGCAAGGAAGTTTCAACAGTTTATTTTGGCCTACATCTAATTTAAATTATATTTACTCCCAGGTCAATCATTTAACTCCTCACATAGGCAGGAATGACAAAATGACTAGGAAAGATGTAATCTGTGCAGCCTCGTAAAGGACTGAGTTCAAGGATAGCCCATTTCCTCCCTCTGCAGACCACCATTTCCTGAATGGATTTGGATCCATCATGTGCATTCTGACCCAGGAAGAAAATGGGAATGGGTGTGCCATTTGTGAGTTCTCAATGAGCACCTCAAAAAAGCTGTATTCCCTCAGGCCCTGCACCTGAGTATTGGCCTAGGTTACAAGAACATACCATGTTATGGATTCAAATCCACAAGCTTACAACCGGACAAGAGAATCATGTCAACTGAGTCAATTTGCCCATTTAGTAATCAGCATTTGATGACATGTTTTATACTAAAGTTGCTCATGTAAATGTAGCATTGGCAAGTCGTAGAAAGTTTTCCATACTAGCGGTTAGTTTTGTTGTGGCAAGTATTCATCAGTTGGCTTAATTACACATTGGTCAGCAGATGTGAGTCCTACAATTTCAATACATTTTTGATATATTAAACTCAACAGAAGATTAACGGTATGCAAGTGTGTTGGAGGGTTTATTGATCATATCCATTATTTCATCTACCTAAAGGAACTGGTGTTGTTAATTTCATGCAAAAATGGACCACTATGAACCTTCAGTCCTGTGCTTTCCCTACTTCTTCAGATCCAGACCCCGATCTTGGATTACAACTTTTACTGGTTGCTTATCTTTCAAGGACTTTCCTAGTCTTGGATCCATAAACAGACCATTCACCATATTATACATTATGGAATGGAAGTTGGAACTCCTATTTGGATTCTGTGACCAGTCCTTGTCTAGATAGAAGTACTGTGATACACGCCCCTGAAGGATTCACTTCCACAGTTTCAGCAAATGTTGCTTTTGTCAAAGTGAACATGAGGAAAGGTGAATCTAGTATTGAGTTGTGAAATTGAGACTGACACCTGGAGTGGTTTTACATTTCCACACGTGCCCCCAATCTTTCTGCATTCATGATTAAACCTGCTAATTACCAACTGAAACATTAATTTCAAACCCAATTGTAAATGTTGGCAAACTGTTTGGGCCTACTTAATCTTCTATCGACTGACGGATGAACTAAGGAGAACATAAGGAACAGGCGATGAGGACACGGCTAATGATGCACTTCGACTCCTTTTAGCTGTACCCTTTGGGAGGACAGTGGTGAGTGTTTTATTATTTACATAAAGTTTTTTTTTTCTCTTTCAAAATTATTTTGCTGATTGAACTCAAAAGTTAATCTGATTCCAAACCTGTTTCACTTTTGCATTGAAAAAGCACAAATTTGCTTGTTATTTCAAATGATTTTTCTTTAAACCAAATTCAGGAGAAAGTAAACCCTGAAGTATCTGAAGGCCCAATGGTAGGAACATATACCATCTTTCTGGTCTATTTTGTTTGATTCTTCACTGTCTGAAGCGCTCTTAGCATGAAGATGGACTGCCAGAAAAAAAGTCACAGCATTAATTTGTCATGCATAGTTATTTTGTACAGATAATTTCAAATACAGCAATTACAAAATAAATTAAGGAGAGTAAAGAAATACATGGTTGACATTTGTAGAGCAATCTTAATCTGCCATGAGAAATCATAAAGTTTGATCAGGTATTCCCGCTTTTGTACCACTTAAATAGGAATAAACTCCACCAACATCAAATGGAAAATCTACAGTCCAGGAACTTTTGAAAAGCTACTAGATGGTTAAGAGCTAGTTGACCTACACTTTGAGTTCCCTCCATTTAACGCCCTGTGCAATATAATTAAAAACAATCTGTAAAAGCAGTAAATTGTTCTCATCAGAATTGCAATCCTGTTAAAATGAATGGAGCAAAACTTGCTCTCAACAGCATTGATCTTAAGGAGAAAAGCTTACAGGCAGGAAGGTGGCAAAGGATGCATTTACATGAACGCTGGGTCAATCTCTTCACAACATCAAAGTTAAATCTCAAAAGAGAACTGCCTTTAAAAATTACAATTGCGTCAAAGCAATTTCCTAATTCCTGGAATTTGTTGGTATAAACTGCAGTCTTGTCTGACTGGCACTATCTGTTGTTTCCTAATCTTTAATAATAATGTCAATATCCTTTAAAAACATATTTTACACAACACATGCAAGCAAAAGACAACATAGATGCATATAAATCTTCACTTGCGGTAGACACTCAGGTCTGGTATTGTGTCTGGACAAAGTGCAGTTCTCAGAAAGTTAACATGCACAAATTGTGGCCCTGATCTGTCAGCCCATCAACAGTTCACGAGGTCCATGTGCTAACAAAGTGTGTCTGACAGGACCCAGCAGACCAGGCTACAAAGTAGTCTCACCGCCTGTGTCTCTCCGAGCCTTTTCAGTGTCTGTGTCATCATAATCTGACTCCATTTCTATCTTGACCTGTGGGACAGAGCATATGGCATTCCGGGAGTAGTTGAAAGCAGGGGAAGATGGGCAGGAAATCTTGAGGTGTAAAGTTATACTGTGGAGAGATTTAGAAAGAAGAAAACGTTATTCTTTTCATTTACACTTTTTTCCCCCTAAAGTGTGCCACAGAGATCACCTCAAACAGCTGTATTAGTAGGCATTCTGGCACAAGTGGGGAGGCGGTGGTATTGTCACTGACTAGTATTCCAGAGACCCAGGGTAATGCTCTGGGGACTTTGGTTCGAATCCCACCATGGCAGATGGTGAAATTTTAATTTTTGAAAAAAAGAAAAAATCTGGAATTAAAAATGATGATGACCATGAAACCATTGTTGATTGTTGTTAAAAACCCATCTGGTTCACTAATTCCCTAAAGGGAAGCAAATCTGCCATCCTCACCTGGCCTATATGTGACTCCAGACCCACAGTAATGGGGAAATTAGGGAAGGGCAATAAATGCTGTCCTAGCCAGCAACACCACATCCCATGAGTGAATTGGAAAAAAAAAGTCCCTGAACCAATCTGTGGTCTGTGAGCTGGTGTCAGCCAGTAGGAACATGAGAGCCAGCCGTAATACAGTGACAGCAAGGTCAGAAATCAGCTTGAGCTCTCACTCCAGATCTAGCAATGTTTGCTGAATAAGGTATGTAGACCAGATCAGCTTGGGCTATGAAGAACTGATTATGCCTCTATGAAGAACTTTGGGATGTTCTTCTACATTTAAAGTATTGTAATGCAAATGCAAATTATTAGCTTGCTGGTACTCACAGTTCACACGTTTGTCTAAAGGCTGTTAAACCTCTAACATCTTCCAGTTCTGATGATAGGTCATCGATCTGAAATTATAACTTAGTTTCTTCACAGATGCTGCCTGACCCGTTGAGTCTTTCCAGCATTTTTCTACTTCTATCTACCTTGTTGTATCTTTTCATTGTTATAAATGCTTCCAAAATTACTGTGCAGTAATCGGTGTTAAACTAGCCAAAAATGCTCTTTCTTCTTAATTGTATTTCCTCATACCAGTCAGCCTGCTCGTGAATATGCTTTGTGCCCTAAAGCCTCAACATCCATCCTATGGTGTAGAGCCCAATACTGCACACCCTCCTCATGCTGAAGTCGTCTTAAGGTTTTATGTAGACTTATCATTACCTCTTGGCTTTTAGGAGCGGGGAGGTCATTCAGTTCCTAGAACCTGTTCCACCATTCAATTAGATTGTTTCTGATCTACTGCAAGTCCATTTATACACCTTGGTTCTATATCCTTTGATATACTTACCTAACAAAAACAGTCAATATTTTATATTCTATACTTCTTGTGAATAAACCCAGAGTTCCATCATTGTTCTTGACCAATGAACCATTTTTGAAATACAGTCACTGTTACTTAGGTAAACAACAACATTTTTACTGTAATACAAGCAATTAAAACAACTTTATTATTTCTCTGTTCTGCACTTAGGCCACACAGAGGAATACAATCTAAACAGGAAGCTAGTCAATGCAAAATGGTGCACTCAGATCTGGAATTTTGGCAATATTTTATCTTGTAAAAAGAAATAAAAAGATCAGTGAGTACCTGCGGTCGAGTGAATCGGAGTTGTAGGATGACTTTTCAGCTTGCATAGCTCCAGCTAGAGGACCTTTCTCCTGGTAATCAATCACATTCACAATTCAGGTGAAGTAAAGATATTAAACAGACTCCATATTGTACCTCTCAACTTGGCGTAGTTCCATTGAGATATCCAACGGCACCATGGAGAAAAGTGAAATCCCTTGAACTGGCAAAATCAGCTGACTTTCTTGCTTTATGGAGAATCAATGCCCTGAATTGCAGCCATTTAACACACAGCAGGTTCAGCAAGATGCCCTGTACTCATGCAAACTGACAAAAGTCATGTAGATGGGAAATTCCTGGTTTGAGGTAAAGGATGTTTGCTACCCATGATGTCATTTCTCTGCTATCATCTGAGTTGAGGGTGAAAAGCTAGGGTGTAGATCATGGCCAGGACCGATATGAAAAATAATTTGATGAAATGACTGATGTGGCAGGGAAAGGTTAGAAGGGAGTGGACACTGAGACAGGCCTTCTATCTACGGTTTAATGTGGAACATTTTGTAAATCACTAAGTTGTACTCTGTGGAAAATTGGCACATGAGAAATATCAGAAAACCAAATCCTGGTCCCTCCCTCTGGCAAGGCATGGCTTCACCCAACAATGTTCCTACAGTGATACAGAGGAGGGAAACCTGCTGACTTTACCTGCTCTGGGCCTATGTGGGACTTCAGCACCAAACCATCATGGATGATTCTTAACTGAACTCTGCCTGGTAAGTTAGAGATGTAACAGGTTTTAAGTTAGTACAGAGGCATGGAAAGGGCAGAGGGGAGGCAAGTTCCAGGACAGCAGAGTTCAGCAAAGGCATTTTCCCTGTCTCTGAGTTTGCTTGAAACCTGTTACATCTGGAACATTTTTCAGGTGAAACTACAATTTAGTTGCACTACTTTCAATTTCATATACTGCTTTCACTGCTCAAGGTGCAGTCTCCTCTGCACTGGGGAGACCAAACGCAGATTGGGTGATCACTCTCAGCCACTTGCCATTTTAATTCTCCACCCTGCTCCCACTCTGATATCTCTGTCCTCAACCTTCTATCAATAGAACATAATGGAAGCTCGAGGACCAGAATGTCATCTTTAGATTTGGCACTTTCCAACTTTTTGGATGCAGCATTGAGTTAAACAATTTTGGATGATAACCATTGCTCCCATTTATTTGAACCGAAGCTGCTATTCCCCTACGCACCTCCTCTAAACCACCTTTTGTTTCTTTCCTTGTTCCATTACCATCCCCTTTGTCTTTGCACCATTATTCCTTTTGTCATTCAATCTCTCCTGTCTTCCACCCTATCTCAGACTTTGCCTTTTGTTCTTTCCTCCTCTCTCAGCTTTCTCTGTCTCTGGCTTAAAATTAACTACATGTCCAACTTGATCCAGTTCGGATGAGAGGTCATCAACCTGAAACATTAACTGTTCTTTCCCCACAGATGCTCCCTGACCTGTTGAATACGTCCAGCACTTCCTGTTTATGTTTCAATTTTTTCACATCTGCAGTGTTTTACCTTTGTAAAAATATAATCAATTGCGTTGGGATGCTCTTGACCTAGTTAGCAGAGGCCCCCACCCATACCCTGTTCTATCTGTTTCATTCTTTCTCTCAGCAAAAGACAAAAATAAAGTTGGAGAGATAAATACATTCAGTGTCACTTTATCGAAACCTCTTCATTTACATTGTTATCTCTCCTGCTCTTTTCAGCCTCCGGGTGGATCAGTCTCAGGCTAGAATCTTAATAAAGAGAACATGGAAAAAACTCAAATGCTGGAACTGCACAGCAAGCATCTGAAAGAACAGTTCAGGTGAAACTGTTGTGGTGAAGGGTCCCACCCAGCATGCCAAACTATCTTTAAGATGCTGACTCTGTATTTCAAGCAGTTCCTGTGTTATTCCAAAAGGAAAATGCTCTGTCACTCTCAATGATAACAACTCCCAATGAAACAAGCCATTGATTTGTTCCACACTAAGTTATCCTTCAAACTGTGAAACCTACAGCATGGTACAAGTGAAAAGCAGCAGAAAAGAGAATGAGATAAATGAGCAAGTAATGACTAGGTGGCAATAGAAAGACTGATAAGCACCTAGAGCTGCTGGGAAAGGATGAGTTTACTAAGAGCCTTGGTTTTGACACTGGAGTTTAAGAAGAACAGAGTGAAATGACTGCAGAAATATCAATTAAAGAGAAAAACTGGGTGTGTTTCCGCCCGATCCTCCGGTTTCCTCCCGGTGTCCAAAAAAGGTGGATTGACTACGGTTAAATTGCCCCTGTGTGTGTGTTTCTGTGTTCACTCTGTGATGAACTGGTGTCGCGTCCTGGACGTACCCCGCTTAGTGCCCATTATCTGTTGGGATAGACTCTGACTCCCCATGAGCCTGAGTTGAATAAAGTGGTTCTGGAAAGTGAGCGAAAAAAGCTAGAGGCAAATGGAACTAAAGGCAGTTAAATGAGTCCCACTTTCCACCCTCCATAAACTTGAGTTCAAAATTCTGCTGCCTATCTCCTAGCTTGCCACAGCACCCCTGTGCTAGCTGACTCACAATGACTTCTGGTTGAGTAACGTCTCGATGTTAAAATTCTCATTCTCTTATTCAAATCTCTCCATGGTCTTGCCCCTTTCTATCTCTGCAATCTCCTCCAGCTGCACAACCCTTTGAGATATCTGTGCATCTCCAAAACTGGCCTCTTGAACACAAATCATTTCACCATTGGCAAGCATGCCTTCAGTTGTCAAGGACCTGAGCTCTGAAATTCTCTTCCTAAACCTGTCCACCTAGTTACCTCTCTTTCCACCTTTAAGACACCCTGTAAAATCCCTCCCTTTGATCAAGCTCTTGGTCATCTGCCCTTATCTGGCTCAGTGTCAATCTTCACTCCTGTGAAGCACCTTAGGGCGTTTTACTACATTATGTAAATGTGAGTTGTTGTAGTGGAGTCATCAACACAAAAGTGAATGGCGGAGTAAATTTATCTTCCTGCTAGAAAGCCTTGGTGAGATAATAAGGTTCTTCTTTTTGAACACTGGAATAACGCTGGAACTCTGCACAATCTGACAAAAGGATAAGCAAGTAAAGGCTTGATGCATATCTGTGCTTCTGACAGATTTCAAGAGCTGGTTCTGATATCTTTGTTGAAGAAAGTCTTGCAGGGACAAGTATCACATGATTATGGTAGAGGCCCGCGTCTAATTTGGTTCCTACAGCGAACCAGTTTTTCTACTTGTTTTCCTTGTGCACTATTTCACAGCTCACCAAGCTGCAGGTCACTACAGAACTTTTAAAGAAATCTTAGTATTCTCAACAAAATAATGATTGCATTTATGAAATACAGTAAAGTCTTCATGTTGTGATCGAACAGGCAAAGTTTGTTCTTTATTTTCTGAGGTGAAATGGTGTATTTAAGAAATGTATTATTCAAGAAGCCATCAAGTTCTTATTCACTTAAACTGTTCTTTGCAGTTAATGCCTTTAAAAATTGAGTGACAACTGTCAAATCAGACACCAAGATAAAAGACGAGATTTCCCATGCTGCCTGCTAGATTTGTGGAAGCAATATCCAGGTAGTTGACCCCAGCCATGGTGATACTTGGCCACAACAATTAGCTTTAGTAGTTCAGAGCTCCACAGGGAAAACTGATCACTTTGGCAAAATAGTCTGTGGAGCTAGAGTGGACAAAAGAGGAAGTTGGGGAAATGAAGAAGGTAATGAAATAGCTAAAATCAGCCAAGAATACCGATAATGTAGTGAGTGCGCTTCAAGATTCAATTGTTAAAGCGGAGTAGAGATGATTAAATTGTTAAATGATTTTAATGAAAGTGGTTACTGACTTTAAAAGCATGGAAGAGACTAGTTGATTAGTTGAGTATCCAGTTAAGATATTTAAAACAAGCATCTGTTGTTGAGAACTTTACTCACTAGCAGGACCCTGCGAGCCATTTTTCTGTGGTTCAATTTGTTCCATTGGAATCTTTACTGGCACTGAGGGATTGCGAGTCTTGGGCTGGAAGGAAACCTAGAATTTCAGGCAGAAGGTTTAATAGATGCAGCATTGTTATTCTGAATCTGACAACAAAGGAAACTGACGTAGTGATATTGTCACCGGACTAGTAATCCAGAGACCCAGGGTAGTGCTCCGGGTTTGAATCCCGCCATGGCAGATGGTGAATTCAATAAAAATCGGGAATTAAAAGGCTAACGATGGCCATGAAGCCATTGTCAATTGTCATCTGGCATCCTTACCTGGTCTGTCCTACATGTGACTCCAGACCCACAGCAATGTGGTTGACTCTTAAGTGCGTTCTGAACTAGGATAACTAGGGATGGGTAATAAATGCTGGCCTGGCCAGCGACGCCCACATCCCATGAACGAATTAAAAAAAAGTTATAGAGTAGAAAGTCCTAATAATCAGACCATTGATCTACCAAGCTACTGTGCTATCATATAGTAGAAGGCCAGTCTTGTACCTGTTATTCTTCAGATTGCAAGTTGATGCCTTATGGTATGACATGTACAGAATGGCTCTGCAAGCAAGTCTCATTTCAGGTTTGGAAGATGATCAAACCTTCAGCTTTGATTTTTTGTGTTGTCATTTGGTCACCTTTCATACTGAATCTGGGTGTTTCTTCTATGTATGTTTTCCAGTACAAGTTCTCATCCAACTAGCCCTCTGATTTTATACTTTTTTTTCTCCTTTCAAATTTTGCTTCTATCCCAAAGTGGAGCAACTCGTGCTATGCCAATTATTTCAATTGTGAAGTCTGGCTCCAGGTTATCTTGTAGAAGTGGTGCTCTTGACATGTAAGACTGAACCTCAGTGATCGCCTTGGCCAAAGTATTAGATTAACCTTTTTTGATGGATGTACTTCCAGCAGAGACTATTGAGCTCCTGTTAGGTTAGGGAATTCGGCCGTTATTCTTTTTCTTAGCCAAAGAAGGTGAAGACTAACTGTGGAATCTTTCACTGAGGTTAGTCAACTTTGCAAACACCTGATTTTCACGTGCAGCTTTCATCATCAGTTCACCCATTGAGATATTGGGTGATTCTAATTGTCAACCTGAAAAATCTTGAATCAACAGTGCACTCGGACTAAGCTATGCCTAGTTAGGGCCTGTTAAGTTCAGGGTACTCTGTATCTGATTTGAAAATGATATGTGCTACACCGGACTACAGGTAATCCTGTGAAGAATAAGGAGGATTCGGAAGTTAATTTTCTTTCACATAAATTTTGGATCTATGAATCAGTGTTGTACAGCAGACATTAATGGATAGCGTTGCTTGGGCGGGAGGGAGAATGGTGAGATTCCAGCCTTGGAGTAAATCACCTGCCTGCTCGCTGGGCTTCGGATGAGCATTGGTCATGCATTGATTTAAATTGTGGTCAAATAAGAAGTTCTGATCAGCGCATGCAAGTAAGGACTCACCAATATATTGACTTAAATGCAATATAAACATTTGAGTTTAAGATGTAGTTACAATTTGAGCCAAATCGAAGTCTGAAGGAACAGGAACGGACATCTTCAAAATATGCTTTGTGAAAACCTGACACTCAAAACAATTGTCAATTCACCAGAACTGCCTAGGACCTTCCTGCAAATAATTTTCAGAATGGAAGCTCTTCGTATCCTGGGCTGGAAACCATCTTGCTGAGACAGATGTTGGAATGGATGAGAAAACAAACAGAACAGTTGGTCGAACATCTTCATGCGGATGAGCGCTGATCACAGATGCATCGTAGCATCATTAATTTTTGTATTGCAGGAAGGAATTATTTGGCTGTCACCTCTGTTCGGGCTCTCAGAAAGAACTGTTCACTTTTTTTTTCTGTTCTCCTGCATTTATCTCTTTTAAAATTTGTCTTTTTTCAAATATCATTCACTTCCATCTTGAAAACAATTATGAATTCTGCTTCCAGCACTGAACTAGTAACTCCCTCTTTAAAAGAAGATCTATCTATCTATGAGCAGTTTGTTTTATGAGGAAAGGTTGGACAGACTTGGGCTTGATTCCACTGGAATCAAGGAATTTAGAAGCGTGAGGAGTGACTTGATTGAAATATATACGATCCTGAATGGTCTCGACAAGGTGGATATGGAAAGGATGGTTCCCTCTTGTGGTTGAGTCTAGAACGAGGGGGCACTGTTTTAAAATTAGGACCTGTCCCTATTAGGACAGAGATGAGGAGAATTTTTTTCTCTGAAGGTCGTGCGACTTGGGAACTCTCTGCCTTAGAAGGCAGTGAAGGCAGGGTCATTAAATATTTTTAAGGTGGTGGTAGATAGATTCTTGTTAGGCAAGGGAATCAAAGGTTATTGGGGGTAGATGGGAATGTGGAATTTGAAACACAAACAGATCAGCTGTGACCTTATTGAATGGTGAGCAGGCTCAAGAGGCTGATTGGCCTACTTCTGCTCCTATTTCATATATTCGTATGTATCCCTTCATTCTTTTAATGATCGTGAATTCATGCCCTTTAGTTACTGACTCACTGACCAGTGGAAATAAGTTTTCCAGATTTTCTTTATGAAATCCCCTCAAGATCCTGAACATTGTTATCACTTCTCCTCTTATCCTTCTGCCAGAGACATGAGCACAAAATCTAGGCAGATGCTCCAGTTCAGTACTGAGGGAGTGCTGCACTGTCAGAAGTGCCGTTTTTTTACAATGAAATGTTAAACCAAGGCTTTGACTGTCTCTCAGGTGCACATAAAAACTCCATGGCACTATTCAAAGAAGAACAGGGGAATTCTCCCCAGTGTCCTGGCCAATACTAATCCCAGTCAATAAAAATCTGCTTATCACATTGCTATATGAGAAACTTACTGTGTGTGCAAATTGGCCAACTTGTTTCCCACTTTATAAAAATGCTTACACTTCAAAACTACTTGATGGGTTATAAAGTGTTTTGCAAGGTGCTGAAGTTGTGAATTGTGCTAAATAGATGAAAGACTTTTCTTTCTTTTTGTTTCAATGAAAAGAGCCCCAATTTCATAGAATCTTGGAATAGTGCAACACAGCAGAAGGCCATTTGGCCCATCGAATCCGCACCAGATATTTCAAAGAGCTATCTATTTAGTCCTACTTTTTGGAAATCAGGATTTCCTGTACAGATCAGGAAGATCCCAGGCTTTTTGTTGGAAGAAGTGCATGTACTCTATCCTTGGTGAGCAGAGGGGAAAAGACCGCCTGAGGTTTACCAGTGGCTGTGCTGAGGAATTCATATATGTGCATGTCATGTGAGGACAAGATAAGTATGAGCTATGATGTGCTCATGGAAAATAATCTGCTCATACCCAACACCAAGATTGAATGATCAAAACTGATGACTTATGTCAGGTTGTGGAGAGCTGACAGTGTCCTAAACCACTCCCCCTCACTTCTCCCTCCATCTTTAAGATGCTCCTTAAGATCGATCTCTTTGACGAAGCTTTTGGTGGCCTGTTCTCATACTGCCTTTAGCTCGGTGTCAATTTTTCTCTGGTTATGCTTCTGTGAAGCATCTTGGGATGATTTATTGTGTTCAAGGTGCCATATAAATACAAATTGTTGTCCTGCTGGGGAGGAGAAATACTTCAATAGCTTCTTTCTAATACTTCAGTTTTAAGTGATGGACAGAATAATTTTATGAATAAGCTGTCAGCTTATGCTTTTGATGTAATGCTGGTCTGAGACCAGCAGAGTGCACTGTAATACAAGTGATGCTGGATTGAATCTTGCAAGAAGGAATTTCCTCCCTCAAGACAGGAATCCAGTTGAGATGGTTACATACAGCTAATGGATTCCCAGGAATAATTACAGAAATGAATTTAAAAGATTCAGATTCCTCCTTTCAAATGAACCCAGGGTTTAATTTAATATTGTTGAACTATTTTTAAGTGTATACTCACTTTTTTTCCCCTTTTTGGTGAATAATGGGGAGGTGGTGAGGATCAGCCTGTTGAACCACATCATGAGTTCTCCAACAAATCCTCGTGTGGCACTTGATCCCAGAGCTTATGGCCCAGAGTGCCACTAGACCTCCATTGTTGGACTATAAACACTGATAATTCATGGGAAGATATTTAGATTTAACTGTGTTTAAACAAATGTTGACTGCAAGTACACTCCACGTGATTTGCACTAAGCAATGAATACTGTGTTTCCTAAATGTATAGAATGATGATGCATCCAGAGATTAAAATTGACAGTGGGTATATTAACAGCAGCATCATTGGCATTATGACTGTCCACTACCTGTTTATAAGGCAGGACCTGAACCTTGATGTTGTGTCCACTGTTGTTCTTTCATTGACTTGATCTCTTCAGCAGAGTTTAGAGACTGTGGGTGTCATGGCTAATTCAAGGGTTAGCTCATCCACCTTTTGTTCGAGTTTCCTTCATCAAGGCTCCTTCGTCCAGGCATTCATCTGGCCAAAGCCATTGGCACTTTCTGGAGGTGACCTGGTTATTTAACCGACATTCAGTGTTGACCAGTCATTGGTAGCAATGGCTACTATTGTTATTATAACAGATTTTAACTCCTGAATTGACAGGAGCATATATTGTACTTGTGGAATGCATGCCTGAGCTTATAATAGTGTCAGAAATATAATCCAATGTCTACTGCTATGATGCCAATTAAAATGGCAATGTTGAGTTCCCTGAATTATTAAGTAGAGGCAATGTGGATATATTATTAAAGTTCAGATACAGGGTGGCAAGTTTTATTCTGATCTGTGATGAAATAAGGACAACACTAATTGGGTTCAGTTTCTCTTGGGCAAGTGATATTTGCTGTTTCTCATCACTATCCTTCCAATTCTGACAGAAAGTGTGGGCACTGGATAAGAAGAGCTTTGAGCTTGGCTGTAATCGAGTCTGCTGTCCAGCCTCACACAAACAATAGTTACTTCGGACATGGCATGGTGCCACTGAATCAAGGAAGTGTCAACATTCAGAATGGAAGAATTGTTAGGTTCGTACATCCTATGCAAGTCAGTTCCACAGCTTGGGCTAAATATAGTCAAGATCCCCACAATCTGCTTTATCCTTTTCCCTCCAACTCCACCAGTGCACCCTCCACCATTCCCTGAGTTTTTCTGAGATTTAAAACTTTGCTTCAATTTCACCAAATCCATGTCTTGAATATTGTAAAAGGACACAAGAATGTTTGGCCATTTAGATACTTTTTCTGGCATTTGTTCTATTTGTCCATCAATAACTTCAAACTATCAATTTTTTAAATAAAAATTGCCTTTGTTTGGTTTAACCAATCTGCAGTGTGTTTTGACATTACAGTATGATACCACAATACATTGCTCCCTGTGAATGTCACTCCCTGGTGGAAACAACAGCTCATACAATTGTCTCTTGTGTAGTTGTGCATTGTGTATTCATATGGTGGTGTGTGGTGCTGGCATTCTACACCAGGGGGTTGTTGGCTGAGGTTCTGGGGAGGGTGGTGGGTGCAGGGGATGGGAGTTGCTTGAAATGTCCCAATCGAGGATCCTCTGCCTCTTCCGTTACTCATCCTTCAGTGTACAAGCAGATGTCTGAGCTCATCCTTTGGCTGAGTGTGTGGGACAGAGCCATAATTACCAAGGGAAAGACTGTAGCTCAATCAGATTGACATGAATGCTTCACCAGTATACTGGTACAGTATATCCATGAAGCAGCTGCGCCTTGCCACAGCACAGGGTATTACATCTGTCCTAGCCAACAGTGAGAGCTGTATTGGGAAATTGAACCCAGAAAGTTTGGTGGTTTTATAGATCCCACTAGCCAAGCTAATTTTAGTGTGTACCCTTACTGACTTTAAAGAACTCCAATCAGATCAGCCTGGGCAAGATCTGAACCCCTGCCCTGAAAGTTTCAGATGCTGTTACTAACTCCAGTGGATGAACGATCATGTAATTGGTAGTGCGGTAGCTGTGTGATTTACTGTCAAAGCTTCTAACTGCTTGTTTCTGATTTTGAACCTGTTCATCGCAGTGGGTGAAAACTACATTAAGAATGAAGCGTAAATCAAATGGCAAAATGGTGTGTGTTTCATTGCAGCTGCTTTGCTTACCTCATCTATGCTGTCCCTGTCTTGGTCTTTGGTCTTCAATTTTCTTTTCTTCTTGTCGTCTTCCTTTTTGTCTTTTTCAGGTAAGATATCATCTAACCAAGCAAGGTCATGCTGGGAGAAAACAAAGTCCAGGAGCTTCCGCACAAGAATGAGAGCAAGGATCTAGCATGTTGATGGAAATAAGCAAGAAGACTTTGCAGGTGAACATCTGTGCAAAACTATTACAAACTACAGAAGTAAATTGACACGAATCACAGAATTTGCAAAGAGTTAACTTTTACGGGTTGGAAAGTCAGTATTTTTCCCCACTTTGCTGTTGCGTTCTAATTCCTAAAAGCAAAGCTGAAAAGCTTACAGAAGTGTGATGGTGAGATGTGACATACAAAGGCAGAAAGATGCTGTTCATGATGGCGCACATGAGTATTGTGGCCACATTACTGCTTGGAGCCTGTAGCTGTGGGTTTCAGTGGTTTCTGAATTTACCTCTTGGTAAATGGAAGGTATATTCTTGGCTCTGGCTGTTTAGTCATGCAACACGTGGGTTTATTTAACATGGTGTGCAACCAGTCAGCTGCTGCAGAAGACTTCTAAACCTTGCTATATGTGAGGTCCTGCCCCTTGCCACCACAGCTTTTCTTAACAGTAATCACATAGTCCCCATTCCCCTTCAGCTCTGGAGATTAGAACAAGGCTCTTGCAGATATTCCTAGCAAAGATGTCCATGATAAATGGAAAGAAGCAAATTGAATATCAAATTGTAGAATCAAACCATAACATCAAAATCTTCCACTCGAGCTCAACTGCAAAGGGAAACATTCACTTGGTACAAATTCACACCTATTTCGGTTAGAGAGGAAGAGTCCAATTTTTTTGTCTAACAGAGTGCTGATAGGAACACAACTATGTGAGTTTACTTGGCACCTTATCGTGCCCTTGGGATAACCCACTGCTTCAACCAATGAATCGCTTTTTAAGTATAGTTACTGTTATGCAGCAATGTAGACAGTAAAAATATGTTTGAAAGTAAGTAACATTGCATGTGTGAGAGCACAGTGAGGTGATAGGAATTAGAACCAGTTCTACTTTGTAGAATCATACAGCACAAAAGTGGCCATTTGGCCCATCATATCTGTGCCAGCTCTTTCAAAGAACTTTCCAGTTTGTCCCACTCCTCTGCACTTTTCTCACAGTCCTGAAGATTTTTCCCTTTTCAAGTATATCTCTGATTCTCTTTTGACAATCGGTGTTAAATCTATTTCCACCACCCCATTAGGAGTACATTCCAAATCATGACAACTCGTTGGTTAATAAAGAAAGTTTCCTCATCTCCCTGATGGTTCTACTGCCAGTTATCTTAAATTCAATTTCTCATTACAGCTTTAAAGAAAGCCATTAAACAGCATGGTGAAGTGCAATATAACACAGAGTGACAAGAAGTCATTGGACACTATAAATTTCAAATGGGAAATAAATCCACTTTCATCTTTTTAAAATATTGCTATCAGGACGCATTATGCCACTGATAAGCTCCAAGCCCTGGTATGACACTGTTTAGATTTAAACAAATACAATCTAAAATTTGAGACCATTCCTATGTTACTGTGTGTGGAAGTAAATAAATATGGACTGAACTTGTAATCAGCGTCGAAGTTTCTTCTGGAGGTATAAGTCTTTTCTTTGATGTGACTAGGCTTCTTTAACAATTGCTGGATGACATTGTTCTGGCTATTTTTTAGAGTCCATCAGGAGTTAATGATGTGAATGTTTGAAGCTACATCTGACCAAAATAAGTTTCTCCACATGTGATTCTAATTTTGAAATACTGCTGAATAAAGGAGATTTATTTTGTCGATGCTTTTCTTCTTGCACTCACATTGGTATTCTTGCAAATTGTCCTGATACGGCAAACAAAAAATTTATACTGTATGAGCAGGGAGTGCTGATTGGTTGGCAAGTGGACTCTGATTGGTAGAGGTGTTACCATGGAGAACACACCAGTTGATGGTGACTGACAGTTAACTGCCAAGCATTGTTTGAAATTTAAATTTAAATCGGGCAGCTTGACTCTGATTAGTCAAGGCATTGCCCTGAGGAATGAACCAACGAGAATAGCTGTCACTTATTTTGTTTAGCTGAAACAGGTGCAACGTGTGTACATGTTCTTTTCTGTCTGCAAAGAACAGGGCCCTGTGTATTAATATATGTAGCTTCCAGTACACACAATTGCACCACACTTTGAGCCTGACTGACAATCTTAAATTGGTTGTCAGCATAATTCTAAGCACACTGAGGATTATTTAGCAAATGTTGTCTAATCACGAATCACATTTAACATCGGACACTGTGTTTTGAGTTTTGCAAGCACAGGCTGGTAGGGTACAGTCTGTACCTTGCCCATTGCAAATAGTGGAAGGGACGTGCTGTTTGATACGCTCCACAAGACTTTTGGACGTCTGGCCTACATACCCAGCATCACACTGCCACTGAAATTCATATACCACATTACTCATTTGGGTGATAGGCAGAACATCTTTTTGGCTTGATACAGCATCCTGTTAGTGTTGAATAACACTCGTGTTGTTACTGCATAGTAGCAGTGTGAAACAGCTAGCTTCACCTGTTGCTCAAATTTTTGAGGTACCTTACCCTTCCAGGGTAATCTGAAGTAGACTGGACACTTTTCAGGGCTGAAAGTGACAGCCTTGGGCCCGTTCATAAGCTTACGCGATATACAGTGTGAAATGATCTGATCAGAGTGGCCATTATCCAGCAGAATGTCTTTGATGCACCCTATTTCAGCATCATGCTTGCACAGTGAGCAAATGGTTCAGGCCCTATTTATGAGGATGCCATAAGGTCAATCTTCTAGCACGTGGAACTGTAAGAGTCCCAATGCGTATATTGACTGGTGAAGGTAGATTTGTGGTAGAGAACCCCCTGGCAGGTTTATCAATTAGTACGTCAAAGAAGGGGAGATTGTTTGACTGCTCCATTTCAAATGTGAATTTGAGTGCAAGAGTGCCCTCTTACCATGACAGGAAAAATGATCGCTGCTACAGTTGACTTCAAAACCCAGAGAACAGCCAAACAGATGACTTGCACCATGGTGAATAAATGGACCCGGCGCAAGGGCACATGGCGAAGATAAGTGTAATCTGGTTGGTGTTTGGAGGGCATCAGGAATAGTTTGCACCGATCCCAAAACTGGAAGAGAAAATATTAATAAGGACCAAAGTTTGAAATCACAATAAAGGTGAACATACTTCAAATCATTCATTTAAGAAATACTTTGTTTGATTGCCTCAATAATATCCTACACTCTTCCTAACATTTAGTGTCATGACTCTGAGGTAATGTCAGACCTCCCTCTGTGCACATTATGTTAAAAGGTGTCAGCAGGAATAAAGGTGGAGCCAGAATGTGGGTAACCACTGAGTGAGTGTCATCTGCAGTGCAAGCTGTAGTCTAGGGAAGCTGCCAAGACCTACTGTTCAGCCTGGATAGATGTTAGGATCTATCTGGGGTTAATGACATGAATGTTGGTGTGCAGGTCTGTCCCAATCTGATCACTTATCCAAATGCAACTCTAATTTTAGACTGCTTTTGGTTTCTAGTTTGGAGGTTCTAACAACTGGTATGTGCTTTGCTATCGTGTTATTTATTATATATCGGTCAGAGGGCTGGAGCCTGAATCTGTGAGCCTGTGGGAGATGAAACATGCTGACTGAGAGGGGATGGGCATACGAAAGGCTTACTGAAGGAGAGATTTGAAGAAAGAGAGAAAATGAGAAGGAGAAATGGCACTGTATGAGAAACATAGTATAGTGGGGAAGAGCCAGGTAGAATAGTAGACAGAACCCAGGAATGAACAAATAGAGGGTGGGACATGAGAACAGCATGAGAGAGAGAATTTGTTTGTGCATGATTAACACGAGAGGACATCAAGTGTTAACTGAAAAATTCTAAGCATGTTTCCCCTAAACCGTTTTTCCAGTAGTGCTAATCTGACTAATGGTTTCATGCTTCTGCTGAGTGTTCAAAGGCAATCAAAGAGAAGACATAATTTAATGTAAAGACAGACCTACCTGAATACCATTTAAAGAGGCCACACCCATATAAAGGAATACTCCATATAGCACTGCCATCGGAATGTACTGGGAATGAACAAAATTAGTCATTAAGCTTAGAAAGAAGAACATGCTGCTGCTTAAATAGTTTAAAACTCTAGAAAGTGGTTAAAATGAGAAATAATGCAATTAAATCTTTAACACTCCCATTCCCAATCTCTGACAACCTAATTCTCTGCTGGTATAGAATGCTACTGCACCGACATATACTTTCAATGAGTGATAACAAATGAAAGAGCTTGCATTAATAACCTTTCATAATCTTAGGATGACCCAAAGCCAATGAACTACTTACAGCCAAGGAACTATCTCTGAAATGAAGTCACTGTTCTAATGTAGGAAATCTGGCAGCCAATTTGCACACAGCAATGTATCACACACAGTAAGGCAAGTGATGTTGGTTCAGGGCTAATTATTGACTGGGACACGGAGGGGGATCTCCCCCGTTCTTTATTGATAAGTGCCAGGGGATCTTTAGTGTCCCACTGAGAGGGCAGATGGGTCCTCAGTTTAATGTTTCATTTGAAAGACAGTAAGATATAGTTCCTTTGAGTCTCAGATCTCATTTATTGAATAGCTGATGCTCTAATTGCAGAAATGAATTCAAAGATGAAACAGAAGCAAGTGAGCCAATCTCTATGTCCATTTATTGCTTGGATAGCTATGAATAATACTATGGCAATCTTTGGCTCTATTTAAAAAGGTGCTGACTCCTTTGTGATTAAAGAAAGCAAGTTTATTAAATGTGCTTTAATGGAATGGCTCAGCTTTGTTGCTAATCGGTCTGTAAAGCTTACCTTCAGAATTGGAGCCAAAAACACAGAGACTCCTGTCAGAATGAACACAACAATACCAGTGAGCCTTTGCTCCCTGGAAAAGGAAAATAAACGTTTAAGTGCTATGCAATATACAATAAATCTTTACAGACTACCATCCAGTTCCTTGGTATGTGTCGTATTTTATATAAAGGGCAATCTCTTTTTACTCCCCACCTTTTTAAAGGCATCGACTTCTTGTGAACACACAGTTCTACAATGACAGATTACTCTTCTTGATTTTGTTCAAAAGACCATTATTTCTGTTATTGTGGACTGGGCATTTGATTGTGGGAAGCATTACAACAGAGTACAATTTTGTCTGCAAATGAGATTATTGGATAGATATCAGAACCAGTCACTCTTCCTCCCCACCAGCCCTGCCCCCCCCACAACATAACCAACCTACTTCAGGGCACTGAGGCCAATTGTAGGACACTATTGCTGCCCTGACAGACATCAGTCAACTCTGCAATTCAAAATGAGACTTTCCAACTCCGTCTGGCTCAATGCAGGAATCCGCTCATGGAAGTGAATTATAAGGAAAGTGATAAAATCCAAGAATGTTACACCACAGAAGGCAGCCACGTGCCAGCTCTGTGGAAGTTATCTATCTTGTCCTTTTCCCTGTACACTGTTAACTTCAGATGCTGTCAATGTCTAAGAGAAAAAATGTCAAACATGAATTTCCTCCTCCAGCAACCAACTCAGAAAATAGATCCCTGAATACCCTGACTTGAATGGTACAAGTTGATAAATTGGACATAAGAACATAAGAAGTAGGAACAGGAGTAGACCATTTGGCCCCTTGAACCTGCTCCGCCATTCAATAAGATCATGGCTGATCTTCTTGTGTTTCGATTTCCACATTCCCATCTAACCCCAATATCCTTTGATTCCCTTGCCTAACAAGGATCTGTCTACCACTGTCTTAAAAATATTCAATGACCCCACCTCCACCACCTTCTGAGGCAGAGTGTTGCAAAGTCGCACAACCCTCTGTCCTAAAAGGGTGACCCCTAATTTTAAAACAGTGCCCCCTAGTTCTGGACTCACCCACAAGAGGAAACAGCCTTTCGACGCTTACCTTGTCAAGGCCATCTTGTATATTTCAATCAAATCATCCTTCACTCTTCTAAACTTCAGTGGAAACAAGCCCAGTCTGTCCAACCTTTCCTCATAAGACAACCCACTCATTCCAGGTATCAATCTAGTGAACCTCCTATGAACCGCCTCCAATGCATTTACGTCCTTCCCTAAATAAGGAGACCAAAACTGCACACAGTACTCGAGGTGAGGTCTCACCAATGCCCTGTATAACTGAAGCATAAAATCCTTACTTTTATGTTCAATCCCTCTCGTAATAAAGGATAGCATTCCATTAGCATTCTTAATTACTTGCTGTAGCTGCATACTAACTTTTTTTGATTTGGCCTACTTCTGCTCCTGCATTTTATGGCCTTATGTATTAGAACACCTAGATCCCTCTGCACCTCAGAATTATGCAGCCGTTCTCCACTTAAGTACTACTCAGCTTTTTCGTTCTTCCTGCAAAAGTGAACAACTTCACATTTTCCCACGTTAAACTCCATTTGCCAGATCTTTGCCCACTCACTCAACCTATCTATATCCATCTGCAATCGCCTCATGTCCTCTTCACAACATAATTTCCTACCTGTCTTTGTGTCATCTGAAAATTTAGCTACCATGTCTTCACTCCCCTCATCTAAGTTATTGATGTAAATCGTAAAAAGTTGAGGCCCCAGTACAGACCCCTGTGGGACTCCACTCATCACATCCTGCCAATCAGAATAATGCCCATTTATGCTTACTCTCTGCTTTCTGCCAGCCAGCCAATCTTCTATCCATGCTAATATGTCACCCAATTTCCTTTGGATTTTATCTGATCACATACATTGTTTTAATGACTGAAGATAAGTGGAATAATTTGTGTGGATGGGGCAGACATTGTTTACCTGCTGATAGTCAGAAATGAATGTTATTTCCCACCCTCTTCAATAAACCCTCAATAAACCTGCCTGGTGGCATCATTCTGCATCTACTCTGGATATTGGCTAATTTTTACATTATGTGCTATCTTCTAAGCAGAAAACCCTTTAGGCTGAACAAGTTTCTTGTAATAGACTTGAAAAGAACC
This sequence comes from Cetorhinus maximus, assembly GCF_964194155.1. Taxonomy (NCBI): domain Eukaryota; kingdom Metazoa; phylum Chordata; class Chondrichthyes; order Lamniformes; family Cetorhinidae; genus Cetorhinus; species Cetorhinus maximus. The sequence goes on along the minus strand of NC_135898.1, from coordinate 17,159,823 downwards.
ACAAAATATATGTTGAATGGCTGTTACAGGGAATGTTGCCGTCAAGGAAATAATTCTCAGTATGTTAATTGTCCAAGTATGCGACAGCACTTTGCTAAAGAGAGACTGCTAATTAGAATTGTTAAAGCTGACAAAGCAGCAGTGGTTATTGGTACCTCTCCATCTTGTATCATCCCAGGCTTAATCTGTATATTTAGCTGAACAAAGAATGTTAGAGTTCAGGTTTTTTCCTCTGGTTCACAGCTAGATGATGGTTCTCATCCTTTATTAAGTAAAATCTTCATCCCTATTCTCCATTGTGCAGGGGTAAGTCTGTCCAAGTTTAATAATTAGCCATTAATTATGGTGGTTCATTCACTCAAGAATGCGGAAACCACATTCACCTATCATCTCAGAATGCTGAAATTAGCAATCTGTTATACCAATGTGTACAAGGTAAAATTGTTTGTTTAGAGTTTATTATCTGCTTAAAGAATATACAGAAGTTTTTTTTAAAAAAAAGACACGGAAAGTTACTAATATAGTTCAGTGACAAAAGCTGCATAATATGTGAAAGGGGCAAAACTGTAAATGTCAGATATCTGAAACAGAAACAGAAAAAGCCGGGAACACAAGTCAGGAGAATCATCACTTTTTAGCAAGCTCAAAAATTGAGCGGGACCTCTATAGGAGGGTCCTCATTGTAATGCGGAAAGAAACATGTAATTTGGGTCTACCTTTATCTCACTATGCAAGTAAAATAAAACAATTAAGCTAGCAGCTCTGTGCTCACATACCTCACCCCAAGAAACTGTGGTTGCTCTCCTGGTGCGCTCGTTTCCGTTTCCATTTTTAAACCATCAATGTGAGCAATGGAAATAACAGTTGCTGCTACGTACCATGGAAGGCCCGTAAAAGAACAAATTGCCAGAAGAAGACCAACCCAAAACAGATCCAAGTGGTAACCAGCTCCTTTCTGCAGCAGAGGTGGAGAAATAGTTCAGTTAAGCTGAATGTTACACTGGTTCTCTACAGGTTTAAGTCAAGACTTAAACTGAAGCACAAGCTGACTTGTCAAATATTACTTTATGTAAAAAAAAAACTTCAGACCAGCTTTCACACTCATTTCTATCACTTTGATGCCACGTATCATTTAGAAAATTGCTTCACTGGAACCTGCCTGACATCCAATATTTCACTGAAACCTTAGATGTGAGAATTATCTTCTATACTGGTCGTGATGCGAAGGGAGAGGGTTGTGCATGTTCCACACAAACTCCAATCCACTTACTGAATTCTGAGGGATTTGCAAACAAAATATCTGCTCCCATGCTGCGTCAGACCACCTTTTTATTGCTGCATAAAAAGGATGTGAAGGTGCAAAAATAATTTCGGAATGTGTGATTATTCAAGTCAGGAATTTTTCATTTTTTTTTTTATTAAACAAAAGACAACTATTATTGTATCAGCCCTGAAGCACAAGTTCATAGCCTTCCCCAAAGCATAATATTTCTGCAGTCAGTACGAGATTTAATCGCAGACCCTCCCAAAAGCTTGCACGCTGTCATTGTAGGTTGAAACCTTGTTTCCCTGTGAAGTTCATGGGTGGAGGTAGGAGTTGAGGTGATGGGCACCAGGCCAGACGATGGATGCTCACAGCAAGCACTTAAGGTCCAATGGAGGTTATCAGGGGGCCTGGTGGCACAGGGTTGGAAGCCTGAAGTAGGATCCCAGGAGGATGCAGGTAGCTTGGGGTCATTGGAAGTCCAAGCACCAAGTTTGAACAGGCCAGAAGTTACAGAGGCAGCTCTAACTGCGGCAGACAGGGGTGGGGTGAGGGGGTTGGGGAGCAGGCTAGGGGCAGGGAAAGGTACAAAAATAGCTGACGGGCTTTCTGAGCTAGCTGAAAGAGCTACATCAAGGGACCAATGCCAGCCAATCAAAGATAAGCATCAGGAAGGACTGGTTATTAAAATTCCCAAATTGATGAAAGGTGAAACACTGTTGAGATGAACTACAGAAAGAGCGTATTTAGCAAGTTATTCAAAAAAACAGATTGCCAGCAATCCAATTCAGCCTTGTTGTAACACTGTAAACGTTTCTGTTTCCTGAAGAAATATTAATGAGGTTTCAGATTGGTTTCTTAGCAACAGATGGTTAAGGTTAAGGAGTGAAACTAAGCATCTATAACTATCCTGCTTGTCACTTAACAATCTATCACTTACCCTCAATTTGTGCTCCTTCCTGTTCACAATGACCCCTGTGATTTGTTGGTCCATGAAGATCAGAATGGTGACGAGTAGAGCAGGTAAAGCACTGGCAAGGTAGATCCACCATGGGTTCTTACCAAAGGGAATAACAAACCAGCCTCGATCTGAACGGGTCGGCTGCAGGAAAAAGATTGAAAAAGGTAGCTTATTTAATTAGTGCATACGTTTTTCAGACGTGATCATAATTTTACATTTACCACAGCCTGGAGTTCTAGAAATAGCACAAACAATAAAACTCTTGAAAGCCTAATGAAGTACTAAGGTTATTGGAACATTTGAAATATTAGTTTTTTTATCCCCTCATATGATTCCAAAAATAGTGGTGGGTCCCCAGACCTTTGAGATGAGCATCAGGATGATATTTGAGTGTGATGAAGGTGGGATTCCAACAGATTGTTTTATCTTCACCAATATTCATGCACGCTACTGGGGAAAATTGTGGGATAATGATCAAAAAGTGTGAACAACGATCTCATTCCAGAAAACGTAGCTGGGAGGGACCCAGTCTGCCTGAATGGAATGTTTATGGCCCATTTCTCTCCAGTGTACTCGGTATAGCTGAAGACTGGTATTTCTATTAATCCTTGCTCATTGTTCTCCATTCCTTTTATTTCCATTTCCTTCTCATCTCCCTAAGCCCAGTTATTCAGTCAGTTGGACACCCTCCTCCCCTTCCCTTCCCTTCCAATTTCATGGTTCAGGCTATTATAATGTGAAGTTGAAGGTTTGTTGTATGAGAGCCTCCTGCAGCTGTATTTACTTGAAATAGTTAGCCAACTGCACCTCAATCAGGCCTGACCTTCAGCAGCCTACCCTAACAAAAAACCTTTGCAGAACATTAATTTAACCCACGCTATTTGTGATTGTTGAATGCAATTCCTATGAAGTGCAATGTTCATCTTTGCATCTTTCTCCAAGCCATCCTAAAATGATATATATCTCCAAAGAGCTTCTTACAAGGATGCAAGAACAAAATGCCTGTTCTACACTCTAGATTGTCAGAGTAGAAAATACTCATCTTAATCTAAGATGCCTGGAGTACCTGGGGATTTTTGCTGTCACAATTACAGCATCAGCTGAGGGCTTGAATTAATACCTGTCTCACAGTCACTTCATGTGTAAAACTATGTCGATATCTGTTATAACTGAGTAGCTGCAATTCGAGATCACCTTCCATGTTTGTATTCCAACATTACTGTGTCAGTCTTCAGTCTGCTTAACTGGTTTCAGTTGCGTGAGAAAATCTGAGAGGAATCTGCCAGTTTTTATTTTTGCCTCTCCAAGGAGATGTCATTGCTACTTAGGTGGGGTAGGGAGGGCATGGGGGTTGGGGTTGGGTGGGGGGGGGGGGGGGGGGGGGGTGGCTGCGGTGGGGTGCGTGGTGCTGGATGCTAGTGTTGAAGTCAGGGTGCTCCAGGTATCATGAATGTGGAACAGGCTTGATGGTCTGTCCTGTCTGTTACTTTTGTAGGTCTGTAACATGGAGCTAAAAACTCTGCACTGAGATTGTTCATCGTACCTTTGAATGAAAGTCAAACTTTGGCCAACATGACTTGAATAGTTATCGTGAAGATTTCATTACACATCCTCATGTTAAAATGAAGACTGTAACCCAATTTTGCAAGGTCCTTAAATTTGCTGAACTCTTTAACTCCCTAATTTTGCTGTGTCCTCAGGCTATTGAAATGCACAGCTAGTGTCATCTAATTCTTACTTATTGATTAATCTTGCCTTTTTTCCTTTTTGACCTTATTAGTGTTGACAATGGGCCTTGAACCTCCACTATGGTATCTCAAAAAAAATCAGACAAAGGCACACAATGATTTCCTCTCTTGAAAACGTACTGTGCTGAAAAGGACAAAATAATTCTCCACGCAAAATCTGGACAGTATAACACATCTTCTTTTAAGTTAGAAAATAAATAACCTCAGGTGGTAGATTTGAGATTTCTAAAATAAATTGCTGTCTAAGCATTTAATTCCTTGTGCACCTAAGATGCTGAATGTCATTAATAGGCAATGGAACACAAATCCTTGATAACATCCAGCTTGAATGTTATCAAATATGGCTTAGGGTTAGATGCAGAATAAAGATGACTTATTTGCATAAAACTCAATCTCCACTGAATGGCTGATGTTGCTAGTATCCAATTACTAGTTTTGGTATCAGGCATTCCAGAAGCCAGGGAAATTGTGTTGAAGTATGAGCAATTCTCTGCTCCACGGTAAAAATGTAAATCAAGGCTTAGTCAATAGATGTGGAATCTTTATAGCCAGCATGGAGTGGACATCAATTTCACAACTGAAGGCTTGATTTAAACAAGGGCCTGACATTAAAGGACAGTGTGATAGTACACCAGTACACCACTCAAGCCATTACCTAATTATTGGATTTATCAACGTGTAAAACTGTGGTTTAAAAAAAGCCCTTGGAGTTTACCTTCAGCTCAGTAGGCACTTGAAGTTTTGGTGTGTTCAGTCCAAAAAGTACATCAATCCCAACAAAAATCAGAATAGACGTGAAGATAGAAAAGTCACTGATAAGTTTCCGGAGCTAAGATAGACCCACAGAACAGATGGCAAAAACATCCAGACAGAGGTATCACATGAGAAGAGAATAAGAATCAATGAGAAAAAAGAAAGAGGAAACATTAAATGATGTATTTTCAACATTGGTTAGAGGAAAGAAGTTATGCTTCATCTCAAATAATGTGACTCAATCAAATCTTCCCCAGTTACACCAAGCTTTGGTAACCATGATGTCGAGTGTGCTAAAAAAAAAAGCTCTTAAGATACATTTTGGGAGAGAAAGTATTCTTGAGTTGCTCATTTACAGAGTGCATCAAGACTGTATAAGAAAGTTGACCCGTGCTAACTCATTGAATTAACTGAAAGACACTGGGTGGAATTTTACGGCCCAGTCGTGGCAGGGGCAGAGCCATAAAATGCCATTCAAAGGTCCATTGACTTCGGCAGGACCGTAAATTTCCTCCCGCTTCTATTTGCCCTCTCCTGGGCAGTTCCCACTCTGTATCCCACTGGATGAACAATTTGTCATGCTGAGGTGAAATAGTTAGTGAGGTGAACAGGGACTTCAGTTAAATCTAGAATTGCCTTGAAATAGTTAGTGAGGTGAACAGGGACTTCAGTGAAATCAAGAATTGCCTCTGTAGGAAAAACAAGAATGTATTCTTTCCCAGTTAAATTGTCCTCATGAGAGGACATTTTATCTAGACACATCTAGACATTTGGCACATTTTATCTAGACAGGGAACCAGCCATTTCAGGTCTCAATACTCTGAAATGAGCTGCTTAGCTGGTGTCAGATCCAGGGCCATTAGTGAAAACCTTTTTGGCAGAGTGGAGAAAGCTAGAATAAGTGACAGCCCAAAGCTAATCTAGGTTGGCCATCCTGCTCCGACCCCATTACCACCATTGTGCCAGATAGGAAATCCATGGGATAATTATGGTATATAAAAAAAGTCAATGTTTTTCTGACAGGGGATGCAAATGATTAAGCTGGGCAATAAGTCATATGGATGAAGAGAAGTTGCCTTGGTGAAAACTTGAAGATTTCTTGGTTTGGCCCTCATGACTCTGAAACTAATGTAAACCAGCAAGCTTTAAGTTGAAAAACATTTGTGCAGATGTCTTCTAAACTACGCAGAGCAACAGGAAAATAACTAGAGATATTAAATAGCCAAGTTTGGTTCAAACCTTGATTTCACTGGGAACATGCAGTTTGGGTGTATCCAATCCAACAGCAGCATCGATTCCACAGAAAACAAGAATTGAGATGAACGTGGAAAAGTCAGTTATCAGGCTTCGGATCTAATAGAAAATAAAGGGATAAATCGGCATGGGGGAAGGAAGCAAGCAGGGAAGGAGGTATACATATGCAGGCTCAGGGTCACAAGTGCAGGTACAGTGTTGAGGAAAAATAATCTGGTTGCTCTGAAGCCCTTGCTAGACTACAAGGTGAATTAGGGAGGAGCAGAGCAGATACATAGGCAACCTCAACATTTGAATTGTAAAATATATGGATTTTTGTTAAAAATTTTAAGGCTAGAAAAATAACTGCTCTTTATCTTCCACGCTGCATTGACGTATGCCTAGCAGCTAAAGGACATTCCTTTTCATCCCCATGTGCCACTCCATATGCAATTGCTAATGTAACTGACATGTCATAGCTTTTCATTTTTATGTTGCTCACAGATTGGTTATGAATTGTGTCTAGGATCAGAGATGACTTCAAAATTTGGGATTTCTGCTCTGTTTGTTTCATTTTTGAATAAACATATATTGAAATTTTTGTGAACGCTTAGTCAGTGCTTAACCTGAGAATGGCAAGTATCCCATTTGTAAATGTTACTGGAAAACAGGCTGACAGAAGTTGGATTGTGAATTTAAATATTACTTGTTTGAAGCAATTCACCTTCTTCAAAAGCTTGGAACAACAAAATTGAAATGAACATTATTTGAGCACGGACATTAAACAAGCAGATTCTATACTTTTGAAGCAACTCCAATAATGTTTAACAAATCTGACTTAGTACTAGTCAGCGAGATTCTTTCTACCCAGTGGGATAATTCTGTGCCCTGCTTGTACTGCCGATTATCTGTAAGATTTCATGATTCACATCATGTTGGTTGGCTTGCACAGATAGGCAGATGCCAATTCATGACAAAATTACTGCCATTATGGGGGGATGCCTGGCCCTTACAGGCCATTGGGTTGAGGAAAGACCTTGGGAGCACAGAGTCTGCCTTTCTAACAGGCTGAAGATCTTATTAGGCTACTGGAAACCCAACAATAGGGAGAACAATGGCCCAAGTAAGAGGTAAGTAATTCTATTGTAAACTCACTCAGTTCAAAACCCACAGGTGTTTCAGTGGAGCACTTACCTTGGTGGGAAAATAGCGACTAAACTTGAATTTCTTGAGGGTTACAGTCAAGGAGTAGGTGCCAAAAAAGAGGATGAAAGACATTAGGGCTAGGTCTGGAACATACTTGCAGGACTTTCCAACCAGGCTCCCACCATATGTGAAACATTCCTTCTTGCTGAGTTGACTCCAGTCCAATGCTGTTGTATTGAAAACGTTGTGCTTGGGACAGAAAGAAGAAAATTAATGTTCTTTAAGAAAACTCTCACCTGACAATGCATTATCTGGGCTGTACAAAGACTCAAACCCTTGTTGCTTTAAGCAGGGATGTTATAAGCTACAATTATACAAGTGGTGCAACCTCCCTAAGGATACAAACACTTGTATAGTGCCCAAAGAAGAGGTTGCTATAAGAATAGGCACATAGATAAAGGTGTGATTTACCGGGCTACACTATCACTATGGTGGTTTGAGCAGGTAAAATTGTGGAAACTATAGTTAAGTGGGAAAGGCATTCAGGGGAAAGCTGCCATTGTTCCTCAGCCATATCTCTGTCAAGGCTCAATGTGATCATGCACAATAAGCTCATGGATGACAAAGGTTTAATAGCAAGTGAACATATATTTTGGACATAAAAGATCCCATGACACTACTTTGAAGAAGATGTTGATTTTGGGCATTTGTACTTGGAATAAAATTGACCTGAGCTGGCACCATCTGGGTCAGTTGCTCCACCCAGGCAGCTAGGGAAGTGAAGCAAATTGTGTATCTCAGGCCATTGGCATAGACTTATGGAAGTGTTATCTCCAGTTAGGTATTGTGTTTTCTTAAAATTCACCCTCAGGGTGTGGGTGTCACTAGCAAGGCCAGAATTTATTGGCCATTCTTAGTTGCCCTTGAGAAAGTGGTGGTGGGCCTTCTTGTTGAACTGCTGCAGGGCCATGTATTGAAAGTGGTTCCACAGTACTGTTGGACAGGGAGTTTCATGATACTGGCCCAGTGGCAATGAAGGATTGATTATGCACATTTAAGTCGGAGTGCTGTGTGGAAGTGATGATGTTTGCATGTGTCAGCTGCCTTAATCTTTCAAGGCCAAAGGTTTGGGATGTGCTTTTGAATTTGCAAGTTGTGCAATTGTGGTTCCAGAAATTTTCACCCATGGTAAGAAACAGCAGGAGAATTTGTGTTATGGACACACAGAGAGAATATGGCTTTTCTAGTTCCAGTATTTTCTGATGTTGTGCAAAGCCATGATCCAAATGGTCCTGTCCTACTGCTGATGGGGACTGAAGGAAACAGTTCTTACTGAAATAAAGAATGTTCACAGTCAAATTATGGAAATTAAAAACTTACCAAAGAAATGTTAGTGTTGTTCAGAGCCAGTGAATCTGAAGCATTGAAGAAAGTTGCATTCACTGTAAGACAACAAAATAGTGTGTTTAGTATCATTAACAAAATCTCAGCCTTACAGGCTGTGTTTAGGTTGAAATTTCCTTCCCTATTCCCTTTTAGGGTGCTTTCATAAATTATCCCGGCCAATAAGATGAACAGGCAACCTTTAGCAAAACATGAAATCTGGATCTGGGAGCTGCGGTAACAACCCACCATTTTCTTCTTTTCCTTTCCAAATGAGCAAAATGTTTGACTTTGCTGCCACACACAACAAAGGAAATTGAATTGGAGCTAGGATTGACTCCTACTACATGGCTCATTTATAAACAGAAACCTGGGAGTTTTCATACTTTTCATCCTCCCTCTCCCTCTCTCTCTCAATCCCCACTCCAGAACTTGAGCACAAAAATCTAGCCTGACACTCCAGTGCAGTACTGAGGCAGTGCTATATTGTGGGGAGTGCTGTCTTTCACGTCATCTGTTAAACTGAGGCCACATCTACTCTCTCATCATGCAGATCAGACTCCGCAAGTGCTAGCATTATATTTAAGTAATCTAGAAAAAGGGTGAGTATCTACATTACTTAGAACTGAAGATTCTGACAAACTTAAATAACTGATAAATCTCATATTTAAAATATTGAACTGCTTTTTGTTTAAGATTTTTGTGCAATCCAAAGGTACATTCTGCACCAAACAAAATATATTACCCATGCTGGTTGCAATAAGCAGTTTAATTTCTCTTTCATCTTAAATGCATTTGAAAATCTTAAGTCAACATTGTATTAAATTGGCAGCATGAGTCAATTTGATTCATGTTACTTACAGTGTAAACAAAAGTTTGTCCATTGATCTGCACAAACTTGATCCACTAAAGGTCTCAGTGAAGATTATTTATCGAATGTCTCGCTGTTCAATTTGTAAAAGCTGCATTTAATGTTGCTATTCATTGTAGAGACAGAGGTTTGCCCTGGAGAACCCAAAATATAGTGCTAGCTTGTGCTTGAAGGAAGATTTCACTGTGTACAAGTGTAACATAGAACCATCTTTCTTTTGAAATTCCGACCCTCTAAAGAATTATCAACTGAGGCCATTGCATTTCAATCCCCTAGATTGGTTGCTAAAGGTATACAACCTATTCAATTTATACACATTTAAAATGGTTCCCTAAATATGAAACTCCATCTGATTGAATTGTTTGTCTCATTATACTCCCGCAAAAGGCACAATTTACTGCGTTAAAGTCACTATAAAGTACATGTATTCACCAGGGTGTCACCAGGGTTAGATTATGAAGAGAGATAAACTAGGTTTGAATGCTCTGGAATAGAGAATGTACTGGGGTGATTTGATTGATGATTTTAGAATTTTGAAAGGAATTGATAGGGTAGGTAAAAAGAAACTTTTTTCTGCTGGTGGGGGAGTCCAGGACAAGAGGTCATAACCTTAAAATCAGCGCCAGGCTATTCAGGAGAGAAGTAACAAAACACGTCTTCACTCAAATCATGGTAGAAGTGTGGGAACTGTCTCTCATAAGATGCCAGCTCAATTGATCATTTTAAATATGAGATTGATAGCTTTTTGCTTGCAAACCATATTAAAGGATATGAAGCTAGGGCAGGTAAGTGAAATTAGGATACAGGTCAGCCATGATCTCATTGGAAGGCAGATTAGGCTCAAGGGGCTGAATGACAAACTCTTGTTTCTATGGTAATCTAAACAGCAATGCTACTAATGGCAGTAAGGGATATTCCTCCTCATGATGCCACTTAATTTATGCATGGTGTCTTTGTGGTTCAGAATAATCAGACTTCCAATATACAAACAGGAAGTGGGAGGGGTCAGGAAGAGAGATTTATCTACAATCATTTGAATGGAGAATTTCTGATTCTAGAGACCCAACACTTGTTTTAAGCGGCAGGTACCCTGTACTATCGATCATCATCAAATTAAAGCTAAATGTGAGAAGTTCAAGTCCAGGTCTGGTCAAAGTGGTCAGACATAGAGGGAGGAAAGAAAAGATTGACAGGATTTAAGAGAGTTTTCTTCAGGATACTTACCCAGGATTGAAAGTAGCCAAACAGAGTTTGCAGCAGATATAAAAATAGTAAATAATAAGTTACACGAGTCAAATTAACAGTAGTTGACAATAATGTGTCCAGTCAAAGAATACACATTTAGAGACAGATGTTCCCTGTGACCAGCAGAAGTTGGCTTAATAATGCAAAAAACAGTTTCAGACCAAAGCAGTCCAGTTTCCCTTGGCTAATAGTCTGGTCGCATCCACTCCATATATTGCACTGATAGTTTTCAGAGTATTGGCAAAGGTGCATGTGAGCCGTTGTGCGACAGTCACAACTTTCACCTCTGGCTGTGGACATACCTTGATGTTAACTGAAGGTGTTCACTAGCTGCTGACGCAGTAACTTTCATGATAAAAACTGGAGAGCAATGTGGATTCTGCATTAGCAGCTTTCAAGGATCTCTGGCACAAAAGGGTAAAAATGGGAATTCTGAAATTGTGAAAACACTTTAGGCCCAAACACCCTGCCCAGCCTTTGGGAACAGAGCAGGTGGGTGGTTAATAGTGGTCATATGTTTGCTGGTGCACAATAATTGAGATAAATGATGGGATCCTCTAGCCTTAATGGACATAAACTAGTTTGTAAAATTGTCCACTTCAGGTTTATCTCTAACACAAATGAGCAAAGAGTAGAAATAAAGTATGAAATTCTGAAGAAAGATGCAACTTGCTTTGATATTAAGGCATTGCTACTCAATTGTTTTCCTTCTTTTCCCACTTGACTGAGTTAATGCCTGACTCACCTGAATCTGGAGCCACACACTCACACTTGTACATGGTCACGTAGTCTGGCTTGTAGCCAGCGTTGATGGGGTAGTATTTGAAGGCCCCGATCATTTTTTTGATGGCATCATAGATGAAGATGAGGCTGATGAGCATGGAGAAGCCTTCCTCTGTAAAACGGGTAATGTACTTAATGATGAAACTCGCGTCCGTGATGACAAGAAGAAGGCACTGAAGGGCAGAATGGAGACCAATCCAGAGGCGGAATTCAAGGTAGTCCATATCATTACCCCTGCAAGAGAGATATAGGCTCTTTAAAGTGAATATTACAAGGCTAAGTATGCAATAAGCATTAGGTGTTGAGGTTAATTGTGGTAGACCAGTGCTGATTTGTTCTGATGAATTAATTAAAAATAAATTACTTGCAGTAACATTGATGAAAATCAAAATTCCATTTCCACTGGTGTTGACACTGGTGACCTTGAGAAACAAGTGACCTTGAAGCTGCTGGATTGTCCTGAAAGCCCAGTTGGTTCCCAGTCTCATTCAGGGAAGGGAGTCAACTGCCCTAACCTGTCACTTCCCTGCACATTACCTTACTGACATTTAGGGTCTTCTCAATTTGCCTTGCAAGCAAATTCAGGGCAACCAGGGATGGACAGTCAGTAATTATGATCTAGTCTGCATTGCCCACATTTTACTATTGAATGTTTTTTAAAAGGTGATTTAGATTCAAATGGTTTTCCTAAGACAGAGTACAAAATGTTGTGTTTTTTTAAAATGAAAATAGACAAATATTAAGTCATGGACAAGCAGCTCCCTCACCATGGTTGAGGTTGTGATCCGGTTTCATGGGTTAAACTTGGTCTAAACCAGTCAGCCAACCAACCAAAAAGCCAGGTACCCTCTACTGAGCATCTGGGTAAGATAGTGGGTGCTTCTTTAACCAATGAAGAGTGGTTAATGAGCAGCGCAGAATCTGAACCAGGAATTGTCAGTTCAAATAGCAAGTTCAATGTCAGGTAGAGAAAGTGAAATAAAGAGAGAGGAAAAAGAAAGAAAAAAATTTACTTTATTATTTTTGTCTCCATAAATACAGATAAAAACAATAGTGGAAGTAAATTTTTTCAGTCAGGGAAGTTGTCTGGCATTAACATTGCCACTCTATTAAAAGGTACTTGGCCTGGAAGGGATAAGGCCAACTTTGCTTTGAAGTGAGTTTAGTCCATATCTATGAGGTAAATATAGGGGGTTTCAGCCCATTAAATACATTTGAATAGTGAATCAGACAGTAAGATGTAGCTGGACATCTCTGACAACAAATTCTGGATTTCTGCATTTAACTGTGCATGGATGGTTACTGGAAGTTGCTGCCCAACTTCCATGTAATTAACGGTAAACGTTGTTAGCCAGGGCACTATTTTTGCAGCAGAATTGGGCCCATTGTGTAGAACTGTTCCTCTGTAGCAAGAACAATGCTCTTAGAGTTACAAAGTAACATTGTAAATAGTTAGATCTACATTTTTTCTCAAGGTCATTTGAAAGAACAGTTTAAAATTATAACCCATGACATTGAAATAAAATATTGAGAAGAAGGACTCCTCACAGAAATCCCAGCTCGTCCGCCTGATCATAAACTCAAAATGTGCAACATATCCCTAAGGCTTGCTAAAGGTGGAGTCCTCCCTCAGAATTGCTGCCCTGTTGAAAGAAGATCCTGACTTAACATTGCACCAGTTCCCTTTGGCAATGAGGTAATTAAAATGGCATACTTTCCCTTCATTGTGGTCACCAAAATTTAAGCGACCAAAATACTCACTTGCTGAAGTCAAACAGGAGCTTTTCAAAGATAAGGATTGGGCCTGTACTACTCAGGATGGTGAGAGGCTGTCCACCAAATAAACAGAACACAGTTCCCGTGAATGCTGTGCCTAGAAAACTTTCAATCACACCCTGTTTGTAAAAAAAACACAGCCTGTTAGACTGAAATAGAAGTCACTAGGCTGCAATTGAATTGAATGTAACGGAGGATTATTAACTCATTGCCAATGCTGAAACTAATATGACTCAACACATTTCATGTACCTCTGTTCCATCACATACTGTGACATTTGGTTATGTTATTGCTTCTGTTGTTCATGCTGTACTATGTAAAAGGGAACAATACATTCATTCACAAGGTCACTTGATAGATTTGGTTGGTCCATGCTAATCATCTTTCCAGCGCAAACCTCCAGCCATCCTGGAATAGAATACATCTATTTTCTCAATGATTCTGCATTTTATGACACCATTTGCCCTACCCAGGATTCTATTTTACTTGATGATAACTCTTTGTGTGAAAACTTACTTTCCAATATTGTCCTAAATTTGTTTTTCACTAATTTGAGCTTGTGCCCCATGTCCAATTGGCATGATTTCTTGTGAAGTAATGCTCTAGTTTAACCTTGTCAACGTTATTCATCGCCCATTTATCACTGAGTGTTGCTTGCAGTTGATTCCTTTTGAAGGGACAATAACCCAATTCTGTTGACAACCAGGAGCAGTCTCATGAGTCCTCTCTGCAGTGCCTCACAGTTTGATCTGAGCAAAGTATGGTATAATTTAAGCATCATTTCCTTTGGCTTTGACTATGCTGTTTTGGGTCAATACCTCAGTGTTCTGTTTGCTTTTTCCACTGTAATCATTAAAACACCTGGCTATTTCAACTTTGTTCACAGAGTTCTTATGCACTGTAGAATCTGATAACACAGAAGGCACACACAGATGGCCCATCGTGCCTGTGCAGGCTCTTTGAAAAGAGCTATCCAATTAGTCCCACTGTTCCTGTTCTTTTCCCCTAGCCATTTTCAAGTGTTTCACCAATTTCCTTCTGACAGTTCTTATCGAATCTGCTTCCACCACTCTTTCAGGCAGTGCGTTCCAGATCATAACAACTCGCTGCACACATTCATGGGATGTCAGCAATGCTGGCAAGGCAAGCATTTGTTGCCCATCCCTAATTGCCCTTGAGAAGGTTCCTTATCTACGATAGCTATTTTAAAAAAATATGAAACACATGCTTGTCACGGCACATAAATAAAAGCAAAATACTGTAGATGCTGGAAATCTGAAATAAAAACAGGAAATGTTGGAAAAACTCAGCAGGACTGGCAGCGTCTGTGGAGAGAGGAACAGAGTTAACGTTGCGATTCCGTATGACTCTTCTTCAGAGCTGAGAGAAGCTGGAGCTTCTTCAGGTCTGAAGAAGAGTCATACGGACTTGAGACACTAACTCTGTTTCCCTCTCCACGGATGCTGCCAGACCTGCTGAGTTTTTCCAGCATTTCCTGTTTTCAGTTACTCGTCACTGCACAGTCTGTTTGGCAGTCAGTGGACTCAGTGCATCAAAATGGCAAAATGTTGCCACGGTTAAGTCTTTGAAATGTTTTTAAGGTCCATCCCAAGATTAAATGCAGCTAGTGTATTAATGCCCTGAGATCATGGGGGAATGAATATATTTACCACTCCAGCTACCACTAGCCAGTTAAAATCTGCTGGCATCACTGTAAGCTACTCATAATGCACATATTTGAATTTGCAGAAAGGTGACCTGGCTGTTATGGAGACTATTGCGTATAATCTTTTAAGGTCTTCAAGTCAGTGAGTTGAAGTGGAAAGCAGATTAAAGCTTTCCTTATGGTGCATTTCATTCTCTTGTAGCTAGTGTGTCAGGAAACAGATGAATATACCACCAGCTGGTTACCGTGGCAGCTGGTGACACATTTGCTTGCTAAAAATGCATTAAAAATGATAGATCTTGGCTACACGAGCCCCCATAATGTTTGCAAAATCACATATGAGATAAAGCAGCTCCAAATTGTCAAATACAACCAGATTTCAGATCCATGTCCCTTCCACCTCTCACTAATGTGGCAAGCAGACCATCAATTTTGGAGGGAGTACAGAGGCGATTCACAAGAATGATTCCCGGAATGAAGAACTGTAGCTATGAGGATAGATTGGAGAGGTTGGGACTGTTTTCCTTGGAGAAAAGGAGGCTGAGAGGAGGCTTGATAGAGGTATTCAAGATCCTGAGGGGTGTGGACAGGGTAAATAGTGAGAAATTGTTCCCACTCAAGAGACCATCAAGAACTAGATGGCACAGATTCAACATAATTGGCAAAAGGAGTAAATGTGATGTGAGGAATTTTTTTTTCACCCGGAGGGTGGCTGGAGTTTGGTACAAACTTCCTGAGAGGGTGGTGGAGGCAGGTTCGATTGAGATATTGAAAAGGGAATTGGACTGCTACCTGAAAAGAGAGAATGTGCAATGTTAAAGGGATAAGGCAGGAGAGTGGGACTAGGCGAAATGCTCTTTCAGAGAGCCAGTACAGACTCGATGGGATGAATAGCCTCCTTTTGCACTGTAAAGATATTGTGATCAGTAACCATCGAAACATAGTCTGCACGCAAGCTGCTGAGGAATGATGAGTGCTACCAAAGTATGTGGTACCATAGCCCGAGGCTAGGTCCTCAGTGAGTGGAAGCAAATGCTGATTGTGGAAATAAATGTTTTCTTTTCTAGTAGGCAATGGTCTTCACTTAATGATAAACCAAAAAAAAAACGTTTTTGTTCTCAATTATAGGAGCTCTCAGAAATCATAGAAAATCAGCTATTCTCTTATTCTTTGGCTGAAAAGATCTTATTGGCCTCACTCTATTAATGAATGTGCATTTGGGCGAGTCAGGACACAAGACTGGAAGTGAGAGCATGGTGTAGTTATCACCTGATAATTGTCTGTTGCATCCCCCAACAATCCTCCAAAGGTGATGGCATTGGTGATGCAGCCCAGGTAGATGAAGATGATGGTGGAGACAGACTGTATGTGGAATGCTTCGTAGAAATCACTGGGCATCCAGGGGAGCTTCCTTTTGATATCCAGCATCAGCCCTCCACAAAACCTGCAGTCGGTGAGAAACACTTAAACTCAGGGTTGTAAGTAGGAAGCAGTGGTTCATTAAGGGAAAACTGGAGGCGTGTTGCTCTGTATACAAAAATAACTATAAATTAGGACCTCCAACTACTCTTTACTCTGTCATCTATGTGGACTCCCCCCAGCCGTTCTCTCTTTTCAAGTTTTAAATAGATTGTTACAAACCCCTCCACTATGCGCTGATTTTGTAAATTGAACAGATTTCATGTTACTCCATTGTACAATAAAAAGGACTTTACACCAGTGTTTTGATACAGAAGAATATCTTGGTTCAAATCATGCATAAGTTACATGCTCGCAATATAGGCTTTTGAACATACTAGTGTTCTTTTTTACTTTATAAGTTGTTTGTCAGGACTGGTGGACGGAAGAGGAATTGGGATTGGGTCAGGAATGGTGGTGGGAGCTGAATGGGTGGGGAATAGTGGGCAGGAGTGGGAGTGAGATTGGGTCAGCGGCGGTGGGCATTCTCACTCCGGCCCATCACTCCTGACCCAATTCCGCTCCCACCCACCACTGCATACCATAAGCTGCTGTGGTGATTTCCTGTAAGTTCTCTAGGGATGGGATTTTTAAAAGGGTTCAGCAATGATGGTGATACTTGCTGATTAAGAGACTGACATATCACATCCAATAAAGGATTCTCTTGCCCACAGTGGTCTATCGCCTTGGACCCTTCATTAACCCAACATTTTGCCCCAGTGGCTACTACAGTACATCTCCTTCAATTGAAAAGTATACCTTCCTGTCCACATCAGCTCTTCCCCAAGTTCATGTGGTACTGGCATTTCTTCATCGTCACTTCCTCCTCCACCTCCTGCTGAACCATTCATTTGTCCTGCCTCATTCAGAGAGTAAACAGACTTCCTGGTGACGAGGCACGGGGATGGGGAAAGAGAGAGATGGTTAGTCTTCTATTAATTCTGATCTCTATATTTTAAGGTAATCAAAAGCGGTGGAAGAACAGATTTGCTCTTGGCCAAAGTCAGCCAGAGAACGTGATGCAAGTGGATCATCTTTACTCTTATGACAAACTATCTATTTAACAGTTCTTCTATCTGGAGATGGAAAGTGTACGCAAGATAATGAAGAAGCCCTGCAAATGGGTGGGATTAAAAGAATTCCTACCTTTTCTCAGCTGGTGTTACTTTCTTGGGTGGCTCTATCCTGATCTTGGGATCCCATTCACCAGGAGGCAGGACAATGACTTCATCAAGGAACTCGTCAATGCCGGCAATCAAATCATCTCTGTCTCTCGCTTTGTAAGCCACATCACTGAACAGCTGGAGTCCAGTACAACGAAGGCAGAATGTAAATGTCAGGCACACACAGGTAATTAATCATTGGTATCACAATAGTTAGGAGTATCCATGAATGTTATTGAGAAAGAGGATCTAAGTTTCTCAACTTGTGGCACAAACTCCATCTTTACTTTTTCCTTTCTTGGAGAAACTTTGCTCTTATTAAAATTAAATGACAGGAATTCCCATTGAGAAACCCTTTAGTGCTGGGATTAAAGAAATGTCACCAATTATTAGCAAGACATGAGTAGCTGAGTGCCAGCATAAAAAAGCATAATGATAAATGGTATAGGAATGGCCTTAAACTATTGAATAAATCTTTTCACTGGGGCCTTTAAATTTACTCAACCCAGTCACAAGAATCATGGTTCTGCTGAAGTAAATCACTGGCAATCATTTTCCTTTTACATCCTCAATGTATGATAGCATGAGCTCTACTTTTTCTAATAGGTTTTAATTTGAAAACTCACATCATCTACCATCAGTGTTGCCATGGCTCTTCCAATCTCGCTGTAAGATTTACCTTTCCCTTGAGGACCCAAAAGAATAAAAATAAACCTGTTTGGAATAGATATCAAAATGTTAAAACTGTGAATGAATGCCAATTCTTCTTTCTTCATTCCATCCTAAGTGAATTGTTTTTAAAATGTAAGGAAAATTGAAGTACATTCATAAGTTAGGCTGCATACCCACTGCATCGTATCTAGCCTGACATCACCTAATGCATCTCAGCAGAAAGCTAGTTGCTTTTACAGTACTGTTGACCCGTGGAGAGGTCCCAGACAGATTGAGTGTGCTTAAAACACCAGCACTGCAGCATTCAATCGCGCCATGTGTTGGCTATCCAACAGATGATTATCCTCTCAATTGAACACAAGTAATTGTCCATGTCAGCTGAATTATAGCTCAACCTATAATATTACTTTGAATTAATTCATTTTGTGAAATTAACTTACAACCCATCATAACTCCAGCAGGCAGAACTGTGCAACACAATCCTTCAAAATAGAAAGTTAACATCGCTTCTAAAATGTCCATAAATGACAGTACACCCACCTCAATTATATTATGTGTTATTTTTTATTACTGGACTCATCAACATGCCCTCTAGGTGCACCAGTACCTTGTTGGAACTGCCACTTCGGTCAGTCCACCCAACATCGTTGACTGCAAGAGACGGACAAAGGCTACAAATGGCTTATCCAAAAAGTCGACTTCTCCAACAAGGATATTTGAGGCTTCTGAGTCACGAGGTATTTTCTTCTTGAATTTGTTCTTAAGCTGCAATGAATTAAAGGTCTATATGAGTTAGAATTTGGGATAGTGAATTTCTATTGAGAGAAGATGAGAAAGAATGACCATGAACTATAAACTCTGCTTTTTAATACATTTGGTTTCGCTGACTGGCTAATTACTCCCGCAGTTTGCCTGCTGGTTATCAAATGCATTTTGCTGAGCTCCATTGTGTCTTCAGCATGTATCAGCCAGTCAGAAGAAGGTGCAGGCTGACATCAAAGCCTCAAGATTGGCTCCCGAAGAACATTTACTTGAATAGTTTTTAATAAAGAAAAGAAAGCAGCATTTCCAGCACTGCCCAGTTTTTTTTTTATTCTTTCATGGGATGTGGGCGTCACTGGCAAGGCCAGCATTTGTTGCCCATCCCTAAATTTTTTTTTTTTTTTGAAAAATATACTTTATTCATAAAATATCTGGAAGAACATTCTAAACCATTTCAAAATCACCATCACATAAGTACAATCAGATTCAACTTTTACACATGTATCACAAGGTGCATCAATACAATCAATGAATATTACAATCATTTCAATATGGTCAATGCAGACAATCAGACAATGGTATTGGAGTTATCAACATACATCATGTTGCACTCTGAGGTGCTTCAATACAATTATAATACAATTAGCATTCACTGCATACATTCATTTTGAGCTGTACAGCCCAATGGGGCTCTCAACAGTTCCCAGTCCCTCGGTGCACTGTGGCAGAAAGGTCTTAGACAGCGACCCTTCCCCATTGCGCCTTTGCGGCGGCTGCCCCAAGCTTTAGTGCGTCCCTCAGCATGTAGTCCTGGACTTTGGAATGTGCCAGTCTGTAACACTCGGTCGGGGACAACTCTTTGCGCTGGAAGACCAACAAGTTTCGGGCAGACCAAAGAGCGTCTTTCACCGAGTTGATGATCCTCCAGCTGCAGTTGATGTCTGTCCTCGGTGTGTGTCCCTGGGAACAGCCCGTAGAGCACAGAGTCCTGTGTCACAGAACTGCTCGGGATGAACCTCGACAGAAACCACTGCATCTCTCTCCAGACCTTCTTTGCAAAGGCACAATCCACAAGGAGGTGAACAATGGTCTCGTCCCCACCACAGCCACCTCGAGGGCAACGTGCCGAGGGGGTGAGGCTCCTGGCGTGTAGGAAGGATCTGACGGGGAGGGCCTTTCTCACCACCAGCCAAGCTACGTCTTGGTGCTTGTTGGAAAGTTTTGGCGATGATGCATTCTGCCAAATGACTTTGACAGTCTGCTCGGGGAACCATCCCACAGGGTCCACCCTCTCCTTTTCCCTCAGGGCCTCTAAGACGTTACGTGCCAACCACTGCCTGATGGACTTGTGGTCAAAGGTGTTTCTCTGCATAAATTTTTCCACGAGGGACAGGTGGTATGGTACGGTCCAACTACTTGGAGCGTTCCGCGGCAGCGTGGCCAGACCCATCCTTCGCAACACCGGGGACAGGTAGAACTTCAGCACATAGTGACACTTGGTGTTTGCGTATCGAGGGTCTACGCACAGCTTGATGCAGCCGCACACAAAGATGGCCATCAGTATGAGGGCGATGTTGGGCATGTTTTCTCCCCCTTTATCTAGAGGCTTGTACAACGCGTCCCTGCGGACACGATCCATTTTTGACCTCCAGATAAAGCGAAAGATGGCTCAGGTGATCGCCATCGCGCAGGAGTCTGGAATGGGCCAGACCTGCGCCACGTACAGCAACAGCGAGAGTGCCTCACACCTGATGACCAGGTTCTTACCCGCAATGGAGAGAGAGCGTTGCTCCCACATGCCCAGTTTTCTTTGCACCATAGACACTCGCTCCTTCCAGTTTCTAACGCATGCCCCGGTCCCTCCGAACCATATCCCCAGCACCTTCAGGCCGTCAGCCCTGATGGTGAAGGGGACAAAGGATCGGTCAGCCCAGTTCCCAAAGAACATGGCCTCGCTCTTCCCACAATTTACCTTGGCTCCCGAGGCCAGTTCGAACTGGTCGCAGATGTGGATCAGCCTGCGCACTGACAGCGGATCCGAGCAGAAGACGGCGACATCGTCCATGTACAGGGAGGCTTTGATCTGAGTGCCTCCACTGCCTGGGATTGTCACTTCTCTTATGCCCGGATCCTTCCTGATGGACTCAGCAAAGGGTTCTATGCAACACACAAACAGGACAGGGGAGAGAGGGCAGCCCTGCCTGACTCCAGATTTAATAGGGAAGCTATCTGATTCCCACCCATTGATTGAGACTGCGCTACTGATGTTAGTGTAGAGCAGTTGGATTCAATTGCGAATTCCATCCCCAAACCCCATTTTGGAGAGCACATCCACCATGTAGGTGTGCGATATTCTGTCAAAGGCCTTCTCCTGATCCAGGCTGATGAGGCAAGTATCCACACCCCTGTCCTGTACATAGGCAATCGTATCCCTGAGCAGTGCGAGGCTGTCAGAGATCTTCCTGCCCAGCACAGTGCAGGTCTGGTCAGGGTGGATCACCAATTCCAGAGCGGATTTGACCCGATTGGCGATGACCTTGGACAGAATCTTATAGTCCACATTCAAAAGTGAAATGGGTCGCCAATTTCTAATTTCCTCCCTTTCCCCCTTGTGCTTGTAGATGAGGGTGATAATGCCTTTCCTCATGGATTCTGACATGCTGCCGGCCAGAAGCATACTCTCGAACACTTCTAGCAGGTCTGGGCCCATCCAGTCCCACAGAACCGAATACAACTCCACCAGCAAGCCGTCGCTTCCGGGAGTTTTACTCTTCTCGAAGGACTCAAGTGCCTTAGTCAATTCGTCAGGAGTTAGCAGTTTGTCCAGGCTCTCCCGTGTACTGTCGTCTAAGACCTCCATGATAGAGGACAGGAAGGACTGGGAGGCTGTGCTGTCTGTGGGCTTCTCGTCATACAATCCGGCACAAAAGGATTTGCTGATCCTCAAAATGTCGGACTGCGATGACTTTACTGAGCCGTCTTCTTCCTTCAGGCTGCTGATCACAGAGCTCTCTCTGTGTACCTTTTGGAAGAAGAAACGTGAGCACGTCTCATCCTGCTCCACGGAGCGGACTCTGGAACGGAAGATGATCTTGGAGGCCTCCGAGGCAAAGACCGAGGCTTGCTGGCTCTTCACCTCTTGGAGTTCCTCGTTGACATCGACCCCCATCGACTGCAGCCGGAGCAGGTTCTGCATGTTTTTCTGGAGTGGGGACATTTCCCTCTGTTCCTTTCTAGCTTTCTGGGCACCTTTGGGGATGAAAAACCTCTTGATGTTTCCCTTGATCACTTCCCACCAGTGTGTCAAGGACTCAAAGAGGGGTTTCACGGTTCTCCAACCTTTATAATCCCTCTTGAGCTCCTCAATGTTCTCTGGGGTCAGCAGTTGCATGTATAGCTTCCATGCACCCCCTGCCCACCCTCTGGTCTTTCTCTAAGTGGCAGTCAGCCAGTAGGAGGCAGTGGTCAGAGAAGAACACCAGCTTGACGTCGGTGGATCTGACTGCGAACGCGCGGGACACAAACAGGAAGTCTATCCTGGAATGTATGGACCTGTCTGGCCGCGACCAGGTGTATCTATGCTGCGCTCCGTCTGCAGGGTTGCTGAAGATGTCGTGCAGCTTGGCATCCTTAACTGTTTCCATCAGGGATCTGGACGTTGCGTCCAATCTGCTGTCGGCCCTGCTGGATCGTCCAGCCGCATCGATGATGCAGTTGAAGTCACTGCCCAGAATGACCGGTCTGGAGGTCGCCAGCAGCAGTGGGAGCTGCTGAAAAACCTCCAGCCGCTCGCCCTTTTGTGACGGGGCGTACATGTTAATTAACCGGAGTGGAGCATTCTTGTACATTACGTCTGCTATGAGGAGGCGCCCGCCCACCACCTCCTTAACCTCGGAGATGGTGAAGTTGCCTCCCCGCAGCAGAATACCCAGGCTGGAGGAATGAGAGTCGTTTACTCCCGACCAGATCGATGGCCCATGGGACCACCATCGTGACCATTGCCTGTAGGAGCTGAGGTGCGGTATCGCATACTCCTGCAGAAACAGGTCAGCTTTGACCTTGGCAAGGTAGTCCAAGGTCACAACACATCACATAGCAGATTTAATGCTACGCACATTTATGGATACAATCTTTACACCCATTTTAAAGCATTTAGTCTCTTACCAAACCTGTTGTCTCTGAGAGTCCCAGACCTTTGGTCTGCTCCTGCATAGCCATAGTGTTCACAAATTGCCTCACTTTGGATGGGCTGAGGAAACTGTCCTGAACCACCCCATTGGCAATGTTCTGCTCAGGTGGCATCTGGGGGTTTGTGCAGAGAATGGGATATGAAATGTCCTCTGTTGGAGAAGCTTCTCCAATCCTCTCCTCCTCTGGGGCGTTGCTGCTCCCGGCTTCCCGGAGCTGGGGTGCGCTAAGCGCTTCACTGCTCCCAGATTCCTGGGGCTGGAGTGCGCTGGCTTCTTCGGGTTGTGGGCAAAGTTGGGATGCGCTGGTCTCCTCATTGTCTCCAATGTTCTGGAGCTCGGGTGTCTCGTCCTCCAACTCCCTAGAGCTTTGCCGCTTCTTCTGTAGATGCCGCCCTTTCTCTTCTTCGTCCGAAGAGCAGCTGCCCCTGTCATCCATGTCGGATGGGAGATGCCTCTTGCCACTTGTCTGGGAAGTGGCTTGGTCCCTTCTTAGCCCCTTCTTCCTTTTGGCTCTCTTCACCAGCTGCCACTCCCCCTGCTGATTTTCTGCTGCTTCCTCCTCCTCCATTGATTCGCTCTCCTGAGGAGTGGGAGGTTCAGGGGGCAGTGCTGTTGAT
The DNA here is from genome assembly GCF_964194155.1 of Cetorhinus maximus. NCBI lineage: Eukaryota > Metazoa > Chordata > Chondrichthyes > Lamniformes > Cetorhinidae > Cetorhinus > Cetorhinus maximus. The sequence continues at coordinate 17,136,132 of NC_135898.1, read as the reverse complement.
TGGCTGTCTGCTGCCTCAATCTTTTCCTCCACCTTGTCTCTCTCTGTGTCCTCCTTTGACCCGTTGTTCTCACTGGGGGCCTTGGTGGTTGGAGTGTTGCAAGTATCCTTGGTAGCAGTGACACGAAGCATTTCCTCTGCTTCCCCTTCGTTGGCTTTGGCTGCCTGTGCATAAGTGAGGCAGCGTTTGGGGCAGGTCCTGTAGAGGTGACCTGCCTCGCCACACAGGTTGCAGCACTTAGCCTGTTTGCAGTCCTTTGTCTGGTGCCCTTCCTGTTTGCAGTTCTTGCAGAGGACAGCGCTGCAGTTGGCTGCCACATGACCAGACTTGCCGCATAAGCTACAAAGTTTGGGCTGCCCAGCGTAGACAAGGTAGCCACGGCTTCCCCCGATAGCGAAGCTGGAAGAAGGGTGGAAGATGGCTCCCTTCCCATAAGTCTTGAGCGTGACCTTAACCTGGTGTTTGCATGTCCAAATCCCGAAGGCGTCTCTAACCTCGGTGCAGCTCCCGACCTTGTCGACGTACCTGGCGAGGAAGGTGAACATGTCGGCGACAGGGGCGTAGGGGTTGTAGAGATGTACAGTCACCACATGGTCCCATTGCAAGGGCAGTGCAAAGAGCGGCTCCACCATCAGTATCTTCATCTCTGGCTGGTCTCTCTTCTCCTCGAACACCTTCAGGAACTTGACGCAAGCTGCCACACGCTTGAAAGTCACGTCGAAACATCCAGCGCTGGGAAAGTCTTGCAGGGAGTAGATCTCCACCGCTTCAAATCCACACGCCTTCAACAGGATCCGCTTGATGAAGAAGGCCTGATCCATGGGTGCTCCTCCTTCGCTGTCCTTCACCGTCATCCGGACGGTGTTACGTACTCCATGGTATGGGGCTCAACTGGTTATAGCCATCGCTTCACGACTACACTTGATCTTAGCCAAAAGGTCCATCCCTAAATTGCCCTAAGTGAACTGAATGGCTTGCTGGGCCATTTCAGAGGGCAGTTAAGAGTCAACCATGTTGCTGTGGATCTGGAGTCACATGTAGGTCAGCCCAGGTAAGGAAGGCAGATTTCCTTCCCTCAAGGACATTAGTGAACCAGATGGGTTTTTACAACAATCAATGATAGTTTCATGGTCACTATTACTGAGGCTAGCTTTCAATTCCAGATTTTTTTATTCACTGTATTTAAATTCTCCAGCTGCCATGGGGGGATTTGAACCCATGTCCCCAGAGCATTCATTAACCTGGTCCTCTGAGTGACTAGTTCAGTGACATTGCCACCATCTCCCCAAGCTTGTTGCATGTGCTATCATCTGTCCAAATCACTTGTTACCAAAATTGAATGTTGCAATGGCAGGATGGTTCATTTAATAATGATAAGACATTGCAATACCTACAATCCTGGGTTTGCTAAGACAACTGAACCAGTGATTGACAAATGACAGTTCTTTGTGGCTTTGAGGGTACTTAGCTGCAGATACCTGCATAACCCAGGCATCATTAAACATCCCATAAAGGTGGTGAAGCTGAAGATGCAGGGGTTGGACAAGAACCAAGCCTCCTCTTTTAAAAAAGGATTTGCAGTAAAGCACAGCAACTGAGCTTCAAACTCACTTTGTAAAACAAACAGGGAAACCTTTACACAAACTCCCCACAGATATTGGCAGCTGCTGGACCCTATATTGTTCAATACGCCAGCCAACATGTTGAGGTCTATAAGCAGGGTGTAAAATCAGGAATGTGAGCACAGAACTAAGCTCCATTCTCGTGATTCCAATCAATGGCAATCTGCTACTTCATAATCTGATTAACAATTCAAAAATGTGGCATATTTTATTAAAACTAAACCATGGTAAATCGAACTTGATGGTTTTGTTTATTTTGTTGACCATAGTGCTATAACTTTTCTTTCTGAGCTGCCAACTTTGAAAATCACAGGCAAAAAAGTTCACGTTCAGTGTGATCATTTCAATGTGGGTTTAGTTAGTGACTTAATATAAGTCTTGAGGTGAACTGCATCAAGTTATTGAATATATCTGTTCTTTGCACTACTCAATACCAATATTTTCACTTTTATGTTTTGTGCCTGAATTTCTTTCAAATAAATCTTTAAGCTCCCTCAAAGGCTAAGTGAAGATATCATTTGTTTTCAAGCACATCAGACAGTCCGAGGTTTGACTCCCACACTGTGCCAAGCTCTCAGCTGAGAACAGCATTTGGTCCCAGGGAGGAGAAGAATGAGCAATTACTTTCAATCCTGACCAGTGATGTATGGATGTTGGATAACCTGTGAGCACTATGCTTCAGCTCAATAATGAAGAATAACCACTTCTGGTGGCAGCTTTGATGCATTCACCTCTCAGCAAGAGTCAGTGCATTTGGAAAAGACTTCACCTCACTAAGTTCTATGTTTGATGCTGAAGAGCAATTATGTACCAGCATATTTATTGTGCCTGTGTTTTTGAATACTGCCTCTGGGCCAAGGAAAACTCTGAGCCCAGTAGTGTGAGGAACTGAGCGAATGTTCACATTGTACATAACGATGGGTTCCCTCATGTTCTACCTGATACACTGAAGTTAATAGGACTTGAGGTTCAAAGATGAAATGAACCAAAAGGTCAGAGTTCAATATGTGGACTTCTTGACTGCATTGCAGATAAATCTAGCTCATCATCGGGCTGAATAAAATGCTGGGGCACTGAGGGCGGGCTCCGCACCCGGAATTTGGCGGCCTTTCGACTTCCGGTCCCGCCTTCAGAACGCGCCCGATAATACATTGACTGGGGCTAATCAAGCCATAGGATGGGTTTGAGGTCTTCATCTCGTCTAATGAGTACTGGAGGGTGGGGTGTCCAGCCTCCAAAGTCGTAGCTCGTGACCTGGGACCAGGTCACGGCCAGTACTTTAAAGGACACCCTGGCATGGGACAGTGTCAAGGGGCCCAGCATATGCAGCATCGAGTAAAAGGTCTCTGGCAGAAGTGTGATTTAATAGTTTACAGGCTTCTAAGGTGAATGCAGTGGTGTGCAGAAGGTTGTGTGATATCACTAAGGTCTCCACAGTCTGCCTGGAATGAGCCTATTGCAAAGAGGTTGAGCTCGACAGTAACTTTCAGAGCCACAGGCATCGGGTGCCCCCCTATGCAGTTGGAGGAGATCTCCCCTGTGAGCATGTCACAGAGTGATGTGACTGTGGCTCTTGATAGCTCCTGATAGCCTGAGTCTTCTCCTGCATTGAGTGTCTGACAATTACAGATAGCTCAATCACTGTCTGTAGACTCTAGGAGCTGAATGAGACCTTCTACGCCTCCACTGAGGATCTCTGAGTGGCTCCGGACCCTTAAGCTCTGGCACTGCTCTGGCCCCTTCAAGCACCACCACTGCATCCTGAACCTCCCGCTCTGCCCTTCCTCCCCTAACTCTCCCCCTCCTCCTCATTCTCCTCTCCTCCTCACTGGAGGTCGTGTCTCCCACTGAGACCACAATGCCTATATGTCACAGATACTTTATTGCCCTGTGAGATGGGCAGGAACAAAATCTAGCGTTCAGCAGAGCACTCCACAGCCAAGAAAAGGCCTCTACTCAAATGATTTCAGAATGCTTAGTGTACTCACCCAAATGAGCACTCCCTGCAATCACTGATGTACTAACTGCTAAGCTGAGACTCTGCTCAGCTGCAGCTATTAAACCCACCCTAACAAGCTTACCCATTAAAAAATGGATTCCCCATTGGGCGCGATTCTGATACTAAGGCTGTATTATTGCCTTCAGACCGTATTATGGCAGTCAATTGGGTTGTTAACGACCTTAATTACATTTTTAATTGAGATTATCATAGCATTGATGGAGTTCCGACTTTTAGGCCTGACTGCATACTGCATTATTTGAAACCGGGGTGATGATGTTGGAAACGCCGCCTGACGTCATCACACCCGATAACATGCCTGATATGGAAATCGCTCCCATTTTTGGAGCGCATTATTCAGCCCATCGTTTCTGAAGGCACAACACAGCTGGATCATCTCCTTCCTCAGCCAATTGTTAATGGATACAGAGTTCCCTTTTAAAAGTAAAAAAGTTTCTCAAGAAATCTTCAGAGCTTCATAACCAATGAATTACTCTTGAGGTATAGTCAATACTGTTACATTGGATAAATGTGGCTGCCAATTTTCCCAAGATCCCACAAACAATTGAGGTGAATGAACAATATATCTTTTGTTCCAAGTGTTGGAAGAGTAAAGAACGTTGATAAGAATTCTAGGAGAACTGCTTGCTCTTCTTTGAATGGTGCCACGGGATTGTCTTAATGTAGAATTTAATTATAATACTTTAATGACTGAAATGTTTTCTGTTCTTCTGGTGGATAACTGGAGGTGATGACAACGCTAGAATCAAAGGGATGCAGGTAAATATCCTAGTCAATGAACAAACCTGCAAAGGCTTCCAATGAACATTTTTTGAGACTTGTGCTGCTTTATTTTCAGTGATGGGATACTTGGAAGTGTTGAGGACTCAGTCCAGGAAATACAACGCACGTGAATTCCTAAGATTCCCAAGAGATGTGCAACTTCATCCATGATATAATTTGTTAGTTATTTAACAAATACACCTTCACTTCAACATTGTAAATGCACCAAGTGCAGTATTTTTTCCAGTTGCTAGCCACTAGCAGTGATGCAGTAAGAGCATTGCATCTGATGTCAATGCTGTCTTTAACTGGAGTCCATACACACTTACATTGTAGCAGGGTTCATGGGATACCTCTCAGGAAAAGCAACTCAGGTTAAGTTTTCTATGCTGCTCCTCACAGCCAAGGGAACTGAGGCCAGTTATAGTTGCCCTTGCTGTGCCCTGGCAAATACAGCATGCTGGAAACCTTCACCCCAGGGAGAGAGGAGAGTCTTGCTGAGTCTGGCAGGAAAAATTCAGCTAACATGATCATGAAAATGGTGCTAATTTAACTTCAAAACGGAAATCATCTAACAGTTCAAATAACCAGTGCATGATGATGGTTTCCATCCATAGGCCATGATTGAGACTTACCTGGTCTGTGCTGGGAGTATCTGCAATGTCATTCATGCTTCTACTTTGAGCACGACCTGCAACGTAGAAAAAATACATAATTATCTTACTCAATTTGGAACACACAAGGATAATCTCTAACAGAAAAAGAAAGGGCTGAGGGGATAGTGGAACGAATGAGTTGGTGGTTCGGAACTGAAGGAAATCCTTCAATTCATTGGCAAGTTTGTTTGGACATTAACCAAGGAAAGATTGCATGCATGTAGGCTACATGCGGTGCCTTCATCTTAGTTACCCGGTCACTGGGTAACTTGCGTAGGTGACTTACGTAGCCGTCCATAACTGGGAGCCTGCCTCATTCCCAAGTCTTCAGTGGATCGGTAAAAGTTTGTCCCAGTGCCAGGGATTCGGTTGGGACTGCGAGCTGCAGGCAACGTGGTAATTCAAACAGTTAGTAAAGGAAGAAACAAAGATATATAGTTAGTGAGGGGGATCATTGGAACGTGTCTACATGAAACAAGCATGGCAAGAATTTTCTCTCTCTCTGTTCTTACTGGGCACTGGAATGTCTTTCCCACTTTGGCTGCCAGTCTCAGCATTATAAAAAAGAAAGCATACACAAGCAAACCTATCGCTCTCTGCTGCCTTAATCCTTGGCCCATCCGTGAGACAATCTCCATTTCGTACACCAGCCTCATTTTTCTGCCTCAGCCAGGCTGCAAATCCTCCTGGGCACTGTTTGTGCTGAAACCTCACACTAGCTGAGAGTGGAAAAGAATCTTTCTCAAGCTCTGTTTTGCTTCCGATGGGCAGATAGTGTTCAGAGGAAAGGAACTCCCGCGTATCTTTTCCATTCACGTGTCTCGCTGCATTATCTGGAGCCATGAAGTAACACAACAAAAGTGACTTGCAATAATGTGGCACCTCTTAACATAGTAAAATGTTGCAAGCTGCTTCACAGTGGCATTACCCAACAGACTTTGACATCACGCCACATCAGGAATTATAAGGCAAGTGACCAAAAGTTTGGTCAAAGAGATTGGTTTTATGGAGTGTCTTAAAGGAGAAGAGAGGTGTAGAGAAGTGGGGTAATTCAGGGCAGGAATTCCAGAGACCATGGCCTTGGCAGCTGAAAGCACACTCACCAATGGTGGAGCAAAGCAAATTAAGGATGCGCAAGAGGCCAGAATTAGAGAAGTGCAGAGATCCTATACTTGTACATAATGTAGCACAAGGTGAGAATGAGATGATCCAATACACAAAGCACCATCAATACAGGATGTCCAATCACACACTTGAAGATGACATTGGTTTTTGAGCTACTCCCTTTGTAATCTCACACACTGTACCAAATGTCAGAGCGAAATTTAGCAAGCAACAAGCTTCAGTCTCATTACTCTTCTAAAGCAAGCTGCAGTAAAGTGCAGAAGAACATTGCCCCTCAAGTTTCCTTTCTCAGCAATCCCTCCAAATGGGGCCTTACTTCTGCTTGACACCTCCCTAAGATTGTTCAGACAGATATTAGGATATCAGCATGTAGGGAAGGAGCAGCAGCAAATGCATTTTCTTTTTGTCCACTGGCACAGTTTGGTGGAGCATCATTATGTTTTACTACCTTGCCGGTCAGAATCTTTTTTATTTCTCATGTATCAGAGCTCAGATATTTAGGTAAGCAGACTGGCGTTTCTAGCCTCTTCAATCCACCAGATTGCCAACCCTGATACATGACAATTAGCTAATTGTCCTCCGTACTCGGTCCAAATCCACCATATTTACTGCTATTGCTAGAGTAGCTACTGGAATTCTGAAACTCTCTCACATAAGGCTGTAGATGCTGAGTTTATTGAAATGTTCAAGACTGAGATCAATGTATTTTTCTCAGGTGAGAGTATCAAGGGTAAAAGTGGGTAAATGAAGTTGTGGCAAAGGTCATCTATGATCTAATTGAATGGTGTAGCAGGATTGAGGGGCTGAGTGGCCAACTCCTGTTTCTATAAGTGCAGTCCCCTTCTCTTAAGTTGACTATATTTTGGGCAGGCACTGAAGTGGCAATGAGAAGCACCTCCAATTTGGTATGTTCAGAAATTATCTCTAAGTTACAGGAGGTACAAGTTAGTCACAAAAGACACTGAGTATCCAGAAACTGACCAACACAAAACTGCAGACTAGAAGAATTTTGGGGACCTCTGCCTTTAAAGCAATTTATAAAATACACAATCTGACATTATTTTAATTGCTAAAAGGGCTTTGAGTGTAACAGGACAGTAACAAATTAGAAGGAAGTCAGCTGATGACAAAAGCGAGAATAACGCAGGGTTTTTTGATAACAGAGACCCTTGCCACAGCAAAAGTCAGAATGTTGCTCAAACCGAGACATTGCTGCCCAGTGTGGCAATTACCCCAAATGTGAAATCTGTTAACGCGGAGAAATGAAAAGAGAGATAAAGCCCATCCCTAACGGTTGATTTCTTATTCAAGAACTGTCATTAATGTTTGTCATGAAGACCTCAGTGACACCTCATGCATGGGCTTGGGCAGTTCTCCTTACCTGATGATGCTGTTGATGATTTCCCGATGTCGACCAGTGAGCGGTGGATGGGTTTCTTGGTTTGGTGGCGATGCTTTCTCAGGAGGATGTATGATATCTGGTCTCGAACCTCTGCTTTAATAAGTCCATCTTCAATTTGCTTGTCAATGATGTCATCTGCAATTGTAGATATTTTGGTCATTTAGTCACACTGACTCGGCATTAGTGGGCCAAATTGCCTTTTTCTACCTTTTAGCGTTTCAAGTTATCTGTGATCTCTCAATTAACAGGTGGGAAACCAAGGTTGCAAACTTACATCCTTCCACACTCTGCTGTAACTCTGTCACTTTCCTGTAAGATCAGAAGATAAGTCTTGGATGAAAATATTTCAGTCCATTTAATCTTCTTGTTTCAAAATGCTAAATCTACCATTATAACAGTGTACCAGCCCCAACAAGCCTTCCTGGCAACATGCCTCAGCTATTGATATGTTCCTGGCATCTGTTCTAATTTTGCCCTTCAAACTCTCCCACCTCTTATTCTGTTGTATTTGAAAGTGTTGTGCTAAGCTTCTTTTCTCTATCCCATTAAATATTTTGTACACCTATACAAGGATCCACCTGCTGCATCTGTTTTGAAGGCAGAAGAGTTTCAGCTTGCCCAAATCTTATCAGAATGCCAATTGAGCATACTCAGTGTATGCTTAGTGTCACATTTAACAGAATTAACAATAATGTTGGCTTTGGTATGTTGATGTGTGGGAGAAGCTAGAAGGCGTTCTGCATTACTTTAATTCAGTTTGAAACATTTTCACACAGATTATAGTCCAGGTCATGTGCACTGACTTACTTGGTTTGAAAGATTTTTAACCAGCTCATAGCAGAAGAAAAAACAATGTTTTACCTATGATCTGTGGCAATGAATATCCATCCAAATCTAACAGTACTGTCTCTGTCTGGAGACATGTCCGCAGCTCAAACAGACTGTGTAGAGATAATGTAGACACATGAGGCTTACTCCACCTCTCGCCTCCTTCTTCTACCTTCTCTTCAAATTTTACCCATCTGAAAAAGAGAGTGAAAAAGATTTAGCACAGGCTCTTTAGCTATGCTTAACAAGAGGAATTCGGACCTTGTCCAGAACATTGTATATTAGTAACCCAAACTCTGATATTACTACAACCCTGCTATTACTATAAACATCTTGGGGTTACCATTAACCAGAAACTGAACTGGACTAGCCATATAAATACTGTGGCTACAAGAGCAGGTCAGAGGCTGGGAACCCTGCGGTGATAGCTCACCTCCTGACTCCACAATGCCTGTCCACCATCTATAGGGCACGAGTTGGGAATGTGATGGAATACTCCCCACTTACCTGCATGAGTGAAGCTCAAACAACAGTCAAGAACTCGACACCATCCAGGAAAAAGCAGCCCACTTGATTGGCACCCCTTCCACAAACACCCACACCTTCCACCACCAACGCACAGTAGCAGCAGTGTGTACCATCTGCAAGAGGCATTGCAGGAACTCACCAAGGCTCCTTAGACAGCACCTTGCAAACCCATGACCACTACCATCTAGAAGGACAAGGGCAGCAGACACATAGGAACACTACCACCTGGAAGTTCCCCTCCAAGCCACACACCATCCTGACTTGGAAATATATCACTGTTCCTTCACTGTTGCTGGGTCAAAATCCTGGAACTCCCTCCCTACAGCACTGTGGCTGTACCTACACCACATGGACTGCAGCGGTTCAAGAAGGCAGCTCACTACCATCTTCTCAAGGGCAATTAGGCATGGGCAATAAATGCTGACCTAGACAGTGATGCCACATCCCAGGAGTGAGTAAAAAACAATCTACAACAACAATATATAAAAACAAAGAACTATGGACGCTGGAAGACAGAAATAAAATCAGAAAATACTGGAAACACTCAGCAGACCAGGAGGAATCTGTAGAGAGAGAAACAAAGTTAAAGTTTTGGGTCGATGACCTGATGACAAGTCATCAACCTGCAATGTGAACAACATTTATATAGCGCCTTTAACATAGTAAAACATCCCAAGGTGTTTCACAGGAACAAAGAAAAATTGACCCTTAGCCAAAAGAGGAGACATTAGGATCAACAAAGTTTTAAAGTACAGTCTCCATGGAGGAGAGAGAGAAATAGATAGGCCGAGAGTTTTAGGGAGGAAATTCCAGAGGTCGAGGCCAATGGTGGAACAACAGGAAGTGGGGAGTGCTGCTGCACATAAGGTCAGAGGGGAAATAGAGAGAAAAACACGAAGATATAAATAAGAGCAAGCCTCCAACTCACTGTTTCAACTCACCAGGGACAAAAGTTGTGTAATTGATGATAGACAAAGCAATGTTAAATGCTTCACAACATAAGTTAGAAAATTATACAACATGACATCACCGACATGCAAACAGAAAATGGTGGAAACACTCTGAAGGTGAGGCAGCATCAGTGGAGAGAGAAACAGAGTGAACTTTTCAGTTCAATGACCTTTCATCAGAACTGGATGAAGTTAGAGAATATGGCAATTTAGAAGCAATTAAAGAACCAGTGGAGGCTGGGGGTTGGTGGGGGATGGGGTTGGTGGTTGCGGTGGGATAGTGGGCGGTGTGCAGGGGGGAAGGGGCAGGCTGAGGGTGTGCAATGGTGCTGTGATAGGGAAGTAGGAAGGAGTGATTAAATGACAATACACATGGCAACAGGGATGGTGACAAGACAAACAAAGAAGCGAAAGGTTGATCTAGAGAAGCTGTAAATGGTTACAGCCGTGTCATTAACAGCAACTGCTTTCTGAGATCATGGTTATAATTTAAACTTATGATGTTGGCAACGCAGGAAAATGACAGAAGTTGTGGTCCTTACGTGTGACATCTCACTCCTCTGCTGTTGTAGTGATAAAGCTGCATTAAGTGGACATTCCACAAGGCATACCAGAATATGCCAGTCGATTAAACTGTGTGGGATTGGCAAGCGATTCCTGTGCGCAGGATCAGAAACCCATTAGCAGCTAATGGAATGTTTTGCTGGAAATCTACAAATTCTACTTACAAACTGGGTTTCACACCACAAACTCACACCACTCACTGCGGCAGTTTGATCTCATGGCAATTAATAAACACAATCAAAATAAAGAGCAAGGAAGGTGCCCTATTGCTATATTGTCATCAGCGCCACAAGGCAGGAGGTGAGTTGAAGTTTCTTCCACTGCTCGCACAGGCAGCTGCTGCTTGTAGCTGTGTCATGAGCTGGGGAGGGGTGGATCAAGTCACACTTACTCAGAGGTAGGGGAGAAGGCAATAGGGATGGTCTTTGGTTAATTTTGCATTGCTGCAGCATTTGAACATTTTAGCAGAAGGGCATCTTTCTCTTCTCACTAGACGCATTCATGTTATTCACACACAAAATCACAGGCTGCAAAATTTCACTCCTTGGCACATCTGTTTATGATGCTTGAGGTGCTGACTTGGGTAAAAAATGGCATCAGCGCATGTGTACTGCTTCTGGTGTAGCCTATGCAGGACTCTATTTTGGTGAGAAAATTAACCCTGGTGTTAGGAGCATATGTCCAAAATTGACATCAGTCAGTGTGTATGCTGATTTAACACCAGTGCTGCCATTTTCAACCTCCAGCTAACACTGTCTCTCAAACATGCAAAGCTGAACATGTGTTCAGCAGCACAAAGAACCAGAGGCATCATCAACCACTCTTATGTTAGTCGCTAATTGATTCCCATTGGCTCTGTCTGAGTTTGTTTAAAGGTTTATACTGCTACTTAAAGTTGGTGGAGTGGTCAGGAAGCGGTGCTGCATGTGGTGAAGGGCTTGTTTCGGGACTTGAAGGTTTTAGACCATTTGCTGCCAGTCATGGGTGCTAGAGTTACATCTCCTTTAATAACAGTCTGACAGGGAGATTGATCAGAGGCAACACAGAAGAAGATAAGGTGCTTGTAGAGGGACGGTGGGGGTAGGGAGGAGGGAGAGATTAAGGGCTGCAGCAGGGAGCCTTATCATGCACCCAGGGTCTGCAGAGTCTCTTTCCTCAACCTCACCACAGAACAGTGTTACGATGGAGATACTCACTGAAACCTACCTCTTGAAGTAGATCTGCAGCCTCAGAGTAGGGTGAGGAAGGCGCTGCCATTGGCTGTGTGGATGGCAATGGCCAGGATATTTGTGTTAGGATACTTCCAGGCTGAAGCCAGCAATGTCTGAAACATCTGCCCGTTTGCCATCCACTGTTGTAGAAGGGAGCTGACTGGCATACTGCACGCCAGGAGAAGGAAGAATACTGCATTCTCTTCGACCAGATAGAAGCAGGTGGGATGTGCATGTGGCCTTGCCATGAGTGCAGGCCTCTCCACATTTGGCAGGGTACCAAAGATGCACAACCTGAAAGGCTTCCATTCCCTGAATGTGCAGCTGGTATGTGACAATGCCCAGCACATCATGTAGGTGAATGCCTGGTAGTACTCTTGATGCTTTTGTTCTCTGCCAGCGGGCAGTACCATAAGTATTTGAGCCAATATACTGAGCTACAGGGTGACTACTGGGCAAGAAGGGCTATCCGCTAACCACCTTGCCCATGACAGACCTCTGCAACTGAAGCACAGCATGAATATAATGAAAGCCAAGCTGCCACATGGAATTGAGTGCACCACTGGAGTGCTTAAACAGCATTGTCGCTGCCTGTACTGCCCTAGAGGAGCCCTTCTATGCTCATCATTCTCCCTTTAGCCTTTTTAAATTGATCTTTCTTCAGCCCCTACATTACAACATTGATGCTCTGCTTAATTGATTTGTCAAAAATAAATGCAATTTCAAATACATTTGATTTTAATTCAAAATTACTTCAAAAGCATTTTGGGATATCGTGAGGTTGTGAAAGGTGCTACATAAATGTAAGTATTTATTTCTTTATTGATCCACTTTCCTTTTAAAAGTTATGACAATGTGTTTAATTGAGCATTCTAATCTAAAACAAACCCTTAAATATGTATTGAAAACAATGGAGTGTGGTTAATTCCCTCTCGCTCTTACTCTAGGTAGCCACGTACACTAAGATAAAAGCAAAAAACTGCGGATGCTGGAAATCCAAAACAAAAACAAAAATACCTGGAAAAACTCAGCAGGTCTGGCAGCATCTGTGGAGAGGAGCACAGTTAATGTTTCGAGTCTGAATGACCCTTCAACAGAACTAAGTAAAAATAGAAGAGAGGTGAAATATAAGCTGGTTTAATGGGGGGGAGGGGGGGGGTGGGACAAGTAGAGCTGGATAGAGGGCCAGTGATAGGTGGAGATAACCAAAAGATGTCACAGACAAAAGGACAAAGAGGTGTTGAAGGTACACTAGATCCATCCAGGATAGTTTGCCAATTGGGTGCCAAGGCTCCAGCAAAACGTGCAAGAAAAAAAGCTTAGGAAACCATAATTTAATTATAACATGATTTCTGGCTTCCTTGGTACAGACTGGTCTTCTTGTGATTTAGTGGTGTACACAGGTATCAGAGCAAAATATAATTAAACCGGCACAAAGGGCCCTTTCTAGAAAAGCAAAACTGTTAATCCTAAAGTCTAAATTATGATTTAAGTCATGCTGCAGATTACAGCTATTTATTGACTTCAAAGAGTTGTGTTTGGAAAATATATTTTCAATAAACAAATCATGGTGTTTGACTGAATAACTTCCCATTCTCGTGACGTCTTTGTTTAATGTGCAAACAAATCCTGAGATGCCATAGTCATTGGATTAGAAACTGCAGGAGATACTGTAAAAACATGTTGCAATGGAAGTTGTAACATTGGCCATCATGTGCCTGCATCACTGTTGGGTCTAGAAGTGTGAGAACAGAGTTATACATACTGGAAAGGATGGCCTCCAAGCTCTGTGCCAAGTTAGTGCTGAACTCCTCCATGCTCTTTGATATTGACTGCTTTCCAGCAGGCTTCCCATTGCCCCAAGCCCTTCATTGTGCATATCCATCACTGTTCTTCTGTAAACTGCTCCATCAATGTCATATGAACATACGAACAAGGAGCAGGAGTAGGCCATTCATCCCCTCGAGCCTGCTCCGCCATTTAATAAGATCATATCTGATCGGATTGTATTCTCAAATCTGCATCCCGCCTACCCCGATAATCTATCACTCCCTTGCTTACCAAGAACCTATCCAACTCTGCCTTAAATATATTTAAAGACTCTGCTTCCATTGCCTTTTCAGGAAGAGAGTCCCAAAGACTCATGACCCTCTGAGTGAAAACATTTCGCCTCATCTCCGTTTTAAATGGGTGACCCCTTATTTTTAAATAGTGACCCCTAGTTCTAGATTCTCCCACAAGAGGAAACATCCTCTCCACATCCACCCTGTCAAGACCCCTCAGGATCTTAGATGTTTCAATTAAGTCACCTCTTACTCTTCTAAACTCCTATTCTGCAGAGGAACTCGTGTGTGACCCCACACTCTGGTGAGCTGGCACCAGCGCTATTCTTGCCCCCCGCCCTAGCTGCTGCCCACTTGTGCTCAGTGTCTCACCGCGAGCAGACTCCACCTCTGACCTATCCTCTCAGATATTCGCTGTGTCAGTATCTGAGCTGGTGGCTGCCATTATGAAACAGTTGATGGTGTTGTGCCTTCATCATCACTCACTTCTTGATGTTCCACCATTGAAAAAGCAGACGAGTGGAGGGGGAATGTTGACGCCATCTGGTTTGTAAACCAGAAGAGATTGTGTGGTGAGAGGAAAGTGGGATGTGAGAAGAGGGATTAGCTCTGAGGGTGCCATCATCTTCAATGGTTTCAGTCCTGTTGCTGATCACAGCCTCAGCAATGGCCATCCTAATAATGGCCAGCAATGTCTCCTTAATGGGGTTAGGACATGCAGGCATGCCTGTCTCCCTCTGGTTAATTGCTGCTAGCTCCAGTTGTGCGCTACCATTTTCTGCAAAGCAGAGGGAAGTCTCTCAGTGAATGTTATGTAATGTGTTTTGCTGATGTAGCTGTCATGTTTGACTAGCGGGAAGTGTGCAAGCTGTCAGATGTGAGTTTCAGACTTGTAGCAGTGCCAAGTGAGTTAAGGTTTGGGAAAGTTATGAATGTGAGCTATGAGTCCTGACATTGTTCGTAGATGAATGATGGGAAGGTGGTGAATTAAGCAGTATCTGATGCTAGAGACAGTTGGAAGGATATGGAATTTGAGAATTGTGGTAATTTGAGGTGCAATACACCTTTAAGAAAATGTAAGCAGATTGACCACGTGACTGTTTTAGCCAATTGCTGTGTAGCGCGGGCTACAATGTTAATCAGTAGTTTAGAATAGGGCCTGGTTGGAGAAGCACACGTGTTAGTGCTCTGTTACTTGTGTTAATAAACAGCATGTGCTTCATCATACATTGGTCTCTGCGTCTGCAGTTATCTTGTTTACCAACTCACTCACCAGTAGATAGACGTGCAACCGTGTTCGCTGAGCAAAGCGCCCCGACAGCAGGAACATACCAGCTGGTGACGAGGCAAAACACGAACAGTTAACATTGCCAAAGAAAGCCACGGAAATTCAACAGAAGTAAATCAGTTGTACCTTGCAAAGTGACTATAAGGACAGCCTTCACCATAGTCGTCGAAGTTATCTCCTCCAGTATGCCACAGTTTGATCATATCGAACCGTTTGATCAGACCACCGATCACATTATATTGAACACCTTGCATTCTTCTTTTTGGCCAATGACATATCAGGGGAGGAGAGGAGGTGAGCGGTCCTCTTATCGACATGTGGCAGTAAAACATATGGCCTAATTTGTAGTCTAACGACACCCAACGTCCCAGATTCCAAGAGCTTTGATGAGTTGGTAAATCTTGCAAAAAGCCACTTTCAGCCGAAACCCTCTGTAACAGCGTAGTGTTTTGAATTTAATTCAAGGAGTCGTGCCCATGGAGAGACAGTCGCTTGCTACGTAGCAGCCTTAAAACAACTGACAGAGCGCTGTGAGTTCGGGACATCGATTAACGACATGTTAAGAGACCAATTAGTATGTGGGATTAATGAAGACGGCATTCAAAAAGGGTTGTTGTCAGCAACGAATTTAGACTTCAGCAAGGTGCTGGAGTTGGCACCCGCAATGGGAAGCACAGTCAAGGATTCAGAAGCAATAAAGGGAGCACAAAATGGCGTCGTACTTCACATTGGGAGGGAAGCATCAGTTAGAAATGGCGTGGAAGTGCAGGGCTCCGTGGGCGGGAAATAGCCACCATTAACAGGCCAGCAAAAAGCAATGGTTTAACAGGAAAAACCTGCAATAATAATGCCAGAAATGGAACCAGACAGCCTGCAAATGAATGACAATTTAAAAGAGCCAAATGTTTCTACTGCAATCGTAATGGGCACATTACGCGATATTGTAAAGACAGATTAAGACAAAACTTTAAGCAAAAAGGTAGAAATTGTAAAATCCAGATAATAGAAGAACCAGAAGAATAAGAGTCAGATATTTACTCACTACACAACTAAAAAATTGGTAAAACAAAGCCAATCTACATGACAGTGGAAGTCAACGGGAAACCCATCCAAATGGAGGTGGATACAGGGGCATCCACGACAGTTATAGGTGAACATACGTTCAAATATCTGAATGGGGGAGACCACCCATTAAATCTGGAAAACTCAGATGCTAAATTAAAGACATATACTACTGAAGACATACGAGTAATAGGTATATTAAAAGGTTCCAATACAATATGGAAATCAGTCTGTTAATTTACCCCTAACAGTAGTAGCAGAGAAGGATCCAAGTCTACTTGGTTAGTACTGGCTGAGGGAATTAAAGTTGGAGTGGATGGAGATTTTTCAACTCAGAATGAAAGATCTGCAAGAACTATTACAGAAATATGCCTCCATCTTCAGGGAAGAGCTTGGGAAGATTCAAGGGCTGCAAGCTAAAATCCATGTCGATCCCTTGTGGCAACCCCCATATTCTTGAAGGCGAGGCCAGTCCCTATGCATTTCAAGAAAAAGTTGATGTTGAATTGGACAGGCTGGAAAGCTTGAGAGTCTTACAATCTGTACAATTTCCCAAATGGGCAGCACCCATAGTTCCAGTACTAAAGACTGACCAGAGCGTGTGAATATGCGGTGACTACAAGTTGACCGTTAACAAAGTGGCCAGACTTGACAAGCATCCTATACCGGCAATTGATGAATTGTACTCCAAGCTGGCAGGGGGAACCGCATATATGAAACTTGACATGAGCCACGCTTACCAGCAAGTCGAGCTAGAAAAGGCCTCTCGGGATTTTGTGACTATCAACACACGTAGGGGGTTATATCAATATACCAGGTTACCCTTTGGAGTCTCTTTGGCTTGTGCCATTTTCCGACGGACAATGGAAAATTTACTTCAAGGTTTGCCCCATGTTGTGGTTTATCTCGATGATGTCCTAGCAACAGAACTAACTGATGAAGAACACCTGGCCAACCTGGATGAGGTACTGAAGCATTTCTCACAAGCCGGAGTATGTTTGAAAAGAGAAAAATGTATCCTCAAAGCTAAAGAAATGGTTTACCTGGATCATAGGGTCGACTCGCAGGGCCTTCATCCAGTAGAAGACAAAGTGAGAGCTATTCGTGAGGCGCCAGCACCGAAAAACGCCATAAAGCTCAAGTCCTTCTTAGGAATGATTAACTATTATGGCCGTTTTCTCCCAAATTTGTCAACCGTACTGGCTTCATTATACGGTTTGCTCAAGAAAAACCACAGGTGAACTTAGCATGCTCCACAACAATAGGCTTTTATGACAGTAAAGCAGTTGTTGCATTCATTGGCCTTGTTGGTACACTTTGACCCAAAGAAAGAATTAATTTTGACCTGTGATGCATCCCCTTATGGAGTAGGGGCAGTACACTCCCACCAGATGGCGGATGGTTCCATACGGCCCATTGGTTATGTCTCAAGAACACTCAATGTTGCAGAACGAAGATACTCACAAATAGAGAAAGAAGACTTATCCATTGTATGTGGCATTAAGAAGTTCCATCAATGCATCCATGGTTGCCACGTCACCATGGTATCCGATCACAAGCCACTGCTAGGCTTGTTCGGGGAAGATAAGGCAATACCCCCAATTGCCTCTGCACGCATCCAAAGGTGGGCACTGATTCTAGCTGCTTACAAATATACTTTTATCCACCGGCTGGGAAGCCAGATTGCAAATGCCGACGCACTGAGCCGATTACCTCTAAAAGACAGCAATGTGAACACCCCAATTCCTCAAGAACTTGTCTTGTTATTAAACTTTCTGGATTCATCACTAGTACATGCCAAACAAATCAGAAAGTGGACAGACCGCGATCCAGTTTTGTCTCACGTAAGGGAACAAGTCTTACAGGGATGGTTTAATGAGCCAAAGTCTGATGAAATGAAGCCCTATTTTAATAGGAGATACGAGCTCACCTGCCAGGATGGCATCTTGCTGTGGGAATCGAGAGGAAGAAAGTCATTATTGTCCGAATTGCATAGTGCTTACCCCAGCATCTCTAGAATGAAAATGTTGGCACGCAGCTACTTATGGTGGCCAGGAATGGATACAGAAATTGAAAACTTAGTCAAGAGCTGCATACACTGCCAATAGGTACAGAAATGGCCCCCTTCTGCTCCATTGCATCCCTGGGAATGGCTAGGAAGGACATGGCTTCGCCTCTACATTAAATACTGGGGTTTGTTTTTGGGCACAATATTCATCTTGATTATAGACGCCTACTTGAAGTGGATGGATGTATACGAGGTGCGATTACCCACATCTGTGTCAAAGAGTTTTCTGATACAAGGCTTACCAGACATAATAGTGTCTGATAATGGAATGGCATTCACCAGCGGGGAATTCCAAAGATTTACAAGCCTCAATGGCATAACACATGTTAAGACCTCACCATACCACCCGGCATCCAATGGTATGGCTGAGAGGACTGTCCAGACCTTCAAGTCCGGAATGAAAAAACTGGATGGAGACTCTATTGCAACTAGATTATCAAGTTTCCTACACAGCTATAGGACTACGCCACACCGGTATTGTCCCCGCAGAGTTATTTATGAAGAGATGTCTCAGGATACGTTTTGAGTCTCATAAGGCTGAATTTCAGAGAGAGTAGAGAGAAGTCAGGAGGCCCAGAAAAATGGACACGATTACCAGTTGTGAAAGTAACTTCATCGTTGGAGACACAGTTTTTGCAAAGAACTTTGGAGCTGAGCCCAAACGGCTATCAGGTGAAGTTAGTGTAGTGACAGGACCCCTTTCCTATCACATATCGGTTGAAGGTCGGATAATTAGGAGACATGTAGATCACATCAGGAAAAGGAAAACAGATCTACAAGAAAGGATGTGCCAAGCATTCCTGTTAGAGTCTACACCACATATGGAAGGAACTCCACTTGGTTTGGAAGTGCCTATAGGATCTGTTAAGCCTGAGGGAGTCTGAAGAAACAAACTTACAGGTTCCTACTGGAGAGCCTAGTGGACAGATGACTCCTGAGAGGGAGGCCTCGGATAAAACATCCGAAGTTGTAGAACTACGACGTTCGACACGTTTGAAGGAGCCTCCAGAGAGACTGGATTTGTAAATAGTTTATTTATGTAAATAGTTGATATATTGTAAAGATTGTAAATTATACTTTTGAGTAAAGGGGGAGGAATGTGGTAATCTGAGGTGCAATACACCTTTAAGAGAATGTGAGCACATTGACCACGTGACTCAATTGCTGTGTAATGTGGACTACAATGTTAATCAGTAGTTTAGAATAGGGTCTGGTTAGAGAAGCACACGTGTTAGTGCTCTGTTACTTATGTTAATAAACAGCATGTGGTTCACCTTACATTGGTCTCTGCGTCTGCAGTATCTTGTTTACCAACTCAGTCACCAGTAGATAGATGTGCGACCATGTTCGCTGAGCAAAGCGACCCAAAGAACATGCATTCTCTAACCATGAACGCTAGTGTGAGATCACTGAGCTTCCTGTGGCACTGCATCCTGGTCCTTAGGATTTGACTGCTCCCTCTGGAGGGCCTCCTAGCCTCCTGAGGATAGATGACATCTCTCCTCCTTTCCATCTGTTTCACTCGGGCCTCCATGCAGGCTTTGAAAACCTTGGAGCTTGCACTCTCCAATGTTGTGCCACTCCTCGTCGGTTCCCAGGTTAAACTCACCTCCTGCACAACTGCCAGTACCTGCTGCAGCCACAATGAACCTCCCCTTTCAGAGGCGCAGGCCACCTTTAATCAGTGCAGTCTAGCTTTAAGTGGTTCTAGGAAATTACGATTTTGGGCCCCCTGCTGATGTGTCCAGCCAATGAAGAGCACGGTTAGCAGTGGCTGCACACAGCAATCATTCAAATGAGCAGGCAGTGTGAGATTGGCAAGCTGCCTGCATTACAATGAATGGGCACAGGCTCAACATACATTGCAATCCCCATGCCTGTTTTCAGGGGGCTATCTAATTTAGCCCCCTGTATTTCTCCTCTTGCCGCCCCTTCCTCCTGCACCCCACCAATCAGGTACTCTTTCTTCCTTTGTATAAATAGATGGGATCTCCATTGCCATGGCAATGATTTACACAAGGAAGCTGAAGTTTAGAATTTGTGTGGTCTCAATAGCCTTGGTAACTGTCGTGTCACTCTGAGTTACATTCCCAGCAGAGATAATTTAGAGGGATTCTGACAGTCAAGATTGCAGGATGCGAGAACAAACAGTTCTCATTTTCTTTAGTTTTGCTGCAGTCTTAACCGGCTTAAAGTACATTTATAGAACTTGTTCTGATCATAGACTTGGCATTGGTGACATTAATCTTTTTGTGTCTTGTTTTTGCTACTTATTTGTATAGTATTCCTTCACATGGTTTCAATGTGCTTCAAATACAGCAATAGTAACCCAGCAAACCACTGTTTGCACCACAACAGTTCCATCATACTGGCTGGCACTTAAAACAAAGAAGCTGAACAACAACCTAGAAAAGGTTCATTTAACAGAAGTAAATCTCACTGGACTTTAATCACTCACCTAGCAGATTCCTTCCATTCTAGCTCATCCCCATCATGCTGCAGGGTATCCATCTCTGTAAAAAGTGTTGGAGTTGGGCCATCGTAATCTTCTCCTAGAATGTATCTCAGGCGTTCAGCAGCAGGGGACACTGTATACAACAGAGGGACATCCAAACACATCACATTAGAGTAACATCCTGTCTAAGGGAGACTATCAAGTATTTGCTGAAACCACAACGTCCATGCATCTTTGAACATAAGCTTGTTCTTTCCATGGATCTCTGTTCAATGAACTCTTATCTCCAATCAATTTGTGGATCAAATATTCAATTCATTGGACTACCCTGTGCTCCATAAACAGGACAATTCACTTTTTGACAACCTTGTTGTTTATACAAAGTTTAGAATGAAGGTATTGCTTTTGGGATCATCAGTTGAAAATGGATATTGCCAAACACCAGTGGCATAATGAGCAAACAGAACAGTGCACCAGCCTTAGATCCCAGTCACATTTGAAGTTCTTCATGTCCTAAATGCCCCACATTGCTGTTGCTGTGCCTCTGAACATTCAAGTAAGGTTTTTCTTTGACACTGTCAATTGCAATTCTCCAGTCACTGTGTCTCTGGCAAGCTGAGACCAAGAAAAGGACAAAGCATGAGGATACAAGGCAATAAAGTGACAATAAAATTGTACAGAAGAGGAGCTACATCTGCATGGGCTCTATTTTCTGGAGTTGAAACCAATTGGATAATATCGTGTGTTTGACTCCATATCACTGAGGCTGTTTGTCTCCGCCAAAGCAGAACACCAGGTTTCTAACCTGAATACGAGGTCCAGAGTTGCTTCGCACTCGTAGCTGAATATTAGTCTCTGTTAACTCCCCATTCCAGAATTGGCTTTGTCCTTTCTTGGTTTTGTGGTGTGTTGCTGACACTTTCGTCCCTTTGCTTATTCAGTGAAACCAGAATGTCTCTCTATGTACATAATCAGTGACTGCAGCCCTCATTGCCTTTCTAAATCACTCTGAAAATGCAAACATCTACTCCATCTGTGTTATTCATTGCCTGTAATGCATGGTGTAATCAATCTAAGCCCAGTCCTCTGCATTCTGAATAACTGGCCTTAATAATTTGCTACCAATCACTCAGAATGGTGACAACTTGTCCATCAAGCTGCATCACACTTCAAGTCCCAACAGCTTAATGATGAGGCAGAATGGCAGCAAAGAAGGAAAGTAAAGGAGGCAAATCCGGGCCTCCGGATCCCACTACCTCAGTGGACGTCCTGCCTCATCTGTTCAAAGATCTGTGGGTCGGGGATTGGCCCGTTCAGTCACATGAAAACCCATGGCGGAAACTTGCAACTCTGAGTAGATGTCGCTCCCGAATCAAGGGACAGCTGATGATTCTGCATTCTGCACATTTTAGTGCATTTGCCATTCACAAGGTCATTCTCCTACCTGAGATAGGTTAGCTGACTGATTCCATCTCAATTATTAACCCCTATGCACAATTTTTGTTTTATCTGTCAAATCCGAATTAGTTCCATTCGTGCTGTCAGCCAATCAGGGATGAACATGGTGAATTGTCCCAGCATGGAGCCTTGTTATGACTGGGTTTCGCTCAAAGCTTCCCCTTGATATAACACTCTTGTTCACAAGATATGTTGATAACAGATTTCCTATCTTGCCTAATATCTGCCCTCTAATCCCCTAAAGTCTAATCTTTCAATAAGCCTCTCTGATCAACTTTATTGAAGGCTTTTTTGAAATCATGTATACAACATCAATAGGAATGCCAAGATCCACTATTTTGATCATTTGTTTAAGGAACTCAATTAGGTTAATGAAATGGGACTTACACAACCTGAATCAATATAAAGAATCCTTAATAACTAGCAAGCTCTTTAAGTGATCAGAAATCACATATAATGTTTACTCTATGTCAAACAGATAATTGCCAGGGTCTGAATTGTTCCCCTTCTTAAATTATAGGAACACATTAACTTTCTTCCAATTCATGGGAAATAACCCAAACTTTGGCATGCTATTGATTACATGAATCAGTGACTTACATATTCCTTAAGCACTCTTTAATCTGGACCAGATTCGATTTACCCCAATCAGCCATGAGCATCTTAATCTTCAGTTTCTGAGGTTATCTCGACTTTAGCTCTACACTTTTCTGTACTATGGCTACAGCATCATCTTCAGAAGTAAAAACTGATGCAAAGCACCCAGTTAGCTCAGCACTCATTTATTTGGCCTCATACCTAACCTGACCTCATAAATATCTCAAAGGAACAATACTGTCTTTGATTGATTCCTGACTTTGAACATAACTGGAAAATAGTTCACCATTGCGACTATGGTTTTCCACTATAAATTGTAGCATTGCTAATACTGGCCTTCATTGCCCTCAGTTGCTCTTTTGATTTCTCTCAATTCTCCTTGCCCACCTGCTGGGGAACTTAGGTCCACTCCATCTTGGTTCAGAGGCACCAAACTCTATTGCTTCACTTTAGTTTTCCATTAGTTTACCAGCATGTGTGTGCTTCTGCTCATAGAAGTTAATCCTATTAAATAGAGTTTTAATTCTATTAACCATCCCTTTGCTCCCCAGCATGAATCAAATAAAAGCTTTGGCTTTATCCCTGAAATTAAATGTCTCCGACATTTGCATTGCTGTCATGTCCTCATTATTCCCGTTATTTACCTATCATTTCCAAGACTGCTGGTTCTTCTGAACTGCAAGTGAAACTTTCTGACTCAAAAGTAATTGTAACTAATTCTTCCGGGCAGGAATTCCAGTTCCTATGGTTACTAGCCAATCCTACAACATTGTCTTCTAGTAAAACGCTCTTAAAGTGGTGATGGAAGGCAAGTCAAATTCTGGCTGCTCCACAAGCTCAAATTCTTTGACTCGCTTGCAAATTAACTGCCTGCAAACTATCACATGATTTCCATTGTTTTCTATTGTGATTTTTCAATGAATCTTTGTCAGTAGTGCCACAAATTATCAGAGATGTGCATTATACCCACCTCCAGTTGCAAACAGGGGACCATGGTGTTAAACTTATCAGCTATCTGTGGCCACGTGAAGTAGGGTCCAGGCCTACTTTGTTACTGATGAGCCAAAGCTTTATTTGGAATCAATTCTTTTCCTCCGACCTTTTCTCCTCCCCCTCAGTGACTCGATGTGAGGTACCCCTCCGCAGCACCGGCAGCCTTTTTGCTTCCTTTGTCCAAATGCCAATCTTGATATGACAGTGGATGTTAGAAGACTTCAACCATTGGAAGGCCTCACAGCTGAATTTGAACTTGATTTATGGACTCACACACACGCACACAAACACACACATACATACAAACACACATGCACAAACAAACAAACACACATACATACAAACACATACACACAAACATGCACACACAAACACACACACACACATATACACACATTCGCAATTGGGCAACAGCAGTCTTCATGTATTCATTAACCTGAGCGATGGGCAGTGATGGTCAGAGGTCTGGTGGTACTTGCTGACCTACATATATCCATTGGCTGATCCAGTCCTGAAAATTGACTTTCATTCCCCATCCAGGAGGTTGAGCTGGGGGAAGTCACTTTCCCACTTTACAGGGCACATGAAGGAGCGGGCTCACAGCAATCTGCCCTCGTGGTGTTTCTTGCATCTGATTGGAAGGTTTCAGTGGTCAGTAAGTAAATACGTTGGTTTCTTGCCTTCTTCACTGGGCAAAAAAGGGGAAGCATCAAATTATTCCAGTATGACAAGTTGTGGCTTTTGTTTGAAAGGAGCACGAGCATCCAATTCCAAAGGGGTTCAAAATTAATGTTTGTCTACTTAAAATCTTCATTGTATCCAAATTCATGTTGAGAAAATGGCATCAGTTTCGACGGACTGTCACAGACCCCCTCTGTAAAGATGCAAAGTATAAACCATTCTTTGTACATCTGTAAAGTCAACTACTGTGAAATAGAGTTCAAGAAAACAAGAGCAAAGACCATTTCACTCAATATTTTTGCATGACACGGTTATATTCCTTCCTTGAATGAAGCAATGTTACTGCAGTCTACAAAGTGTTAACAGAGTAACAGAGTGAAACAAAATGAATTACATCAGTTCTCTTGTGGCTACAAGACAAACACGCCAATCCTGGCCTCAAAAAGCAACTGACAAATCGACAATAAAAACCATGGTTTCAACCCTACCTGCTTCACTCTCACTCATTTTGTCACACACATTAAAAGCAGGCCTGTCTGTGCTCGGGGTAACTTGCTGCAGCCTTACAGTGTGTGTCAAAGCCTGTTACACAGAGCTGCATGCCCTGGAGATTAAATGGAATAGCACGCCCTTTGCTGAGTTGAGTCCTATTGATGATTATGCCAAACCCAGTAGAGCTTACCCATTTCAATTCTGAGAAAGCTTTGACCTTAACTATTCCCGAACCTTTTCCCCTGTGCATCAATAAAAGAGGCCCCCAAAACACAGATTATTCATTGAATTAAAATGGCCCCCCTTATCTTTTTCAATTCTCCCCTGTTAATTTTTTAAGAAGCTGAAGCTGAAGTTTAGCAAATGGTGAATGTTTCTTTCTTTCTGGCCCAGGCAAACTAATGCTGTCCTTTCAGCATGAATCAAAGGAAATCAATGAATACTTGCGTGTCCCGGTTACAGTACCTTGAGGAAGAACTCAGCAGACACTTCATTCACTCAATACAGATGGGGCTTGCTAACCACACCCCTCCCCACCTCCGCCACACACACAATTGCCCATCTCCTTAAAGCCAGATCAAAGTTTTGAAGGGGAAGGTGGCTTTATATTAATTTCAACCATCCCATTATCTCTCAAGAACATTAAAACTCTCCAGGTTTCTGTGGGAAAGCTAGCAATCTAGGACACATCTGGGATTTGGCAGGGGAGGAACAGGGCGACGGAAGGAATTTTCCTTCCAGGAACTGCGACCATAGGCCATGAGTGAATTCACATTTTAGCACGACACTGGTGGGTGGGAATAGAACTGACCCAGGCTGAGATTTTTATTAAGTCACGGTATCAAAGAGCATGGTGAAAAGATGGGTAAATGGAGTTGAGGTGCAGATCAGCCATGAGTTAATTGAATGGGGAACAGGCTTGAGGGGCTGAATGGCCTCCTCTTGCTCTGGGTGCTGACTAATTGAGTTTTTACTGTTAGATGTTTCACTACCAGCCTGATTAAAGTTGCACATGGGCTTCAGTGAGTTCCTTTGTTTTCAAATATTGGCAATTTAGGATCCTTGCGGAGTTCAGTTTAAAATATTCCCTGGTCAGGTCCATAGAGTGGCAACAGTTAACAGATTAGCATTTGCAGTGCTGAGATTTATTTGTACCTTGAATTCCAACTGGAAACAATGTGCCTTTAGTTCCTCGCGACTGTCTATGCTTTCAGAATCTGGCACTGAGTACACAGCAATCCCAATGTCCTTTATACACAATCATCGGAAGCTGACCTGGAAGCAGTCGCGCCACAAGTGGCGTGCGGCTGCAACTGAGATCAGGCAAAGTGTCAGAACTATTGCTCAGCAACACAGTTCTTGCGACAATATTGGAGACAAGTGCAAAAAACTCAAACTGAAGTAGCCAATGGGCCAAGATTGGCTACTGTGGCATTTCTTTTCCAGCAATTCAGTTCTGGCTGCACACTGGAGCCATTGGTACAGCTTGATTATAGGACCTCACTATTGTTCAGTGTGGAGAAAAGTGTGTGACGGAAAGCCAGGCAGACCACGTTTCCAAGTTTGACTTACGGATGACATAATAACAACCGACTGATTAATAGTCTCTACGCTGAGAACCAAAACCTGTCAAGACAATTCAGGGAACTGATACGGCTTTTCAACAAATGCCATCCCTTATCAGTGAAAACTGCCTGGTAATGAATATGAAAATAACAGTGTTGTCTCAGAGATTCATCCTGTGTTTCAGTTCCATGGGCAGATCTCCAGTATCTCACCCAAAAGCCAATATTCCAAAATGAGTACAGACACAGAGCACCACAGTGGGAGAATGACATCATGGTAAAGTTGGATTCCAATTTGACTTGTGTTGACACGTGAACCTTCCTGCAGAGTCCATGCATTGGCTTGAGGGGTTATGGGATCGGATGATTTTCCCTCTCATTATTTCAGAGCTGCTAAAGCTGATTGTACCCAGCCTACTAAGATGACCTCAGTTAACTCAGCAATGAATGGGGATTAAATATGGGCCCTTATTGTTTAAACTCACAAGCGAACCGGTGATGAAAACTCTTTAGTCAATATCCGATCCAGAGTAAGAAAATTCTTGCCTCCTCCCATCACTTCGCCTCACCTGAGTGAATCTACAGTTTTTCAGATAACTGCCTCTCAGCATAGTTTAGCCTATGTCCCCTTCTTCTAGTGTATTGGGTTATCTTGAGGTAGTGCTTCTTATTATCCTGATCTCCCCTGCTAAATACCTTCTGTGGGTCATGGAATAACATTGATCAGCAACCCTGTATGTCATAGCAGTCAATAAAACGCTGACTCAATGAAATGACCATATTAACTTAATGCAAGTGACAGTTTAATAATTTATTGTAGTTGTGGCCATTTGACATTGGATAAATATCTCCACATGCTGCAAATTGACAGAAAAAGCCAATTGTTGAAAACAGCGTGATTGGTTTTAATTTAAAGGTATTGTATGTTCTGTAGCCCATGTCAAACTGTGATTGACTTCAAGTTATTCATAAAATGCTAACATGAGCAAAACAACAATTTAAACAGTTTAAACATCTATACTTTTGAAACCAAAACTGTGCTTGTGGTAGCTATACCAAATACCAGGTGGCAGTGTTGGCCTTGTTTGTGAAACCTTCAAACTGTTTATAGAAGTAGGGTGGTCCTGTAACACAATCCTCAAGAGCTTCAGTGCCTTGGCTCTAGGACTAACCCTTCCTCACCCATTTATTAAGACCCTCCAAATGGAAGTCAATAGTTCCCACAAAAAAGCACAGGCATTGGTGGGGAGTGGGGGTGGGGTGGTGACGGCAGCCATGCTGAAACAGTTGCTACTTTTCTGGGGCAAAGTATGAGAATGTGGGGGCAGAAAGATAAAAAAAAACACATAATTCTCAGGGTTTACCCTCAGAATCTGTGACCTGTGGAGGGAAGGGCTGATGGCCTCCAACAGCCGCGAATAAGGATATGTGCCCGGTGTTATAATATGCCTTTAAGGAATAGGATCATGACATCACTAGAAAGGAAGTGTGTCATGCGATCAGATTTTTGTTTTGCTTTTAAGCAGAGCACACAGACGCACACAGCTCTGCCGATGATGTCTTCAAGCTTTCTGTCCATGTATATCTGTTCTCATGTGCCTAGTCTTAATAAATGAATCCACAACATGTTTACCCAATCCCTTATTGAAGATTGGTGCCTTTATATCATTATAAAAACATGACACGGTGTGCAGCAGTGCCTCCTTCTAAACGACACAGTGCTCAGCCTCGCAGCAAGATTCAGTACAGGTATGACATGGTGAACAGTCTTAGATCCTGCTACATGGCATTAGACAACCCCCAATGTTCTGGTCGGACCGCAACAAAGCCGCAGCATCGGAGAGTGTTGAAACCACCACATAATGACCGCAAAGAAAAGCTTTGAAGACACAGGTCAGAATTTTCCAGCCCCTCAAATCAGCAGGATCTGCTGGCCCCGCCACGGGGGAGTCCGCCATGAGGCAGCTGGAAAATTCTGGCCACAGTGTTCAGATAAAAAGCTGGTAAGCAGGCGAAACCCCCATCGTGAGATTGCAGCACATAGCTTGTCAGTTCCGTGAATGGGACAGCACGTTGAGAGGGCCAGCTCCGAGTTAGCTCAGTCAGGAGAGGTGAGCGACCAGGGTGTGGGCCGGATTGATAGCGAGCGAGGGAGAGTCCAACATACAAAAACGAAACAGATCAAAACAATCATAAAAATCAGGCCAGAGAAGATTGCAATTATAATGGGTAGAGCTTCAGAAAAGTGTGGCAAAAGCGGCTACAGCAACATTTATCCCAGGTACTTTAGGAGAAGGAAAGTCAAGGGGATATTGTCAGAATGTCCACAAAATGCCCTTGTTTGAATTGGGATGCAGCTGACCTATTATCTGAATTCAAAATGTTTGAACAGCGTACAGAACAATGGTTTCATGATTCAGGTGTGTCTGAACCAAGCCGTAGAAATTTGCCTAACAATTGGGAATGAAGGTCTACACAGGCTGAACACATCAGGATTAATGGTAGAAGAGCTAAAGGGTCCCCAAAAGATGTGGACTACATTGGAAAACCGGTTTACCATCAGGTAAAACTTCCATATTCATTGACCAGAGTTCATATCATTTCGACCACAGCCTACAGAATCCATAGACCACTTCATCAGCAGAAGCAGAGAGAAGGGTACGTACTGTGATTTTTCAACCACAGAGCTCGCAGGCGGAATTGTTGAGTTGGTGATCACATCTCCTCCCATTGAAGTGTTCCAGAAAGATCTGCTAAACAAACCCAAAATGTATAGCGTTGAAGAGCTACTCAAGGATGGACGTAAGTACGAAGCGATCCTCGCAGGTCGATGAAGCTTACAGGTCCTAAGTACAACCCCAATTGTCAACACAGTTACTACAACAGCCAAACCTAGCAAGACATGTGGAAGGTGTGGCCTTCTGCATGTACCAAGGAAATGCCCAGATTTCCATCAATTCTGTAAGACATGAGGCAGAAAGGGCCATTGGCAATGGCAGTGCACTGGAGAAAAGGCTGATGCAGCTACAAAGAGCCGTGCACTGATCCAAACAGACTATACACAACAGGTACCTTCAAGCAATGAGAATAACCGTCCGGTATCCCATTGGAAACATATACATGAGGTGACTGACAAACCAGAAAATGACGATGATGTGCACAATGAGATGATGAACGGTGAACACATGTTTCACACCGTCAATCTCATGGAAAACATAGACACCGTCACACCGTCCAAATTGTTTGCCGAGATTTGAATTATCTACCCTGACAAAGTTGGTAACTACTCATTATTGGCCAAGATTGACACAGGGGCAAGTGCAAACATACTACCCCTGAGAATTCTAAAAAAAACATGCATCCACAGACATGGAGGGCCATGGTAAAACCTACTGCTGTGAAACTGTCAGTGTACAACAGTTCACTAATTCCATGTGTGGGATCCATAGTCCTGGAGTGCACGTACAATCAATCCTCCTGAGTGTCACAAATGTTCCACATCACAGAGACTAAAGACCAGGCGATTACAGGTCTATCAACATGCAGTGACCTCACGCTAGTGACAATCCATGGAATCAGTCAGACCTCACATGCCAGATCAACCTCAGAAACTACCAACTGCAATTGCTTCAAAATCTCTGTCTATAACACAATCCAACTACTCCAAACAAGAAACATTAGCTTTAGTGTTTAGAATCATCCATTTTCATACCTATCCATTTGGCAAAGGTTTTATGGTAGAGACCGATCACAAACCACTGGAGATGATTTGGCATAAACCATTGACTAGTGCACCGCCAAGATTACAACGTTTCTTGATAAAATTTCAAGGTTACAACTGTGAGATGAGGTGCAAGCCAGAGAACTTGATGGTTGCATTGGATACACTAAGCAGATTGCCTAACCCAGCGTAAACAGAAGATGTATCCTTGGATCTACAAGTGAACTTCATTGACATTGAACTTGATGGTGTTCTCCAAATTGATCAGGTACATTTTGCACAACACAAATGCCAGCAGCTACCAGAGGAAACGTTGAAAGATTCTACACTACAGAAACCATGGAAAATCATCATTGAAGGATGGGCTGATTCAATTCAGCATATCCACGAACACATGAGATCATTTTGGCCTTATCAACAAGCTAGGCATCTCCTAGGAGTCATGTTTAAAGGCAGGCAGGTCACCATGCTGGAATGTATGTGACCTGATATTCTTTGACAGCTTCATCACTCACTTATGGGCCTAGATTGGACAAGAAGACTCACAAGAGAGACAGCCTATTGGCCGGGTATGAACAACGAAGTCATCGTCAAGAAGTGCGAGACACGTCATGAGCATATGGCACGTCAGCACAAAGCACCACTGATTCCACATGAGCTTCCGACCCATCCTTGATCCAGAATTGCATCCAACCTCTTTCATATCCATGACACTGACTTATCACCATCGTCCACTACTTTACCAAGTACCCTATTATTCGACAATTGCACAATATGTCTAGCACAACTTTCATGCACACTCTCAGTGCTATTTTCAGTTTATCTGGTGTGCACAGAGAGAAAATTACAGATTATGGTATGAAGCAGTCCATGTCCAAATGCACCAAGATCTGGACAATATCCAGGCTTGGGCTGACAAGTGGCAAATAACATTCACGCCTCACAAGTGCCAGGCAATGACCATCTCCAACAAGAGAGAATCTAACCATCTCCCTTGACTTCAATGGCATTACCATTGCTGAATCCCCCACTATCAACATCCTAAGGGTTACCATTGACCAGAAACTGAACTGGACTAGCCATATAAATACTGTGGCTACAAGAGCAGGTCAGGGGCTAGGGATCCTGCAGTGAGTAACTCACCTCCTGGCTGCCCAAAGCCTGTCCACCATCTACAAGGCACAAGTCAGGAGTGTAATGGAATACTGAGAGTGGCATCTTTAAGTGCAACTATTCCATCACCAGCAGAGTTAATGTTTGGCAGACCAGTGTGTACCAATTTACCTACTCTTACCCATTCCACTCTCTCAGAAATAAGAGTGACTTTTAAAACTTTAAGAGAAGATGAGCAACATGCCTGATGCAGGAACAGAATTGCCAAGTTTACAGTTGGAACATCAAGTTTGCACCAAGATCCCACAGAAGGTACATGACAACCAGCTGAGGTGACAAAAGTTTGTTCAGAATCAAGGTCCTATGAAGTCATTACATACAAAGGCGTAATAGTGAGGTGTAACCCAGGACAAATCGATCCATTCCAGATCCTCAACTACTGTGCAGTCTTTTTGCATAGAGGACCAGATCCCAGATGCAACCAGGAACAACACCCAAGAATGACAGTCCCACAAATCACTGTAAGCAATTAAAGACATCACCAGATAAGGTTACCATTACAAGATCTGGATGTACCAGTAGATTGCCTCTACACTTTAGAGACTCATAGATTCACCAATCCTATACACTTATGTAATACTAACTAAATATGAGCATGTATTGTAAATCATTATATTTGTTTGGAGGGGGGAAGTGTCTTTAAAAAGAAAGGGGGTATTGTAATATGCCTTTAAGGGCTAGGAGCATGACATCACTAGAAAGGAAGTGTGTCACGTGATGCAGATTTAGTTGCACCTTTGCTTTTAAGCAGAGCACAGCATAGACAGCTGTGCTGATGATGTCTTTAAGCTTTCTGTCCATGTACATCTGTCCTCATGTACCTAGACTTAATAAATGAACCCACAACATGTTTACCCAATCTCTTATGAGTGATTGGTGCCTTTTTATCATTATAAAAACATGATACCAGGTTGTAATGCCTGGGCAAAGGTATAAAGATCTTTGGCAATTGCACTACTCATATCCTCACATTATTGTACGGTTTTAGACCTGACCAGATTGAACTGATGGGAGGAATTGAGGGTTGTCAATCCTCCAGCATTTTCCAGGTTAAAGGTTAATCTCTGCGAGCAACCAGGAACAACATTATGAGAACATTAAAAAAATGTTTTGTTTTTCATTTTACTTGAATATTTTATTAATTACAAATGTGTTGGAGATGGGAAAATGGCTGGGTGGTTGGAGATGAAATATCATATGATGAAACCTCCAGCAACTGGCAACCTTAGCTAAGCCTATATCTCTTTAATAAAATGTAAATGACCTACTGGTAATATTGGCACTGTCTACAGACATGAACCCTCTATCACCTCCTTCATCTGTATCGGATCGGTCTTGCCTCCTGGGGTACCATTCCCCCTCATTGGTTCTCTCCCGGCTTGCCGAGAATTTCCTTCGCCTTCTTTTTCTCCTGTAGCCTTGGGGTGCAGGGATCCCAATGTAGATGGCATTTTGATCTGGACAAAATAGGCATATTTAGGGACATTCTTAAAATCAGTTAGTTTCTGTGGCAAGATTCAGCTCTTTGGACAGGAACAGTTAGCTGAAGCTGTCTATTTTTGCACCTTACTGGTTCTTCAGCTTAGCTCGTTTTGCCTTAATTGGCAGTGTTCAGCCAGTATATATTTTTTACTTAGGAAAATAGGTACAAGAGGAAGTCATTCAGCCCTCGAAGCTTGTTCTACCATTGAATTAAATCATGGGTGATTTGTATCTTACCTCCACCTTTTACTCACTTTGGTTTCATAGCCCTTAATACCTTTGCCACTTTTAAGTTGTAAGTTTAGACTCCCCACAAGGGGGATATATGTTTTCTTTATCTACCCTTTCAGATCTTTTCATCATCTTAAATACCTCAAATTGATTGATCTTCTTTACTCAAGGGAGCACAAGCCAGGCCCAAGCAACCTGTCCTCATAATCTAACCCTTCGAGCCCCAGCAGCAGTCTGGAGAAATTTTCAAACAATAGCGATATGGGAACAAACGTTCTGGGCAGAATTTCAAGCTGCATCATGCAGGTGTTTTAAAAAAGGGCTGAATGGCTATCTGATCGCCAAAAGGATTTAAAAAGTGATGAATTATAGAAAGATGCAGCAAAGAAGGAAACCATTCAGTCCATTATCCCTGGGCTGGCTTTTTTGAAAGGGACACCCAATTGGTCCCTACACCTGCTCTTTACTCATGGCCATTTCATTCATTTTCTGAAGTTGTTATTTTCTGATTGCAAAATTAAATAGTGACACGGAGGTGCTGTTGACCTCTGCTGATGATCTTGCTGCAGCTTGCGCATACAGGTGCTGGGCATTTGCACTACTGGGGCTGAATTTTACGTGCCCCACCCCACCCACAGGCTGGTTAATACAGCCTTGCAGCCTGGGCGACGAGGAATGCCGGGCTTGGTGTACCAGCTGCCATTGAAAAGACTGATCCACTTTATTCCTCTCGGTTTAACAGCTGCTCAGGAACTGATAGACCTCTGAGAAAATGGGGAAGCAGAACTTCCCATTGAAGGAATCCTATGTGCCCCCTGCCGTCATCACTCCCCCACATTAATAGGTGGAAACTTAACCCATCCCCTTGCAACCAGCTCCACCAACATTCCCTGCAAAAAAAGACCATTACCAATTCTGGTTTTAGGTTAGGCCCCAGGGAATCCATACAGGTCCCAGCTAACTTAACAGTCCTTTTGCTGAGCGTTGGTGGGAAGGTGACAGAATGTCTGAGGTGTTGGGCTCTGACTGGAGTATATGGAGCCTAATCTTGTTTGCATCCAGACTCCTATTATCAGCATTCATTGACTGTCAGTCAGAAGCATTGACTGAGTGATTCATCCCCTCCACCTAACTCAGAGGCACTCAGATCAATAGTATCACAATCCGGAGATCAGCCAACTTCATATTGCCTGGGAATCAATCCTGAAACCTTCCATGTTAAAGGAACTCATTGATACACTGGGTATTTCTGATTTTATTTGCAGTTTATCCGACTTTACTTACCGTCCTCCTCTTCATCCTCGTATCTTTTTCTTGAGTGTCCCATTCCCCTTTCATGGTCCATTCTGAATGAAAACAAAGTTGTTGAGGTTGAAACTGAGGAATCGGGCATATATAATCGGGCTGCATATATTAATGGCAGGTACAATCATTGCGGTTAAAGGAAAAGGTCAAAGACTCTCTTTCTAATATATACATGTGATGCTGAAATGTCCTGGGATCATATTTCTGACAGCAGAGCTCCATCTTGAAAATATTTGTCTTGCCATCGTTTGAAATGACCGGTCCAATGGAGTAATATGACTTAAAATTGCCTTTACTTGGCTGTGCCTCTGACATAATGTTCTATGGTCTTGGTGTCAGGGGGAAGAAATATGTGAACAAAACATCCTATAGATAGCCCCTCATGAGGCAGCGGTCTGGCTTCCTTTTATTTCACCATCTGAGCTGTAAAACAATCCGATTCAGTTTGTTGCTCGTGTTTCTAGTATGTACAAATTTACAGCTATTTCAGACATTAACAATAGGTTCCGATGTGGCTGGTTGTCCAGCACGAATGACTGACTGGACACCCAAGAGTCTCCAGTTCACACTTTCTCTTTTGGAATGGTAGAAATGATGCATACCCACATTATCTGACCACTGGTATACGATCACTCTTGGGTGTTGAAACCTGCCTTTGGAATCCTAGACTTCCAAAAGGTTGTGTATTTCAGATGAGATGCAGGAGCCAGGCCGTTGCGAAGTTACTACTTGAAGTATTTCACAGATTATATAGATTTCATCAAATATACAGTGCAGACATAGACCATGTCAACATTACTACTTCACTCAAACCTACTTGCAAATAAACTTGCTGAGAAATGTAGCCTGGCCTGTCACCGTGATACTTATTTCCTTTTGAATTTAGCAGGATAATGTAGCAAACAACTCAGTGCCAAATCCCATGGTGATAGGGGAACAATTAGTCCTATAGCACACTATCCAACTCACACCACACAAAAGGTAGTCCATTCTTAGGAATAGCAGGTATGCTTAAGGAAACTTAAATCATGCTATGGGCATGAGATCATCATGTTGAAACAAGGCTTAATTAAATTAGCATTCTTTGGTACCAAGAGCATCTCCGTCACTCGTTATATATTTACATAGCAGTCATGTTCAGTATATAACTGGTTCATTTATAAGGATGTTACCTTAGTTTTACAGTCCAAATTTTTTTTCCACTTCTGACACCTTGGAACAGGTGACAAAATAGATCAAGGGGAAGAAAATAGAGGAATGGGTTGTGTGAGGCCATAGATCAAGCTTCTTCACTAGGTTCAGGAAGGACTAATGGTAACATAGTCTTGTCATCCCCACAAAGAAGGAACAGAGTGTGTGGAGAATAGACGACAATGAGGCTGTGTGGAATCCCACAATTTCAGATCATGATCATGGCTCCCATTTTTCTCAGGGAGCAGCCGTTGGAATGATTCTGCTGTTGCCATTTTCACCTCTGTTATAGGCATCCTCTGATCCTTCACTTGTCTGCTACTATCTCCTTTTCACTTGCACCGTCATCCCTTTTGTTATTTCATCTCTCCTGCCTTCCACCCTATCATGGACCCTCCCTTTTGTTTTTTTTCCTCCCCTGCCCCTTTCTTTGCCTGATCTGCACTTGCTTAAAGCCTGTTATATCTCTAATCTTTGCCAGCCCTGATGAAAGGTCATTGACCTAAGAGGTGGTTAACTCTGTATCTCTCTCCATACCTGTTGCCAGCCCTGCCGACTATTTCCAACTTCTTCAGTTTATGTAATAAGATTGCAGTTCTGGGACTGATTCCTGTAACTGAACCAGAATTAGTACTTATAAAGTGTGTTGTCAAGAGGCTGAACTGGTACATTGTTTCTGCTAAGGACCCAAAATAAAAGTGAGGAGAGCATTGGAAATCAATTGGCTTTGTGTTGAGAATGTCATCCCTTTGTCATGACCTGCACAGCCGGGATTCTCAGTGGATGCTTTCATGCTATTTTGTGTGCTGTTTTCTGCCCTTTAATTAGGGAATCAGAGGTACTGATTCTTGGAGCGTGGGACACAGGTGTCAACTGTCTTTCCATCCTATATCCACGTGGACATATATGAGCCAAGATGCTGTGTGACTTTCTATCTGGAAGCTACTTGATCAAGGGGGCTGGTGCACTGCTATCTCACCTCCTCTCTAACAAGGGTTCCCAGTTAGTGATCTGGAACTGTATTGGAACTACACCAGAACTGCACTACAACTACAACTACACCGGAACTGCACTGGAACTGTATTGGAACTGCACCGGAACTGCACTACAACTACACCAGAATTCACTGGAACTGCACCAGAACTGCACTGGAACTACACCGCAACTGCACTGGAATTCCATCAGAACTGCACTGGAACTGCACCAGAGCTGCACCGGAACTGCATTCAAACTGCACCAGAACTGCACTGCAAATGCACCAGCAGTGAGACTTCAGGAGAAAGAGATTAAAACAGCGAGACTTCAGGAGAAAGGGGTTAAAACAGTGAGACTTCGGGAGAGAGAGGTTAAAACAGGGAGACTTTGAGACAGAGAGGTTAAAACAGTGAGACTTCGGGAGAGAGAGGTTAAAACAGGGAGACTTTGAGACAGAGAGGTTAAAACAGTGCGACTTCAGGAGAAGGAGGTTAAAACAGGGAGACTTCAGGAAAGAGAGGTTAAAACAGATTGCCTGGGATTATGATGTTGTGGTGATATCAGAGACCTGGCTTAAGGAAGGGGAGAACTGAGTGTTAAATATTCCTGATTACAAGGTGTTCAGATAAGATAGGAAAGGGAAAAAAGGAGGAAGGGTGGCGTTTTTGGTTAAGGAGAGTATTGAGGTACTGGAAAAAGAGGATGTGTCAGAGGATTCAAGGACAGAATCGATTTGGCTAGGGCTAAGGAATAAGAAGGGCGCAATTACATTGCTCGGTGTAATATATAGACCACCAGCTAGTGGGAAGGATATAGAAAAACAAATCTGCAAGGAAATTACAGTGAGGTGTAAACATCATAGACTAGCCATAATGGGGGAACTTTAATTACCCGTATATAGACTGGGACAGTGGTACTGTAAGGGGCAGTGAGGGGCAAGCGTTCTTAGATTGTATTCAGGAGAATTTCCTACAGCATTATGTGTCAAGTCCAACAAGAAAGGAGGCACTGCTAGACCTGGTTTTTGGGAGTGAGGTGAGCCAAGTGACAGTGGGGGAACATTTAGGGGACAGTGATCATTGTATCATAAGGTTCAGGATGACGGTGGAAAAGGATATTGGTCAATCCAGAGTAAGAATAATCAACTGGCAGAGAGTGGACTTCAATGGGGCAAGAACAGGGCTGTGCTGTATAGACTGGAACCAAAGTTTGGTGGGCAAAACAGTAGCTGAACAATGGGCTACCTTCAAAGAGGAGATGGTTTGAGCACAGTCAAGGTATGTTCCCTCAAAAGGGAAGGGTAGGCCAAACTAATCCAGAGCTCCTTGTACGATAAAGGAGATAGAAATTAAGTTAAAGAAGAAAAAATGTGCTTACGACAGGTGTCAGGTAGCAAATACAATTGAGAACCAAGCTGAATGCAGAAGGGATTTTTTTTTTTTATTCATTCATGGGATGTGGGTGTCACTGGCTATGCCAGCATTTATTGCCCATCCCTAACTGCCCTTGTTCAGAGGGTATTTAAGAGCCACATGTAGGCCAAACCAGATAAGGACAGCAAATTTCCTTCCATAAAGGACACTAGTGAACCAGATGGTTTTTTTTTACAACAATAGTTTCATGGTCATCATTAGACTTTTAATTTCAGGTTTTTATTGAATTCAAATTCCACCATCTGCCGTGGCAGGATTTGAACCCGGGTCCCCAGAACATTACCCTGGCTCTCTGGATTACTTGCCCAGTGACAATGCCACTACACCATCA
This sequence comes from Cetorhinus maximus, assembly GCF_964194155.1. NCBI lineage: Eukaryota > Metazoa > Chordata > Chondrichthyes > Lamniformes > Cetorhinidae > Cetorhinus > Cetorhinus maximus. The sequence continues at coordinate 17,097,900 of NC_135898.1, read as the reverse complement.
CCTCCCCAAAAGCAAATATGAGAAGCAAAGAGGGACTATGAAAAAAGACTGGCAGCTAACACAAAAAGAAATCCCAAAGTATTCTATAAGCACATCAATAGTAAAAGTGTGGTAAAAGGATGAGTAGGGCCTATTAGGGACAAAAAGGGGATTTACACATAGAGGCAAGAGGCATGGGTGAGGTGTCAAATGAATACTTTGGATCTGTCTTTACTTACGAGGCAGATGCTGCCCAGGCCATGGTGACAGAGGATGAAACTCAGTCACTAGAAGGGCTTAAAATTGATAAGGAGGAGGTATTGGATAAGCTGTCGGAACTTAATGTTGATAAGGCACCGGGACCAGATGAGATGCGTCCAAGAATATTGAAGGAAGTGAGAATGGAAATTGCAGAGGCACTGGCAATAATCTTTCAATGCTCCCTGGATTTAGGGAAGGAGCCAGAGGACTGGAGAATTGCAAACATTACGCCCTTGTTGAAAAAAGTTGTAAAGATCTGCCCTGCAATTTACAGACCAGTCAGTTTAACTTTGCTGGTGGGAAACTTCTAGAAACAATTATTAGTCACATTAGAATTAATAGTCACATGGAAAAATGTGCAGCAACTGGCACAAGTCAGCATGGATTTGTTAAAGGAAAATTGTGTCTAACTAACTTGCTGGAGTTTTTTGAAGAGGTAACAGAGATGGTTGATGAGGGCAAGGCCATTAATGTGGTGTATGTAGGTGTTCAATACAGTGCCACACAACAGACTTGTGAGGAAAGCTCATGGAATAAAAGGGACAGTAGCAACATGAATCTAAAATTGGCTGAGGGATAGGAAACAGAGAATAATGGTTAATGGGTATTTTTCAGGCTGGAAGAAGGTTTGTAATGGAGTTCCCCAGGGGTCGGTATTGGGACCCTTGCTTTTCCTGAAATATATAAATGGTCTAGATCTTGGTGTGCAGGGGACAATTTCAAAGTTTGCGGGCAGCACAAAACTTGGGAGAATTGTAAACTGTGAGGAGGACATTGTAGAACTTCAAAAGGACATTGACAGATTGGTGGAGTGGGCAGATAGGTGGTAGAGGAAGTTCAATGCAGAGAAATATGAGGTGATACACTTTGGTACAAAGAACATGGAGAGACAGTATAAACCAAGGGATGCTATTCTAAAGAGTATACAGGAGCAGAGAGACTGAGGTATATATGTACATAAGTAATTAAAGGTGGCAGGACAGGTAGAGAGAGCTGTTACTAAAGTATACGATATTCTAGGCTTCATTAATGGGGACATAGAGTGCAAGAGCAGGGAGGTTATGATGAACTTATATAAGACACTGGTTAGACCTTAGCTGGAGTATTGTGTACAGTTCTGGGCGCCACACTATAGGAAGCATGTGAACACATTGGAGAGTGTGCAGAAGAGGTTTACAAGAATGGTTCCAGGAATGAGACACTTCTGTTATGAGGAAAGATTGGAGAAGTTGGGATTGTTTTCCTTGGAGAGGAGAAGGCTAAGAGGAGACTTGATAGAAGTTTTCAAAATCATGAGGGGTCTGGACAGAGTAGATAGGGAGAAAATGTTCCTGCTTGTAAACAGATTGAGAACAAGAGGGCGTAGTTTTAAAGTGTTTTGCAAAAGAGGCAAATGTGAGGTGAGAAAAAACTTTTTCACACAGCGAGTAGTTAGGGTTTGGAATGCACTGCCTGGAAGTGTGGTGGAGGCAGGTTCAATTGAGGCATTCAAGCGGGCATTGGATAATTATTTAAATAGAAACAATGTGCAGGGTTAATGGGAAGAGGCAAAAGATTGGCACTAAGTTAAAATGGTCAGACAGCCAGTGCAGGCACGATGGGCCAAATGGCCTCCTTCTGCACCATTACAATTCTGTGATTCACTGCACTGGAACTGCACCAGCACTGCACTAGCATGCACTGGAACTGCACTGCAACTGCACCAGCACTGCACTGCAACTGCATCAGAACTGCACTGGAGACAGTCTTTAGCCGCTTAAAAGTTGATTCTGCTGCACATTCAGCAAAGTTACGGCGTCAAGTGCGAGCAATGGTAAGAAAATTGCTACCTCAGGTACAATATGGAAATCACTTCGCCCTGGTTGAGGTCAGTTCACTCAGCACAGAGCTGGAGCCTGTTTTGGGATGTGATGGACTGTATGGCTTCATAACAAACCAGGCAGTGTCCTTACCCACTAGATTACAGTTTCACAACACAGGAGATGTCTTGAGATATTGAACTCCCTTCCTGGGGAACATATACACTCAAGGACCCTTGTAACACCAGGCAAATAGCAATGTTAAACATCCCACTGTTTCTCAGTCCTTTTTAATGGACAAGCAGTGCTTAGGTTTTCAAAGGAATTGGGTTGTATTTTCAATAGGGAGGCTTATCTTTCTGAGTTGTACCTGATAATCATTGAATCTAGCACACAAGGAGGCAATTTGTCCCTTTGTGCCTGTACTGGTGTTTTTGGACAGAGCTGTTCAACTAGTTCCAGTCTCCTCCTCTTTCCCCTGCAAGTATTTATCCAAATTCTCTTTTGAAAGTTCTTCTTGAATTTGCTTCAGGCTAAATACCAACAACTTATTGCTGTAAGGAACATATCTTTTTATTTCTGTTGGACTGTTGTAAAGAACATATCTTTTTATTTTCTGTTGGACTGTGAATCAGAATTACAATGTCTGCAGGTTGAAAGACATGTCCACTGGAACAGGATGAAAGATATATACAATGTTGCAGTCCTGGGACAGAGTGTGCCATGAAAGACAGGATGGTGACGGAAAGGAGTCCTGGACCAAGGGAGCTGCTTGACAACAGCATTTTAATTGGCTCCTGACCAGGGTTTTGTGTGGTAGCAATGCAGCAGAAAGCTCCTGGCCTGCAAAGAGAAAACATCTAAAATCTCTCTTCCTTATATCTCTATAACCTGCCCTCTCTCTGAGGAAACCCCTGTAAAAAGGAAAAGGGGAAAACCACTGTTAGAGAAGTTGAAAAGCAAGTTCTTAACCAGTGAACTAAATACTGAAAGTGCTGGAAGACCACCTTGTGTCATCAACAAGAACGGAAGGAAATTTGGAAGACAGCGATCAAAATCAACCCTTTGAATCCTGTACTCTGGATTGGTGCTATTGAACTGTTTTATCCCATCCATAAAATCCATGTTTTGTGTGTCTTATGTGTCATGTGTGTGTGTCTGTAGGGATTTAAGAAGGGGGTAGAGTTTAAGTTATAGTATTAGAAGTTAGGACAGTTCATAGTTTTTTCTTATGCCACTAGTTAAAGACAATTTGTTCAATAAACAGTTATTTGCTTATTAAATTTACAAACCTGGTGCTCATATTCTGTTAACCTTAATTAAACAGTTAGGTAGCATTGGGGCAATCTGGTGATTTGGTCAAGCTTTTCACATTTGTTGCGGCTCGGGGGAACAGTGGGGCTTGCTATTACTGCGCATTATCCCCAGTGAGTCGTTACATTTGCATGATAAAAATTCTGTGGTTCTTTTGTCAACTACCTTCAATCTGTGTCCTGTGATACTAACACATCTACCACTGCTACCAGCCTCTGTATTTACTCGATCAAAACTATTCATGATTTTGAACACCTCTATCAAATCTCCAATGTCCCTTAACTTTCTCTGCTCTACGGGGAACAACTCCAGTTTTTCTTGTCTCTGTCCTTATCCCTGGTAAATCTCCTCTGGGCTCTCTCTGAGACCTTGACATCCTAAAATGTGGTGCTTAAAAGTGAACACAAGACTTCACTACTGATTAACTAACAACTAATCTCCTTCCTTTTGTATTCTATGCCTTTATATCAATTGTCTTTTTAACCATCTTCTCAATTTGTCCTGCCACCTTCAAAGGCTTGTGTACATATTCTCTGTTCCTGCACTTCTTTTACAACTTTACCATTTAGTTTATATTGTCTCTCCTCATTTTTCCTACCAAAATCAATCACTTCACACTTCTCTACATTCAATTTCATCTGGTATGTGTCTGCCCATTTCACCAGTATGTCTATGTTCTCCTGATACATAAACAGAAAATGCTGGAAATACCCGGCATGCCTGGCAGCATCTGTGAAGAAAGAAACAGAGTTAACGTTTCCGTTTTGTGACCTTTCATCAGAAGGTTATTTCAGAGTTCCAGCATCTGGAGTATTTTGCTTTCGTATGTCCTCCTGAAGTCTGTTCCTCTCCTCCTCGTTGTTTACTACATTGCTGAGTTTTGCATCATCTGTAAACTTTGAAATTATGCCCTGTTTTATATATATTAATATTTATATGTTAATTTTTAATATATATCAAAAGGTGTAGTAGTTTGAACACGAACCCCTGCAGGAGCACCAATGATGTTTCTCTCCAGTCTGAAAACCAATTGGTCATCAGTACTATCGGCTTTCTGTCTCTTTGCTAATTTCACATCCGTACAGCCACTGTGCCTTTAATTCTGTGGGTTCAATTTTGCTATCAAGTCTATTGTGTGTCTTTTTTTTTGCTAAATGCCTTTGGCAATTCATATACACAACATTGATCTCAAGAACCCTCTCTGATGCTAGTTTATTAAATAATTCAATTAAGTTGTACAAATGTAAATTTTCTTTAACAAATCTTGCTGGATTGCCTTTATTGCCCCATATTTTTCCAAGTGCCAATTGATTTTTCCCCTGATTATTCCACATCAGCTGACATTATGCTGACTGGTCTGTAGTTGCCAGTTTACCCCTTTCCCTTAGGGGTACAACCTTTGCAATAAGAACTTAAATTTAAACAGACACATATTTATTGTAACGCATTTGTTGGCCATCAAAATTTAATTCCATCATGTTGCACCTTATTCAGCTGTGCTGTAATTCATTATTGCTCTAGATCATGTCCTTATGACTTCAGTCAAAATGGTTTTTGTTTTCTGGAATATCCTTCTATGAAAGTCCGTTGTTGTCTGTCAGGTTTGCTCCTCCGAAACCTCGCACTGTAGCAAACAGTGCACCGGCTACACTAGGCTGTGTCCCGGGTTTGTGTGTATGTACATGCATGCGTGAGTGTCTGTCTGTGTGCATGTGTGAGGGCTAGGAGTAGTGGAGAGATTTATTAACCTTCCTTTTCTAACCTCAACAATTTATACTGTGCCAGTGGGTAAAGGGTGCCACCAGCTGGAGGGCTAAGTTGTACACGTTCAGAATGCCCAGGATCCCAGTTTGTGTTGAATAAATAGTTTTTAAGGGAGTTTCAGGTTAAACTCGCCTCAGAGTCCCTGGAAGAGGGAACAGAAACAATGGGAAAAGTTTCCAGTACCTGATTTCTATCCTAAAGCCCCTGCTGTTAATTATATGTGTTGATGGTGGGATTAAACCAGGATAAGGTTTGGCTGTGATTCTTCCCATTGTTGAATAGGCTTTTCCCACTCACCATCAAAACTTATACTTGAAGACTAGATACTTGGGTGAGGAAGCACAGGGTCTTTGCATTTTACATCTTTACAGCATCAAGAGTCACTGATGGTGCACCTGATCTTAACCAAGAGGACTAAATAGGTGTTGACAAACTAATGCACCTACTTTACATCCTGTCTGACTACTGGTTCTATTGACTATGGCCCAAAACTAATTTCGCCCTCTACTGTAACAAGCCAGAAGGTGAGATAAATGGTGCTTGTGAAAAGATTGGCAGATCAGTTACAATTGGTGATTTAATTATTTTGTATCACTCCATCCGCATCTCTGTACATATCTTACAAGGACTTTTCACCAGGCCAATGTTGGCCCTTTAAATAACTTCAAATTGAATATCTGCATTGTGATTTAAGTGTGGCTGAAAATCAATACTTTCCTCTTGGAGTGTGATCCAGCTGTCAAACTTAATTAATTGCCAGATGAAATCTCTCACACTGAGCTTCTAGAAATAATTGATTATAATTCGTACATTCACTATGCAACATGTTAAAGTGTCATTTCATTTGTACAAGTGCATTGTGGTCAACGCATAAAGCACGCAGAGTTATGAAAATTGCGAGGTCACAGCATGTTGCCACAATCATTGTAGGAATGAGTACAAGTTTCTTTTGAAGTTCATACTAAAGTCGTCACCTTTGGTAAATAGGTTGGATGCTTAATGCTGATGTGCTCCCTTCCTTCAGCTATGAGCTTGTGTCTTTGTCTCGCAGTCATTTGGTGCAGAATGACAATTAGAGTTCAAGAGAGCTCACTATGCAAACTCAGGATCTAACAGATTTAAATCAGTTTGCATGGAATCTTGGTTTAAAAAAAATTCACCACTTCATTGTGGACAACTAGATGGAATATTTTGTTACTTCAAGACGCTAATCCAAAAAGGAAAACAGCTCCTGCTCTAAGAATGGTGAGTTTCTGGGATTTGTAAAAGGCTTGTGTTAAAGGATAATCGGAACACAATTGACAGGGAATATCTGCTTTCTGTACCGAGAGAGAGTGAGATCAATGTGTGTTATGGAGAGCATGGTTTATCTGGTTTCACTGTTGCTGAGAGACCTATAATCAATATGTATCATGTAAGGGATTGTTTTGCCTAGATTCCTTTGTAGATGGCTTTTTACATCACCTCAGAGGACGTGATATATCAGAACCTGAATATTTCCTGCATTAAAAAGATTGCTCATGATAATAAGTTGCCCTGATTGCAGTGTCTTTAACTTTGCATGTTGTCCCAGCCAATGCTGAGCAGGAGTTTAAGGGGGCCAATCCTTTCATTGCCAATAATTTGGGATCATATTTTACTGAATCTGTCAATTTTCTGTTACTTGCTAACTAGGAATAATCTGCTATTTGACAGATGCTCCTGACCTTTGGTGGCTGATTGAAGCACAAAAAGGACTTATAGAACCATTGAGTCTTATGATACAGAAAGAAGCCATTTGACTCATTGGGTCTGTGCTTGCTCTTTGAAAGAGCTCCAATTAGTCCAGCTCCCAGCTCTTTTTACATAGCCTTACAGATTAGTTCTCTCCAAGCATATGTCCAATTGCCTTATAAAAGTTCCAATTGAATCAGAATACACCAACCTTTTAGGAAGTGTGTTGGAGGTCATAACAATCCTCTGTATGAAAAAAAAATCTCCTCAATTTCCCACTAGTTCCTTTGCCAGTTATTTGAAATCCGTGACCTCTGGTTACCAAGTCACTTGCCAGAGGAAACCGTTTCTCCCTACTTGCTCTCATAATTTTGAATACTTCTATTAGGTTTCCTCTTAATCCCTGCTCTAAGGAGAAAAATCCCAGCTCCTGGTAGGCAAAAAAGTAATGAACAAAGGGTGGCCTTCAATGTGAAGGTAGCTCTGCGACAAAGTAGGCACATTCCCACTAGGCAAAAAGGAAGAGAATCCAAAGCTGGTCCATGGATGACTAAAGAAGAGGGAGACTTATGACAAATGCAAGGTTCAAATTATGTAAAGAAACAAGCTGTATATCAAAAGTACAGAGGAGAAAAAAAACATGAATGATTTTTGATACAGTAAATAAGAAGAAACTGTTTCCAGTGGCAGAAGGGTTAGTAACTAAAGGACACTATTTTAAAGTATTTGTCAATAGAACTAGATGACAAGAGGAGAAAGATTTTTCCACAATCAGTTGTTGTGGATGTGGAAAGTGCTGCCTGAAAGGGTGGTGGAAGCAGATTCAATGTGAACTTTCAAAAGGAATTGGATAAACACTTCAAGGGGAAACGTTTTTACAGGGCTGTGGGGGCAGTTCCAGCAAATGGAACTAATTCGGTATCTCTTGCAAAAAACCAACAGAGGCCCAAAGGGCTGAATGAACTTCTTTTGCTCTGTATTATTCTGTGATTTTTCTAAGGTTTTCTCCACAAGTCCCTTATTCCTGATTACCTGAAAAAGTAATGCAGAATATATATAAAATTCTCTAACAGATTCTATCGTTTTGAAGATTTTCACAAAATGTTCTATGTTCTTTCTGTTAACTGGTTACATAAATTACGATGTGAATTATTGCATGTTGTCTGACATGTGTTTTAGGCCCTGGTGCACTATGGTGTAGTTTTAAGGCTATAGACTCATGCTCAAACAATGAATTCCATCTTGTCTTCAGATATGGAGCTCAGCAAAGTAAAGATATAATTCTGGTAAATCTCCTCTGTACTCTCTCCAGAGCCTTGACATCCTTCCTAAAGTGTGGTGCCTAGAATAGTTCACAATTCTCCATTTGAGGTGCAACCAGAGATTTGCTGTAACAGGACTTCATTACTTTTGTATTTAGTGCCCCTACTTCCAATGCCATGTTCTCCATAATTGGAAAGGTTGTTTCTTTGGACAGGTGGGAATAGTCAAGGATAAATTTTGGATCAGACTGTGGCCTGGATTTTCCAGCCCTGCCACGGCAGGCTTCCCCACGGCAGAGGCAGCGAGCCATTCAAATCTCTGCTGACTTTGGTGGGACCGGAAGATCCTGCTGGAGGGAGAGGCCAGAAAATCCCACCCTGTATATTTTCTCAGGCTGCATGGCTCATATAGAATCCATGAAGTCATGGATATGCTGCCAGACCTGCTGAGTTTTTCCAGGTAATTTTGTTTTTGTTTTGGATTTCCAGCATCCGCAGTTTTTTGCTTTTATCTTAGTGTTTAATTGACTGCCACCCCTCTTCAAGGAATGCCTACCTTGAAGAAGTATTGCTCTTTTCTCTGTCAGGATTTTCATATCTCTCTTTTGCCTTGTTCACCTTCATTGCTTTCCATTTCTCCTCTTGTCCCACCCCCCACTTAAACCAGCTTATATTTCACCTCTTTTCTATTTTTACTTAGTTCTGTTGAAGGGTCATTTGGACTCGAAACGTTAACTGTGTTCCTCTCTGCAGATGCTGCCAGACCTGCTGAGTTTTTCCAGGTATTTTTGTTTTTGTTTTGGATTTCCAGCATCCACAGTTTTTTGCTTTTATTTAAGTCATGGATATGACCTGAATCTCAACATGGTCATGAGGGGTTTTATATTGAACTTTGAAGACATTATCAAATATCCCGACTATTACAAAACTTCACAAACTCCATACAAACTGTGCACCCCATGGTTTAACGACTGCCTTAGAAACTCTAATTCACCATTGCCTTGGAACATTGATGCACAAGCTATTTTAACAGAGGTGTTAACTTGTTGAAAATAAATGGGTTAACGTCTGCATTAAAATGGTAGAGGATGAATACCTGAGTTGAATATTTGGATTTTGTTATCCCAAAACTGATTGTTAATTGTGGACTATTTTTCAGGGGCATTGAGTGGCTACGTGGTTTAGATGGGTTCTTTTACCTCCAGGTCCTGGGTTCAAATCAGATTTAAATAGATGGAGTGGAACTCTCTGCAGTCTGGTGCTGACTGACTGCAATGTGTTTTGCCAGTCTCAACCTAGTTCCTCACTGATATTGGCCCACAGCACTAAATTACCATTAACCGTACTGAGGTTGAGGTTGTGGCACAGTTGCTGGGGCACAGAGCACAGAAGAGAGCTTAATGTACTTCACCTGACTATGACTGAGTGCTTGAAGGTGGTTCTAAGAACAATGGGGGGTGCGGGGGCAGATGAGGAGAATTTTTTTCACACAGCAAGTTGCAGTCAGGAATGAACCTGAAAGCATGATGACAGCAGATGCAAGATGCAAAAGCAACCAAAAAGAAGAAAGCTGCAGGTCAAGGGGAAGGAGCAGCAGAGTGGGAAAACTTGGATAAGTCTTTCCAAGAGCTGGCATGGGCATGATGAGCTCAATGGTTTCCTGTGCTGTACAATTCTGTGCTCAAGCTGGGTGAGTGAAAAGACAAATTTGCTTTCTTTGCTGAGCACAGGGCTTTCAAAAATATTATCATGGAGAAAAAGCACTCCCTGGATTTGAACATCTGTTTTCAGAGACATGTATATGGAGACAACACTGCTTGTGAGAACCTACATCCATCATGGCTGACGTAGCAGTTCCACAGAGAAGGGCAACACTTTTAAAGTGAGTGAGACCAAACTGCTTCTCATACTGAGGGCCCCTCTAATTATTTATTTCAGAATTATGTCCTTTAAGCTCGGCTGCACTTGCTTACATATTACTAGCACTGACAGAAACAAAATCAATGCTGTCAAAGGCACTTTCAAAGCAAACACAGCTGCAGCATTTGTGATAAACCCAGTGTGTGATATTAGAGTCATATATAGGCAATCGTTCATAATTTCATTTTACCCCAAACTTTAAAAAAAATCCAATCTTTGTCATGTTCATGAATAGTTTGCCTCTACCTATTGGGTTGGAAAGCAAGCCTGTTGACAAATTTGGTAATAAAACAAAAAACAAATATTTCCCATGAAATTAGTCATCTTATTTAAGGAAAGATGTAAATACATTGGGAGCAGTTCAGAGAAGGTTTACCAGACTAATACCTGGGATGGGCGGATTGTCTCATGAGGAAAGGATGGACAGGCTAGGCTTGTTTAAGAAGTGACTTGATTGAAACATATAAGATTCTAAGGGTCTTGACAGGGTAGATATGGAGAGGACGTTTCCTCTTGTGGGAGAATCTAGAACTAGGGGTCGCTGTTTAAAAATAAGGGGCGCCCATTTAAAATGGAGATGAAGTGAAATTTTTTCTCTTGGGGGTTGAGAGTCTTTGGAACTCTTCTCCTCAAAAGGCGGTGGGAGCAGAGTCTTTGAATATTTTTAAGGCAGAGGTGGATAGCTTCCTGGTAAGCAAGGGAGTGATAGGTTATCAGGGGTAGGCAGGATGCAGATTTAAGGTATTATCAGATCAGCCATGATCTTATTAAATGGCGGAGCAGGCTCGAAGGGCTGAATGGCCTACTCCTGCTCCTTGTTGGCAAATGTACACTGATTGAAGTCTGTTGTGAGGCTGAGTTTTGTGTTCTTGCACTCCCAGTAGGAGGGTAAGATAGGAAGCAAGGAACATAGAAACAGGAGTGGGCCATTCAACCACTCGAGCCTGTTGTACCATTCAGTCCGATCAGTGCTGATCTGAATCTCAAGTGCATCTGTATCTCAACCTGCCTTGGCTCTGTGACCAAAAATACATCAATCTCATCTCTCCCACTTGGACAAAGGGATCATTAAATGTACTTGGTGATGAAGTACAAAACTCTAAATTTTGTTATGTTAACTCTGAGTATATTCTGACAACAGGATGACATAGTAAAGATTGATTGTGTTATTTTCTAATACGTACCGGTAGTTCCTGCACATCCTTCATTGATGGTATTATTTACTGAGATATAAACCTTTATAGGAGTCTTTAAGGAATACAGCCAGCTGAGTATTACATCACATAAACTATATTAACTGATAGCAGTTACTAATGTATACAGTTACTTACACTCTGGAGTGTATATGGTTTAAGGTGCTCCTTACTGAAATTACTTCTGTCTAGAATTTAAGTAGAACCACTTTTGTGAATACGAAAAGCAAATCCGAACCTGTGCTCATGCTTTTTTTAAACAGTTATTGTTCTTGGAAAGGAGCTTACTCCATGCTCACTTAAGTTATCAATTACATTCCTTAGATTTTTCTGCCCCCTTGTTTTTCCTTTCCACAGCCGCTTGATTGAGTCCCTGAATTAGTCAAATGCCATTACTCGAGCTTCTTCCAGCAAAAGCCTTTCATGTCAGTGCCAATAGAAGACAAGTTGACTGTACAAACCCCAAAGACATCCCAGAGCAGGAAAGATTGTGAGCACAAAAATACACTGTCACCTATCTGATCAGCCCCACAGTTCAAAAATAACAATATCTGATGCCTCCAACATGATGAGCGAAAACATTCCCACTCCCTCTTGACATCTGGTCACCTTACCTTCAGATCTATGCAGGCACAGAATCAGAGAGAAACAATCTGAATGAGACTCATTTAATGGTCCAGGCTCCTACAGTATCCTTTGGTCAACTCAGATACCATGGACATTCTAGTCTAATGCTCTGTGCCGTGAGCGCCCAGCACCCGTCCTGCAGTGATTATTGACCGACAGAATTGTGTCAGGCAGTGTTTCATAGGCAAAATCAATTGAAGTGTCACGCTTTGTAAGGGTCTGACTATGTTTCAGATGGATCCACAGCCGTGCAAACAAAGGTGTTAAAAAAGGCAGAGAGAACTTACATTTATATAACACCATTCACAACCTCATGATGTCCTAAAACTCTCTACAACCAATTTAGTGCTTTTGAAATCATGCAGGAAATGCAACAACCAATCTTTCACACAGCAAGCTCCCTCACTTATTAGCGAGAGGAAATGGCTCATGTGATACATGCATCATGGCTGAAACTGTTCCTCCCAAGTTCCCTCACACCATTGTTTTTAATCTATTCTTTAGAGGCACAAGTCTGCAGCACAGAATTTCCCCTGTCTTAGTGTTGTCTGGCATTTCCCTGAGCTCTGTAGTTATGAATCATTTGCTGAATCAATTTAGGTTTGTTTTGGAATCAATTTTGTTTCCAATAAGTATACTAAGGGAAAAGTTGTGAAATTTGATTTCCTATGCATGTTTTTGCATAATAAAGTCTTGCCCGATTTGTCCTATAGTAAAAAAGAATCAGGTTCCAGTTCCATTCATTACCCCCTTCCCTCCCCCAACCCCTCCACTCCCTCTACAACTCACCAACTACCTCCCCCACCCCCTTCTACTCCTTCCCCCACTCATTCACCACCTCCTCACCCAACATCTCCCCCACTCCTCCCCTCCCTCTCCCAATCACCCACCCCTTCCTCCCACACACACAGGACACATCCCTCACACACAAGGCACACACCACACACACAGGAGACACAGATACCTACATGGGAAGAGCCAATAAGATAACTCAACTGCCCCAATTTTTCTGAAAATGCAGGAGTGAAAATGGCTGGGAGTTGTAAGGGGAAGGAGGTTGGTGTTGGGGAGGTGGGAGATGAATCACACTATCAGGTATTTAGTGCCCAGATACCATTTCTAGAAGTACCATTCCTGCAGTGTGGGTGGGGGTTCAAAAGGATTGCATCTTGGACAGGGTGTGCAGTGTTTCCTCATTTAAAACAAGCACAAGATGGCAGTAGAGCATTAAACTCCCTAACAGCCTTGATTATGCTAATTTTCTGATCTTAACTCATCACAAATACAGTTGTTAATAATATATCAATATTCTAATCAGACTGGTCAGAGTGCAATGTAAGAATGAAGCTATGAAATCAGTTTTTTCCATTGAACGTGGACTCACACCATTGTGACAAGCACCTTCAGTTCAGTTCAGTTCTGGCAATGGACATACAAAAATGGTAAATGGAAGGAGTTTGAAATTAGGAAAGGTCAGATCAGTAAGTTTTTCTACCATGCACAGAATTTAAGTGTAAGGGGTTATAGTTACAAATTGAGGAAAACAAAAGAAGAAATTAGACTGGTTCTTGTCAACAAATGGGATTGAGTGTTATTAGAAACATCCCAATACTGTAGACATGTGGATCAAAGGGCTTCTGCCTAAAACTCTTGCTCTGTCAATGTGAACTCTTGCTCTGTCAATGTGAACTCTTGCTATGTTACTGTGAACTCTTGCTTTCCAAAAGGACCTGGAATGTTAAGTCTGTTTTTCTCTCCACAGATGCTGCCTGGTCTGCTGAGTATTTTCAGCATTTTCCATTTTTATTTCTGTCATTAATGTAGTGCAAGTTCCGGGGTCAACATTTCACAAATCCTACATTTGCCTTCTGCAAAAAAGCTCAACTAACTGGGAGGGATGGAGAAACGGGAAAATGAGAGAGAGAGAGAGAGTTAAAAAAGCAATGAAAACAAAAGTGGGAAGGAATCCAGAAGTTGGAATAAATTTCTCAAACGGTATTTGATGTTTTCAATTCAAGCACAGCTTGAAGCTGCCTCAATAGATTCTCCACAAGATGTCAGTGCTGTTTCTCCTGTTCATATTGTGTCACATATTCATCAATTGCGCTTGCTCTCTCTAACACACTTATAAGCCTCTGATTGATGGAAATTACTTTGCTCAATAAAACCATTTTTTTAATATCTATTCTTAGTACTGATTCTAATCCATCTCAGGTTTTCTCTTATTTTCATCCACGGATTTAATTCCATCATTCCCACCCTCCCAAAAACCAACACATTTATTAAGATGAGTTGGATGTTCATTACCAATTAACCCTACAACTCTGTCCCACCAACCCAGCTTCTTTAATTCTCTCTCTTGCTCTCTCGTTATTTTCCCCTTTCTCCATCTCTCCCAGTTGGTTGAGCTCTTTGCTGAAGGCAAATGTAGGATTTGTGAAATGTTGACCCCGGAACTTGGACAACGTTGTTGACAGAAATAAAAATGGTAAATGCTGAAAATACTCAGCAGACCAGGCAGCATCTGTGGAGAGAAAAACAGACTTAACGCTCCCTTTGAAAAGCAAGAATTCACAGCAACATAGCAAAAGTTCACAGTGACAGAGCAAGAGTTCACAGTGACAGAGCAAGAGTTTTTGGCAGAAGCCCTTTGATCTGTCTACAGTATTGGGGTGTTTCTAAAACACACAATCCCATTTGTTGACAATAACCAGTCTAATTTCTTCTTTTGTTGTGAAGCATTCTCCTCAGAAAGACTTTACAGCATTTTCTCTTCTTCCCTCTCCAAATTACTCTGCAGTCCTTGAGTTCTCTTTCCGTTGTCAGCTTCTTGTTCCTGTAATTACTTTCTCTGCAAATACTTTTGCATTTGTAATTCCTCTTCCTCCTCCTCACGTTCTTCTTCCACAACACACTTTCCACTTACACAGTCCTCAGCTCTACAGCTATGGGCATTGTGGCCTGTATCTGCACATTTGCAGCAAAAGTAAAGCCTGGGAAATATTGAGCTCATTGACATGATCAAAGTGATAATGATCCACCAACACTTGATTACAATGCAACATCTTAAAATATGCACAACTCTCCTGTTCGTATCCTATCCCCCATTAAACCCCAATCTTCACTGACTTATGTTGGCTTCTGATCTCCACATACCTTTAAATAGGTTTAAAATTCTTACTTTCGTGTTCAAATTCCTCTGTTCCCTTGTCCCTTCCCATTCTGTATCTTACTTCAACCCTACAAACCCTCTCCTATAAACCCTTCATTCCTCTGATTCTGGTCCCTTGTGCATCCTCCTTCGCTTCAACTAACCTTTGGTGGACGTGCTCCACACTGCACCCCACCCCACCCCACCCCTCCCCCCACCCCCCCCTACCACCCCCCCACCCCCAGCAATATAAATCCCATCTCATTTCTACTTCTCTTTAGCTCTGAAGAAGAGTCATGTGGATTCGAAATGTCAACTCTGCTTCTCTCTCCACAGATACCTTCAACCTGCTGAGTTTTTCCAGCATTTTCTGTTTTTATTTCAGATTTCCAGCATCTGCAGTACTTTGCTTTTGCTTAATCTTTGGTGGATGGGTCTTCAGCTTCTGGGCTCCCACTCTTTGGAATTCCCTTCCTAAAAGCCTCCGCTCCTTCACCTCTCACTTAATCAAGACCCCTTTAAAAGTCACCTCTTTGACCAAGGATTTGGTCACCTCCCCTTCTTTGACTTGGTGTAAATTCCCCATATTCGAGTACTCACTGCGGAACGTGTCATTAAAGGTGGTATAGCGGTGCAAGTTGTTGTTGCATAAATGCAAGTTGAATGATTTCACATGGATTACATGGATCATCACAATCTTTTCTTTAAACTTCCTCTTATCAGAGCGGTCTTTGTCTTGGCTGCTTAGTGAAAGCTTGAACTTCTGAAGGCTGAGTTCTTGATGAATTCCCTCTGTCGTCTTTTTCTGCAGAAAAACTTGCTTCTACCGGGTCAAAAAATCTCCAACCAGCTCCAACTCATTGCCTGGCTTATGTGACATTGAAAGAAAGCTGACAGCAGCCTCACTTTCTGCCCGCTCAGTCAGAAGGATTGGACCTGGAGATATGCAAAATGAAAACTGGAAGCTTTTAAAAAATGGAATAAATTCCAGGAAAACAAAAAATTGCAGTCATTACTGAATGAGGAGCATTGCAGTTCTGATGCTAGGTCACCAACCTGAAACGTTAACTCTGGGCAAAATTTTCACCTCGGCGGGTGGCCCAAGAGAAATGGATGTACGATGACGTCAGGCGAGCGTCCCGATGTCAACGTGCAGTCACGTGATAGTTCAATCAGCAGGCACACGCAGGAATGGGCAGCACGCCCACCAACAATTAAAAGGCCTATTAAGGCCATTAAAGTATCAATTAACCGAAATTTTTCACTGACCGTCACCTTATGTTGGCGGGCAGGCGAAAAGGCCAAGTGGCCTTTGCATTATTTTGGAAACCTCATCCACAGGTGGGATGAGGTTTCCAACATCAAATAAAAAATAACATAAAAATTTTAAAATTTCATCTATAACACGTCGCTACTCATGTGACAGTTTTATAACTTTTTAAAATCTTTATTTCTAATTTTTAAAACTCTTCATCTCCCTGAGGCAGCTCTGTGCCTCAGGGAGATTTTCAAGCGCTCACTTGTGCGCATGCGCAAAGTTCCCCGATTGCCCCTCTCACCCTCCTCCCCCGCCCACACAGGCAGTGCTGAGTGCTGCCGCTCACGTTTCACGCTGGGTGGGCCTTAATTGGCCCACTAGCGTGAAATCGCGGTCCGGCCCCGATTGCTGGCGGCAGTCGGCTTCTTGACCACCCCAGCTTGCCCCCGCCCCAGAACGCCCAACAAGGGCAAAATTCTGCCCTCTATTTCTCTCTTCATAGATACTGCCAGACCTGCTGAGTATTCCAGAATTTCCTGTTCTTTGTTGCAGCATTCACAGCATTTTGCTTTGGTCACACATTAACATCTTTGACGAAAGTGTTAAAATTCAGAAATGTTTACACCCAGAATTTACTCGGTGTTCAACTCTGGGTGTTGGCCGGAAGCCCAGTATATTCTGATCTGAAGGTGACTAACTCAACCACACCTTGCAAATGCTTCTCCAAAACACCCTAAGTCCTGATAACTGCTGAGGATGCCCCTGTATTCTTTGAATATAAAGCATGATATAAATTGCAATGTTTAAGATGATCAAAGGATTTGAGGGGGTGGACAGAGAGATACTATTTACTCTGGCGGGTGGAGCCCAGAACAAGAGGGTATCAAATTAAAACAAGGCTGTTCAGAGGAAATGTTAGGAAACACTTCAAACAGAGGAAATCTAGAACTCTCCCCATCAAAAAGCTGCTAAGACTGAAGGTCAATTGAAAGCTTCAAAACTGAGATTGATAAATTTTTGTTAGGCAAGGATATTAAGGGATTTAGAACCAAGGTAGATAGAGTTAAAATGTAGATCAGCCATAATCAAACTGAATGATGGCCCAGGCTTGAGGGGCTGAATGGCCTCCTGTTCCAATGTTCTTGCATCTACAGGATTCGAACAACAACGCAGGAATGCTATGTGAAAGTTTTATTCCCACAGGTGTAAAGAATCAATGTCAGGAATACAAGGACCTATTGGGGGAACACAGGGACACGACAATACGGCACTCAGCACAGACATGACCTGGAAGTGTGTTGGCTGAAATGTGATCAAATGCAAATCAAATTAATTGTTAAAACAATAATAATAAGATCATCAGTAAATGTGATTGCCGCAATGATTCAGACTTCACAAACACTGGTCAGACCAGCATGGTGCAGCAATCAGACTGACTATTGAAGTTTTGATCTGTGTTAGCAAGCTGACCACTCAGGGGTGGCTGAATGAAATAGCACCTGCTTCTGGGAAAGAGAGCAACTGTTACCCAATGCTGTTCACCTTTGGTTGTCTACAGTGTCCTGTCACTTTCTAATGTGACAGTAAGGTAGTTTGTATTGACAGCAGGCCAGGTAGACCCTACCGTAATTGCAGTTAACCTGACTCTGTATATTCATATCATTCAAAAGTTACGATTACAAGAACTCCACCTCAATAGAATCAGCACAAGTATAATGGCCTGAATGGCCTCCTTCTGTACTGTATCATTCTCTGAATATCTGCATGACTAGTGGCTGGTAGGCAGTTGTAGAGACGTTGATTGGTGAGTTTGTTACCCATATGGGATCTGTGCCTGAGGGTGACAGTTCATGTCCAACTACAGGCAGCTATTGACTCTGGGCTTTCTTCACCTATATTGCCAGAAAGAGATTTCCACTCTTCAGGCTGGGCTGGATTCAAAAAGTAATGAAAATCTGGAGCTCTTTCCCTCAAAAGGCTCTGGATGTTGGGGGGGTGGGGTCAACTGAAATTGTCAAGACTGAGATCAGCATATTTTAGTAGGTAAGAGGATCAAAGGATATGGAGCAAAGGAAGGAAAATTGTTGAGGTTTGGATCAGCCTTAATCTAATAGAATGGCAGAACAGGTTCAAGGGGCTGAATGGCCTTCGCTTGTCCCATTGTGTCTCAGCTGAAAAGCTGCATTCCCTTGAGCTTCCCTTGAGAATTGAGACATATTCATTCTGTATGTATATAAGTTCATTCTTTAAATCCTTGAGGTACAAGAGTTTCGTTAAGTACTTAGGTTGCATTACAGGCTTGCACAAGACACATTCCGTCAATTTGTCAAACAGAGTCTGAATGTTCTTTGTTCATGTATTTTAGATAGAACAGTATACTGCCTGTCATAATGATTACTGGTCCTGCAGAAGATGCCTTGGCTCATTGTGACTGGTTCCAGTGCCAATTTCTCCAAGCAATTTCAGTAACATGGCAGAGAACCAACACTAATCTCCAACACACCATATAACCCTTTGTGAAATCATTGTACACCATTCAATATGCCCTGGGAGGATTCTTGTAGGAGAGTGCTTAATTTATCCTTCCTAAGGTGTGGTGCACAGGACTGATCACAATACTCCAGTTGTGGTCTAACCAGGATAGCTGAAGCATGACTTTTACCCCCTTGTAACCTAGTCCTCTAGATATAAAGGGCAGCATTCCATTAGCCTTATTTTCCGTACCTGAGACCACAGAGAGACCCACAACATCAACTCGCTAACCAAGCAGAAGAAAACATATCAAAGCTCCTTGGAGCTCTAGAAACAGATCTCCTTGGCCCAGGAATAGGGCTTTCTCGAAAGGTTAAACATTGTTCTTGAGAGCTCAAGTTAGGGATGGTTGGATGGTTGCCAAGTCAATTTGATCATTCTTGTGCGCATTGTTTATACGAGTTGGCAGCCGTGCCTTGGGTTACCAGTGACATTCACCAGCACTCTGGCTCACTTGTAGACTTTGATAGACTTCCTAATGTTATGCATTTAAATTTTATCCCAATAGCATTCCTGACATGAGCTGAATGACATACAACAGAAGACTTTTACAGAGAACTTAGTTTAGAGTTAGTTTGACTAGCAGGAAGCAAGAACAAAAGAGAGGCTCAACAACAAATGAGCACAAAATACGTAATATGAGTCAGTCTGAGATGAGGACAGAGAAAATAAGGAGATGCTTTTTAAAACTTTAAGCCCCAATAATTTATATAGATTTTTCTTTTCCCACCTACTTCCATTATTTTTAAATGTATTTCCATCCATTGTTTTATCTCTACCTTTTAGCCTTTTTTGATTCCTTCACCCACCCCACCCCCACTAGGGCTATCTGTACCTTGCTTGTCCTGCTTTCTACTCTTAATTAGCACATTCCTCAGATAATATCACCACCTTCAACACCTCTTTGTCCTTTTGTCTGTGATATCTTTTGGTTATCTCCACCTATCACTGGCCCTCTATCCAGCTCTACTTGTCCCACCTCCCCCCCCACCCCCTTAAACTAGCTTATATTTCACCTCTCTTCTATTTTTACTTAGTTCTGTTGAAGGGTCATTCGGACTCGAAACGTTAACTGTGCTCCTCTCCATAGATGCTGCCAGACCTGCTGAGTTTTTCCAGGTATTTTTGTTTTTGTTTTCATCTTCAGCCTTTATTTGATTCCTGCATAATTATTACCAATGATTTACGCATTGTTGTGAGGTCACCTTCTGCAATATGACACTTTTGGCAGTTTTGCAATTTTATGGAACATGACAAGATAGCACAAAGTAGAGCTTTAATTTACTGCTGCACCATTCATTCTGCAAAAAGAGCACTTCATCGATTTCCTTAATTGGATCTTAAATATAGCTGAGCCAATGTTTGCAAAACATCAATCACAGTGAGTAAAAATAAATCTGGGAGTGAGTTGGAAGGCAACAGTTCAAATTGAGTAGACCCAGCCTATTAATGTTACCCTGTAATTCTGAATCATCCTTAAACTCATCAGGCAATTGCTTATTAAAATGCATACAGCATAAACAATGCAATTAAGGTCAAAAGGTGGCACTGGAGCCAAACACTGGTATTCCAGTCATTTGAATCTGCTCCAGCTGCCTTCTAGGACAAGTACAATGCCATCATATTCTCTATGTGCAAGCAGTGCATCAAAATGGCAAGGGCCTTTGCTTTAACTATTTTCCCAGTTTTATCTTAGAAACCTCGACTCCACTCTGTGACAAAACTTCCCCTGTGCTCACAACACGCTCACTCCTAAGTGTTGTAATTAATCTTAGTGACTCCCAAACAGAAGAAATATTTTCCCTATTCATTCTCATTAAAATCCTTGATAATTGAAAAGCATTCTATTGGATTTTTACACGTCTCCTCTGCTTCACAAGTCTGGTGTACTGTCCAGTTTCTCATCCTGGTGAAGCTATGCATTCTATAGTTTTAATGGGCTTCCTGACAGACCTCATAGCTGTGGCCTAACCATTAACTTGTATAAACTTATAATAACCTCCCTACCTTGTAATCCATGGCCCTGTTTATTAAGCTTAAATTATGAATAATGTTTTTGCTTGTGGCTTTTGTCACATTTTAAGAAGTTATTTCTTTTCAGCTCTTTCGTGAGTTTCCATTGAGTGCGAACTCTCTTTCCTCCAAAAATGCATTGCCTCACACTTCTCTGCATTGAATTGCATCTTCCATCTGTCTGCTCAATTCACTAACCTTTTTTATGTCCTCCTTAAATCTTTGACATTCCACATCACTGTATGCCAATCCTCTCTATTTAGTGTCACTGTAGATCAACAGATTACAAAAAAAAACTTCAATAGAAAAAGAAAAGATAAATAGGAAAACTGTCTGTAAATCACAAAAATAAGTGATAGCATCTTAGCATAGAACAGTCGTTAGTATAGAATACACACCCAGCCCTGTCAACCCTGCAAAGCTCTCCTTACTAACAACTCTGTGCCAAAATTGGGATAGCTGTTCCACGCACTAGTCAAACAACAGCCTGACAGAGTCATTCTCATGGAATCATATCTTACAGAAAATGTCCCAGACATCACCATCACCATCCCTGGGTATGTCCTGTCCCACCGACAGGACAGACCCAGGAGAGGTGGCAGCAGTGGTATACAGTTGGGAGGGAGTTGCCCTGGGAATCCTCAACATCGACTCTCGACCCCATGAAGTCTCATAGCATCAGGTCAAACATGGACAAGGAAACCTCCTGCTGATTACCGCGTATTGCACCACAACCACTGCATCCAGCCTCACCTTCCCCTCACCTGAAGAATCAGTACTATTCCATTTTGAACACCACTTGGAGGGAGCACTGAGAGTGGAAAGGGAACAGAATGTACTCTGGATGGGGGACTTTAATGTCCATCACCAAGGGTGGCTCGGTAGCACCACTACTGACCGAACTTGCAAATCCTAAAGAACATAGCTGCTACACTGGGTCTGCGGCAGGTGGTGAGGGAACCAACAAGCGGGAAAAACCTACTAGACCTCATCCTCATCAACCTACCTGTTGCAGATGCATCTGTCCATGACAGTATTGGTAGGAGTGATCACCGCACAGTCCTTGTGGAGACGAAGTCCTGTCTTCACATTGAGGATACCCTCCATCATGTTGTGTGGCACTACACCGTGCTAAATGGAATAGATTTCAAACATAACTCAAAACTGTGCATCCATGAGGTGCTGTGGGCCATTAACAGCAGCAGAATTGTATTCAACCACAGTCTGTAACTTCATGGTCCTGCATTTCCCTCACTCTACCATTAGCATCAAACTAGGAATCAACCCTGGTTCAATGAAGAGTACAAGAGGGTATGCCAGGAGCAGCACCAGGTGTCAACCTGGTGAAGCTACAACACAGGACTACTTGCATGCCAAACAGTGGAAGCAGCAAGTGATAGGCAGAGCTAAGCAATCCCACAATCAACGGGTCAGATTTAAGCTCTGCAGTCCTGCCACATCCAGTCATGACTGGTGGTGGAAAATCAAACAACACACTGGAGGATGAGGAGGCTCCACAAATATCCCCACCTTCAATAGTGGGGGAGCCCAGCACATCAGTGCAAAAGATAAGGCTGAAGCATTTGCAACAATCTTCAGCCAGAAGTGACTCCTCCTGAGGTCCCCAGCATCACAGATGCCAGTTTTCAGCCAATTTGATTCACTCTACGTGATATCAAGAAATGGCTGAAGTCACTGGATAGTGCAAAGGTTATGGGCCCTGACAATATTCCGGCAATAGTACTGAAGACTTGTGTTCCAGAACTTGCTGCGCCCTTAACCCAGCTATTTCAGTACAGCTACAACGCTGGCAGCTACCTGGCAATGTGGAAAATATCCCAGGTATATCCTGTCCACAAAAAGCAGGACAAATCAAACCCAGCCAATTACTGTTCCATCAGTCAACTTTCTATCATCAGTAAATTGATGGGACGGGTCATCAACAGTGCCATCAAGTGGCACTGGATTAGCAATAACCTGCTCATTGGTGTTCAGTTTGGATTCCGCCAGGGCCACTCAGCTCCTGACCTTATTACAGCCTTAGTCCAAACTGAACTAAAGAGCTGAATTCAAGAGGTGAGGTGAGAGTGACTGCCTTTGACATCAAGGCAGATTTGACCAAGTGTGGCATCAAAGAGCCCTAGCAAAACTGGAGTCAATAGGAATCAGGGGATAACTCTCCACTGGTTGAAGTCATACCTAGCACAAAGGAAGATGGTTGTGGTTGTTGGAGGCCAATCATCTCAGTCCAGGACATCACTGCATGAGTTCCTCAGGGTAGTATCCTCGGCCCAACCATCTTCAGCTGCTTCATCAATGACCTTTCTTCCATCATAAGGTCAGAAGTGGGGATGTTTGAGAATGATTGCACAATGTTCAGCACCATTCGTGACTTCTCAGATACTGAAGCAGTCCATGTCTACATGCAGACAGACTGAGACAACATTCAGGCTTCAGCTAATAAATAGCAAGTAACATTCATGCCACACAAGTACCAGACAATGACCATCTCCAACAAGAGAGAATCTAACCATCGCCCCTTGACTTTCAATGGCATTACCATCACTGAATCCCCCACTATCAACATCCTGGAAGTTACCATTGACCAGCAACTGAACTGGATCAGCCATATAAATACTATGGCTATAAGAGCAGGTCAGAGGCTAGAAATTTTGCAGAGAGTAACTCATCTCCTGACTCCCAAAAGGCTGTGCACCAATTATAAGGCACAAGTCAGGAGTATGATGGAATACTCTCCACTTGCCTGAATGAATACAGCCCCAACAACACTCAAGAAGCTTGACCCCATCCAGGACAAAGCATGCTTGATTTGCACCCTATCCACCACCTTAAACATTCACTTCCTCCACCACCGATGCACAGTGGCAGCAGTGTGTACTATCTACAAGATGCACTGCAGAAACTCACCAAGGCTCCTTAGGCAGCACCTTCCAAACCTGCAACTTTTATCACCTAGAAGGTCAAGGGCAGCAGGTGCATGGGAACACCACCATCTGGAAATTTCCCTCCAAGCCACACACCATCCTGACTTGAAATATATTGCCGTCCCTTCACTGTTGCTGGGTCAAAATTCTGGAACGGAACTCCCTCCCTAGTAGTATTGTGGGTGCACCAACACCACATGGACTATAGTGGTTCAAGAAGATAGCTCACCACCATTTTCTCAAAGGCAATTAGGGATGGGCAATAAAAATGCTGGTCTTGCCAGTGACGCCCACGTCCCATGAAAGGATAATATTAAAAAAAAACAACTCCTGGTCTGTCTGCCACCTCAGCATAGAAATTTACTCACGTTAATAAGAAGGTGACTTATTTGCCTAGATTTTCCAATTGGAATTGTCTTAATGCCGTGAACAATCCACTATTGCCTCCATTAAAATGATACTAATCAAAAATTCTAGGTGATTCAGTCATGGTATGTCGGTGATCCAGGTCATAAATGAAATGTATTTGAAGTACTTTCAAAGCTGTTTATCATGGTATCATATGATACAGCTTAGGAGGCCAATCAGCCCATTGTATCTGTGCCAGCTCTTTGAAAGAGTTATTCAATTAATCCCACACACTTGTTCTTTCCCCATAGCCCAGTAATCTGTTTCCCCTTCAAGTACGTTTCCAATTCTCTTTTGAAAGTTCTTATTGAATCTGCTTCCACCACCCTTTCAGGAATTGCATTCAAAATCAGAACAATCACTGTGTTAAAACTTTTCCTGATCTTACCACTAGTTCTTCAGTTAATTATATTAAATTTATGCCATCTGATTTTTGGCTCTTCTGACACTGGAAATAGTTTCTCTTTACTCTATTGAAACCCTTTGTGACTTTGAACAGCTCTATTACCTGCTATGATAGTGAAGGAAAAAACACCAAATTGTACAACTGACATGTGGGGGGCTTTCAAACGACAGTTGATAAGTATTCAGGACCGGCATGTTCCTGCTAGGATGAAGGATAAGCATGGCAAGTTTCAGGAACCTTGGATAACGAAGGATATTGTGAGATTAGTCAAAAAGAAAAGGGAAGCATTCGTAAGGACTAGAAGGCTGGGAACAGATGAAGCCATGGAGAATATAAAGAAAGTAGGAAGAAACTTAAGCAAGGAGTCAGGAGGGCTAAAAGGGGTCATGAAAAGTCACTGGCAACCAGG
The DNA here is from genome assembly GCF_964194155.1 of Cetorhinus maximus. NCBI lineage: Eukaryota > Metazoa > Chordata > Chondrichthyes > Lamniformes > Cetorhinidae > Cetorhinus > Cetorhinus maximus. The sequence continues at coordinate 17,072,946 of NC_135898.1, read as the reverse complement.
ATTAAGGAAAATCTCAAGGCTTTTTATACATATGTAAAAAGCAAGAGGGTAGCCAAGGAAAAAGTAGGCCCACTCAGGGACAGAGGTGGGAATCTGTGTGTGGAGCCAGAAGAAATGGGAGAGATACTAAATGAATACTTCTCATCAGTATTCTCCAAAGAGAAGGACTTAGCGGTCGATTTGTCTAGGGAAGAGTGTGTAGATAGCCTGGATCATGTTGAGATCAAAAAAGAGGTGTTAGGCGTCTTGAAGAATATTAAGGTGGATAAGTCCTCAGGGCCAGATGGGATCTACCCCAGCGTACTGAGGGAGGCAAGGGAGGAGATTGCTGGGGCCTTGACAGAAATCTTTGTATCCTCACTGACTACGGGTGAGGTCCCAGAGGACTGGAGAATGGCAAATGTTGTTCCATTGTTTAAGAAGGGTAGCAGGGATAATCCAGGAAATTACAGGCCGGTAAGCCTTACGTCAGTGGTAGGGAAATTATTGAAGAAGATTCTTCGTGACAGGATTTACTACCATTTGGAAGCAAATGGGCATATTAGTGAGAGGCAGCATGGTTTTGTGAAGGGGAGGTCGTGTCTCACTAACTTGATCGAGTTTTTCAAGAAAGTGACAAAGATGATCGATGATGGAAGGGCAGTGGATGTTATATACATGGATTTCAGTAAGGCCTTTGACAAGGTCCTTCGTGGCAGACTGGTACAGAAGGTAAAGTCGCACGGGATCAGAGGTGAGCTGGCAAGATGGATACAGAATTGGCTTGGTCATAGAAGACAGAGGGTAGCAGTGGAAGGGTGCTTTTCTGAATGAAGAGCTGTGACTAGTGGAGTTCTGCAGGGATCAGTGCTGGGAGCGTTGCTGTTTGTAGAAAACATAAATGATTTGGAGGAAAATGCAACTGGGCTAATTAGTAAGTTTGCAGATGACACTAAGGTTGGAGGAGTTGCAGATAGTGAAGAGGATTGTCAAAGGATACAATGGGATATAGATCGGTTGGAGACTTGGGCGGAAAAATGGCAGATGAAGTTTAATCCGGACAAATGTGAGGTAATGCATTTTGGAAGGTCTAATACAGGCAGGAATTATACAGTAAATGGCAGAACCCTTAAGTGCATTGACAGGCAGAGGGATCTGGGTGTACAGGTCCACAGGTCACTGAAAGTGGCAACGCAGGTGGATAAGGTAGTCAGGAAGGCATATGGCATGCTTGCCTTCATTGGCAGGCGTATTGAGTCTCAAAGCTGGGAAGTCATGCTGCAGCTGTATAGAATCTTGGTTAGGCCACACTTGGAATATTGTGTGCAATTCTGGTCGCCACATTACCAGAAGGATATGGAGGCGTTGGAGAGGGTGCAGAGGTGGTTTACCAGGATGCTGCCTGGTCTGGAGGTTATTAGCTATGAGGAGAGGTTGGAGAAACTCGGATTGTTCTCATTAGAGTGACGGAGATTGAGGGGCGACTTGATAGAAGTTTACAAAATTATGAGTGGCATGGACGAAGTAGATAGTCAGAAACTTTTTCCCAGGGTGGAAGAGTCAATTACTAGGGGACATAGATTTAAGGTGAGAGGAGAAAACTATAGAGGAGATGTGCGGGGCAAGTTTTTTTACGCAGAGGGTAGTGAGTGTCTGGAATTTGCTGCTAGAGGAGGTGGTGGAAGCAGGTACGATAGTGGTGTTTAAGAGGCAGCTTGACAAATACATGAATAGGATGGGAATAGAGGGATACGGACTCCGGAAGTGCAAAATGTTTTAGTTGACGGGCAATATGATTGGCGCAGGCTTGGAGGGCGAAGGGCCTGTTCCTGTGCTGTACTTTTCTTTGTTCTTTGTATCCGGAAATATTGGACTTTAAAAATAAGACCTGAGTTTTTAAAATGCACACAAGCCACTGGCTGGAATGCTGCAGGGTAACTCCTTAACAGGTAATGGAACCCCACCCTGCTGCCAGACAAGATACTTCTAAAGACATCCAGAAACTAATTGCTCCTTCTGGTGGAGACAATAGGACACAATGGGAGATAAGTATCATCTCGTCAAGAAATCCTATGAGCAATGTCCAGACAGATTTGTGAATTCACTTCCCACTTGGAATATACAAAGGAGGGGTTAAAAGTGAGCTGAAAAGCCACCCTGGTGTCTGTCTGTTGGTGGCCATTCTGAGAGAGGGCAAGTGCTGGATGTTTGACTCAGAAGTAGCAGCCATACACAGTACACCTGCAAATCGCCATTTTGCAGGTATCCTGATCTCTCTCCCTCGCAACCGAATTCAACACTACTGGAACCTTGAAACCGACTATTTGTCTACCAGAGTCAATTCTACTGGAATCTCAAATCGCAATGGCCGCAACACTCAATCACCTACTCCCCACGAGTCAAGGACTGTTACGTATACCTTTTTAAAATATATTTATAATTTATTTATATTTATAATATATATATTATTTAATTACTTCAAGCTAAATTCTTACTTTTAACCTACATGGCCATATATGCATGAGTTTTATCCTTTCTTGCCTTTAGTAGTTAAGAAACTTATTCTTACCTTTAACTCAAGAAAGTCTGATCAAACTGGCTCCTTCAAAACCAGAACGATTGGGTCTGGGAAAAAGGTATATGCGAAAGGGATCCTTTTTAGATTAAAGCTTTTTGCGACCAACAGAAGGCATTGAATAAAGACAGGGAGCCAGTTCATCCCTCCTCACCGGGGCCATAACAATTTGGGGGTGTCCCAGCCAGGCGGTGACAAATTGAGGAGTCTCACCTGGATCAAGAACTTTGGGGAACCTCACCTGGAGTGGGTCGTAACATATATTTCCATTTAACCTTCCCTGCTGTAAGGAGAACAATCCCAGTTTCTCTAGCCTTTCTCCATGTAACTGAAGCATAGATGTGAAATCTATAGCAACAGATATGGCACATGAAGCAGCCAATATGCCTTTTCAAAGATGGGACATGATATACTTTTTGAGTTGTGAAAACTTGCTTCTTTAGGTGACTAAGTTTATACCTAACCTGGGAGTTGATGTCAATGCAGACTGCTTCATGTGGAAAAGCATTCTGTCCCAGACATCGGTATCCCTCAACTTGACAATAGTTGACAAAAATTAAAGACATGGATGATTATACCCTTCTCTTTATGGAGTTCTAAATCAAAAAAGTCTGTAACTTTCTCACTTAAAGCAAACGATTCTTGACATCGTTCAGCATCAAGCATCATCCCTTGCCATATCAAGTAAGGTTATTGCCATTTCACCACACAGGGACAGATCCTAAGGGCCTCAGAAGAAAGACAGTCTCCTAATTCATGATTCAGATTTCTGAATGCCTTCCTTTATAATATCTGAAGATCTCCAGGGGATAGCATCTTAATAACATGAAGGCTACTGAAGATTGCTTTTCAAATCATTCCCTTAACTACGCTTATTTTTAGGTTGAAGTGCGCTCGATGGTTGGAGATAAAGGTTCAAGATGAGCTTCCCTGTTGTGAAGGAGTCTGGAAGAAAGTGTTGTTGAAAGTGGAGCAGATCGTTGCTTTCAGGAGGGTGGTCTGCTGACAGTCTTTCACACCACTAACAGCCCTTGAAACTTGCCTGGAACAAACTGGAGAGAAAGAACATCAATGTTCAATCACTGCATGACACCTGTGTGTTGGTTGATGAACGACAGCTTAGAAAGACAAGAGAGCCCTGAACTCGAGCAGCATTGAACTAGCAGAAACAGAAACCTGCTGTGAACACAGCAAAGCTGACAGATTAGAGAAAGAGTTGCTGCAGAAGAGGGTGATTAAGTAATAAAGTGATAATGCCGGGTAGAGAATTGGCCCTCTGATAGCAATGCCATTAGCACAGGAGAGATTGATGTCCAGCTAACTACCTATCCTGTTTTACCCAGTGAGTGATGAGATTATGGAATGTGCTACAACACGGAGTGGGTGAAGCAAATACACCCTCATTGGCTACATTAGCTACAGCTACAGGAATGAAGGATAGGTTGAAGGGGTTAAGTAAAAAGGGGTAGTTGGAGGCTCATGTGGAGCATAACAGTGACTTTGTTCATTTGGGCTGAATGGCCTGTTTTTGTTCTGAGTAGATTCTATGCCTAATTACCTGGGGTAAAGTGAAATGAAATTATTTGACAGCATTACCGTGGCACAAATGAGCTTGTCACTGGGAGAACTGAAGGTTGCCGGTGCCATTGAAATTGTGTATCTGCTGAAAGAGGTTGCATACCACCTGCAAAGGGAGGTGTGGGACCTCTTTGTTTCCCAACGAGATATAATGTTGGGGATAGTATGTCAAACAACCCTCTAACCAATTGCACTCAGATCAGTAAAGAGAGGGAAGGAGAGTTGGGGGAAAGATGAACAGGAGTCAGTTTTGGGCAGGTTAGAGTCTGCACAGGGTGAAGTGGGGAATTGAGGAAAGTGCTGGAAAAGCCATGATGTAAATGGAAGGTTAAAGAAGGAAGACTGAAACATTTCTTTGCTGTTTTAAGCATCGTCAGAATTGAGCTGTAATTTTAGATGAAGACTTCAATGATTGATTCTTGTGAAACAGCCCGCGTGGCTGATAATTTTGAAATCTGAAATGAGATGGATTTCAGTGAACAGATATCTGTGTCCTCTTGTTTGTTATGAGCTAGCCATCAACCACATGGAAATACTTTTATTCCTTGAATTGAAATAAAAGGTCAACACCTGGGACATCAATAACAATTCCACCATCACATTTGGCTCTGTGTTCCTTTCCAGCACTCAAATTAATGTCATGCTATTGCCTCAAATCTAAATGGACTCAAATTAGATTCCTAGAATCATGCAAATGTTGCAATCTCATTTTGATTGCTAAATATTATTTAAGGTGAATCATGTTGCACAGAATAGCCACATATTCTGAAATGTTTTAAAGGCATTAGTACAGCCATATGTTTGGTTTCATACTCCAATGAATAGTGATTTGCCAAATGGAAGTCAACCCAGCTGAGGCAATCAAATCTTATACATGTCAAGGTTCCTGACACAACAATTTCCATCATGTACATTCAGGCTACATAATTAAGAGATGAGCCACTGATAGGCTCAGTACAAAGAGCATGAAGAGGCCAGGTTCTGTGCTATCCTGGCCTGTGTTGAAATGGATGATCTCAGCCAAGAAGACACTATTGTTAGTCAAACAACCCATTGTTTAAGAATGGGAAAATAGACCAGCATTCCTGATTTCTATCAATACATCCCTTGCTGGAAGTTTGTTGTGCATGGTGTGGACAGAATTGGGTTTTGCTGTAATGTCTCTGTGGCCAAATGACCTTCCAAATCTCACTGTCAAGTTGACATATGAAGAATGATTCCAACAAGATAAAGATTTGATACAGAAGCGATGCGGGGTGATGGGTCAGCGGAGTGAGGTTAGTTTTGACTGCAGTAGCCAACTCAGGTACAACGAGTTAATAACTTTCTGTGATACTCAGATATGTTGCGGATAATTAGGAGATGATGTCATGAAAATCTAACCAGCATCAGGAATGCTGTACCGCCAAGAGAACAACAGACGGTCAATATTCAAATTGGTTACCACACAAAAAAGCCAAAGATTGTCCAAATTGGATACCCTGGCATAATCTATATGTTGCTAATAGATTTCACTTACAAAGTATGCAGGAGTCATTTAAGGCCAGCTCATCAGTGTTCTCCTCTTCAATTTGCTTAACAGCATTAAGGCCACACTGACACCCCAATAAATTATATAGACAAGTGATTTTTTTTCCCCAAAAGGATCAATACAATTCAATTTATAAAACAAATCCATCTTCACTTAACATCTCAAATCCCAACACTGACTTTTAGAATCGAACATTGGACCCATAAATCTGAAAGAATGACAGATGTGCTAAAAGCTGCCACAAAATCTTCATCAGCCAGTGTATTTTTTAATTTTTTAATGCAAAGAGCAACTTCATTTTTTCATTTGAAAAACAAAAATGGCATCTTAAAATAACAAGGAACACCATTCCAGATTTAGAAAAAAAAATATTGTTTCAACATTCTCTAATGCACATAATAATTTTACAATATTTCCCAATCATGTAGCTTTTCCCATGCAAGCCTTGGTCACTGGGAATTAGGACTGATGAATTTTGTAGAAGTGGGGATGGATAGTTACAGTGAGTGCCATATCATGGATTAAGTTTCTATTAAATACAACTAACCTATCTGTTTCCTCAACCCCATACCACTGACAATTTCAGACTGATGGAGTTTGATCAGCCATAAACCCTAGAAGATTTAATCATTTCCACATGTCTTTTAGAGGAATATCAGAATGTATAGGGACAAGAAGGCCCACAGTGTTACAGCTCACCTGGGCACTAAAGTTTGAAAAATATCACACTACTACCTCACTTAGCCTGTCAATTGCTGATCCAGATGACACTATCCAACTTTAAGTTATTTTATGATTGATTGGATTGATTGTCTAAAATGAGGTGACTGAAGGAATTCATCAGTGTGTATAGGAAGTCTTTACTTCTTCATTGATACTGTGGAATTCTTTCCCAGCACTCCTATAAAATTTTCTGTTAAAACAATCTCCCAAGTGCTTTCCAATTGCCCTCTTTTTTTAAAAATGGTCAAGTCACATGCAAGGGAATCCAATGAAAAATTTACATCAATGAGAACTCCTTAATTTATTTCATTTTCTGGGAGTTGCCATAAATATTTGAAGAGGAGAGTTATCAGAGTCCCCAATGTCACATCAGTCGAAGGCTGCAGGTCATCAGCCTAGCATTCTTCACTCCTCGTTTGCTAAACTCGTAAAAACCCCAAGCTTGTGGATCCAACATACTGGAAGCAAATCACACTCTTTGTACCATCAGACCTGCACCCCTACCACCCCCGCCCCAACTAACCCCCCATTTTGTTTTGTGTTTTTTGGTACTGTTTTTGACAGCAGCCGTTGGTAACAATTCTGCTATTTCTATTCACACCTTCTTTTGACACATCTCTTGTTTCTTCACTTGTCCCATGATCACCCCCTTTTGTCTTGCATCATCATCCCTTTTGTCTTGCATCCTATCACAGACTTTCCTGAGTGTCATCCCTTCTTTTTCATTGTTTTTTTTGTGGGTGAATTTGGGTAAGCGATGTCAGTGTCAAACATTCAGATGCCAGGTGCAGAATAAAAGAAAAGCAGAATATTGTTGATGCTGGAAACCAGAAATAAAAACAGAAAATGCTGGAAATACTCAGCAGGTTAGGCAACATTTGTGGAGAGAGAATGAGAGTAAACATTTCAGATCAATGACTTTTATTTGTTTCTTTTCCACCCAGACTGCCTGACTAGCTGAGTATTTTCTGATTCAATTGAAAATTGCTTCTTGTGCCTCATGAGAAATTCGGCAATTTCTCATCAGCTCCGCGTCAATGAATGCCTGAAGTGATAGCACAAGATAAGTGTGCTGGAGTTGAGTGCTTCAGGGATTTAAGCGGAGGAAGGGGAAGAGGTGTTTGGTTGCTTTTGCCTAAATCTTTTCAGCCTTCAGGAATTGATTCTTGCTCTGCTACAGGAGAAGAAGCTGGTTAATTGGTGAGTATCTGGTAAGTGATTAAGGTTTATTCTATTCCTAAGGTTCAAAATAGTATATTTTGAGTGAGAGGTGAGTGGAAGAGGATAAAAGGCATGGATCAAGAGGCCTACCCGCAGTGAGACCAGAGGCGGAGTGACGTCACGAACCACAACATGATGCGAGTGCAGGGAAAACAGCTGATTGGTGAGTAGGATTGGTGAGTATTTCTAGTCTTTAAAGTAAAAGTAAGGCCTTTAATTTGCGTTTAGGTATCTAGTCTTTTTTTTCTCTCTTTTTCTTAAAATTAGCTTGTTAAGTATAAGATCGATATTGGTGTAAAAAAAATTAATTGCAATAAAATGTAAAGAGCGGGGGGATTCTTCAAGTGTAAAGAGCAGGGATACTAGAGTAATTAATTAATTAAATAAATAAAATACGATACTGATGGCAGGACGGGTGATGTGTTGCTGCTGCAGCATGTGGGAGCTGCTGGACACCAAGGTGATCCAGAGCGAACACATCTGCAGTAAGTGTTTGCAGCTTGAGGAACTTCGGATCCAAGCTGAGCAGCTGGAGTCTGAGCTGCAGACATTGCGCCACATCAGGGAGGGGGAATGTTACCTGGACACTTTGCTATAGGAGGCGGTCACACCCCTCAGATTAGGTAAGTCAAATTTGGTCTGTGATCAGGGACAGGAGGGTGTGACTGCAGATGAGGCAGGTATGGGACCAGGGGGTAGCGTTTGAGCAGCTTCGGCCCCTGCAACTGTCCAACAGTTACGAGGCTCTTGCAAGCTGTGTGGCCGAGAGCAGGAGCTGCAGGGAGGATGAGCAAACTGACCACGACACCGTGGTACAGGGAGCCATTCAAGTGGGGGAGAGAAATAGGAACATAGTAGTGTAGGGGACAGTATAATTAGGAGGATAGATACTGTTCTCTGCAACTGTGGGCGTGAGTCTCAAAGGCTGTGTGCCTGCCCAGTGCCAGGGTTAAGGGCATCTCCTCAGGGCTGGAGAGGAACTTGGAGTGGGAGGGGAGGGATCCAGTTGTCGTCTTCCATGTTGGTACCAACGACATTGATAGGGTTAGAAAGGAGGTTCTGCTGAAAGAATTTGAACAGTTAGAAGCTAAATTAAAAAGCAGAGCCTTTAATAATCCCAGGATTACTTCCTGAGCCATGGGCAAACTGGCATAGGGTAAATAAAGTCAAGGAGTTAAATGCGTGGCTCAAAGGTTGGTGTGGAAAGAATGGGTTTCAGTTCATGGGGGACTGGAACCAGTACTGAGGTAGAAGGGAGCTGTTCCATTGGAATGGGCTTCACTTGAACCATGCTGGGACCAGTGCCCTGGCGAATCGAATAACTAGGGCTGTAGAGAGGGCTTTAAACTAAATAGAGGGGGGGAGGGTTCTGGAGAGGGGATACTTGGCTTACAAAGTAAAAGGATATGGCAGCATTGCAGGGCACTATTTAGGTAAAGATACCCAGAGTTGACAGGAAGGGGCAGACTGTACAAACATAAAAAATGAGCAACAAATAAGATCAAAGGGAGAACAAATGGTAAAAAGGCAAAATTAATGGTTCTTTACTTAAACGCATGAAGTATTTGGAACAAAACAAATGAATTAACAACACAAATAGAAGTCGATGGGTATAATCTTATAGCCATTACAGAGACATGGTTACAAGGAGATCAAAGCTGGGAACTAAATATTCAGGGTTATGTGACTTTTCAAAAGGACAGGCAGGAAGGAAAGGGTGGTGGGGTAGCTTTGTTAGTATGAGATTGAATAAGTACGATAGCAAGAAATTATCTTGGATCGGACAATGTAGAATCCATATGGATGGAGGTAAGAAATAACAAGGGGAAGAAGACACTGGTGGGAGTAGTCTATAGGCCCCCTAACAGTAACTATACTGTAGGACAGAGAATATATCAGGAGATAACAAGGGCATGTAAAAAAGGCAGTACATTAATCTTGGGTGGCTTTAAACTTCATGTAGATTGGGAAAATCAAACTGGCAGAGGTAGCCACAAGCAAAAATTCATAGAATTTTCATGTATTCAGGACAGTTTCCTAGAACAATATGTTGTCAATCCAACCAGGGATCAGGCTATTTTGGATCTGATAAAGTGTAATGAGGCAGGTTTAATAAAGGATCTCAGAGTAAAAGATTCCCTAGGAAACAGTACCATAACATGTTAGAATTTAGCATTCAGTTTAAGAGTGAGAAACTTGGGTCAGAAACAACTGTGCTAAACTTAAATAAGGGTAATTACAAAGGAATGAGGGCAGAGTTGGCTGGAGCGGACTGGGAAAGGAGTTAAGCAGAAAAGACAGTTGATGAACAATGGCAGACGTTTAAATAATCCATGACTCACAACAAAGATATATCCCAGTGAGGAAGAAGGATTCTAGGAAGGGGATAAATCAACCATGGTTAACCAAGGAAGTTAAGGATAGTATCAAAATGATAGAAAAAACATACAATGTGGCAAAGATTAGTGGTAAGCCAGAAGATTGGGAAAGATTTAAAAACCAAAAAAAAATGAAGAGGGAGAAAATAAATTTTGAGGGTAGACTAGCAATATAATATTAAAACAGACACTAAGGGTTTATTTAAATATATAAAAAGGAAGAGAGAGGCCAAAGTGAACATAGGCCCCTTAGAGAATGAGGCTGGGGAAATAATAATGGGGAACCAGGAAATGGCAGAGGAGTTGATTAAATACTTTGCATCAGTCTTCACAATAGAACACACTAATAGCATTCCAAAAATACTAAATAATCAAGGGGCAAAAGGCAGGGGAGAGGAAATAAATACAATAACTATCACTAGAGAAAAAGTACTAGGCAAACTAAAGGAGTTGAAGGCCGATAAGTCCCCTGGACCAGATGAGTTGCATCCCAGGATACTAAAGGAAGTAGCTACAGAGATAGTGGATGCACTAGTAGTAAACTTCCAAGAATCCTTAGATTCTGGAAAAGTCCCAGACGATTGGAAAACTGCCAATGTAACACCCTTATTCAAAAAGGGAGGGAGACAAAAAACAGGTTAACTATAGGCCAGTTAGCTTAACAACTGTCATTGGGAAAATGTTGGAGTCTATTACAAAGGATGTAATAGCAGATCATTTAGAAATGCATAATATAATCAAGCAGAGTCAGTATGGCTTCATGAAGGAGAAATCATGCCTGACAAATTTATTAGAATTCTTTAAGGAGGTAACAAGCAGGATAGAAAAAGGAGAATGTAATATATTTGGATTTCCAAAAAACGTTCGATAAGGTACTGCACATAAGGCTACTTAATAAGATAAGAGCCCACGGTGTTGGGAGTAGTATATTAGCATGGATAGTGGATTGGCTAACTAATAGAAGACAGAGGGCAGAATTTTCTGCCTCTTGGGCGGGCGGGCCTGATTCAATTTCCAGTGCGCAGGGAGCCGATCCCTGCCGGAGGAGTGGGCTGCGCTGCCATTTTACATGGGCGAGCCAATTAAGGCCCGCCCAGCATGACGTCTGCTGGGAAGCACTGTGCACTTCCTGTGCGGGCAGGGGGGGGGGATTCCCTAAATGCGAGAGTGGGCTCTTTCGCGCATGCGCACGAAAGAGCGCACATCTCCCTGAGGATAAGTGCCGCCTCAGGGAGATCGCTGACAGCTGTATAAACTTTAAAAATAGAAAAATAATAAAATCCTTAGCATGTGCCCCCCATGTGACAATGTCACACAAGATGGGATATGTTAATAAATTTCACTGAAACTTTAATAAACTTTTTTAAACCCTACATGAAACCTCATCCCACCGGTGGATGAGGTTTCATGTTTTTTCAGAAGCCCGCCGGGGCTCCTGGCCTGTCCACCAACCTTAAGGTTGGACGGGCAGGGCCTTTAATTGTTTTAATTATCCTGTCAATGGCCTCAATTGGCCATTGACAGGTCGGTGGGTGGACAGCTGATTTTGCTGCAGGCCCTCCTTCCTGAAAATTTAAATGGGGCAGGATGACATTGAGGGTTCCGCCCGATGTCATCCCGTGTCATTTTGCTGTCGGCAAGCGGGCCCTGCCCCCTGCTCGCCGAAGGTAAAAGCCAGCCCAGAGAGTTGGGATAAGGGGGGCATTTTCAGGATGGCAACCTGTAACTAGTGGAGTGCCACAGGGATCAGTGCTGTGGCCACAATTATTTACAATATATATTAATGAGTTGGATGAGGGAAGTGAATGTACATCGCCAAGTCTCCAAATGACACAATAGGTGGGAAGACACGTGGTGAGGATGACACAAAGAATCTACAGAGAAATAGTCAGGTTAAGTGAGTGGGAAAAAACTTGGCAGATGGAATATAATGTGGGAAAATGTGAGGTTATACACTTTGGCAGGAAGAATTGAGAAGCTGAATATTATTTAAATGGAGAAAGACTGCAGAAAGCTGCAGCACAGAGGGATTTGGGGGTCCTCGTGCATGAATCACAAAAAACTAGCATACAAGTTCAGCAGGTAATAGGTAAGGCAAATGGAATGTTGGCCTTTACTTCAAAGGAATTGGAGTGTAAAAATAGGGGAGTCTTGCTCAAACTATACAAGGCACTAGTTAGACCACATCTAGAATACTGTGAACAGTTTTGGTTCCCTTATCTAAGGAAAGATATACTGACATTGGAGGCAGTCCAGAGAAGGTTCACTAGGCTGATCCCGGGTATGGAGGGATTTTCTTATGAGGAGAGGTCGAGTAGGTTGCGTCTGTACTCATTGGAGTTTAGAAGAATGATAGGCGACCTTATTGAAACACATAGGATTCTTAGGGGGCTTGACAGGGTAGATGCTGAGAGGTTGTTTCCCCTTGTGGGAGAGTCTAGGACCAGAGGGCATAATCTCAGAGTAAGGGGTCACCCATTTAAGACAGAGATGAGTGGGAATTTCTTCTCTCAGAGGGTAGTGAATCTGTGGAATTCTTTACTGCAGAGAGCTGTAGAGGCTGGGTCGTTTAGTATATTCAAGGCTGAGGTAGACAGGTTTTAATTAGTAAGGGAATCAAGGGTTATGGGGAAAAGGCAGGAAAGTGGAATTGAGGATTATCAGATCAGCCATGATCTCATTGAATGGCAGAGCAGACTTGATGAGCCGAATGGCCCACTTCTGCTCCTACGTCTTATGGTCTTATAAAACTAGGCACTGTAATGTGAAAATATCGTCCTGGGATAAACAAGTGTAAGGCAGTGCCATGAACTAACACAGAATAAATCAATGCAATGCTGTGGCATGAGACTGACAGTTGAGAAACTGAGAAGTCATAGTACAATGGACTCTGAGCAATGTTATGCACAGCATCTGCCACACCCATAGTTATTAGGTTGACACAAAGGCTGCAGTCCCATTATATTGCTGACTCTGCATTATTGCCCAACCAGGAAAAATGGAGATCGTACTGCCATTGCAATTCCAATTGAATCAATGTCACTATAAAGGCCCGTTAACTGTCTATTGACATTAAAATAATGGAAGATTACTGGCAGTGCTATGGATACACAGAACCTTTACAAACTTTGCATTGCTCTTATTATACTGCCAATGGTGTCAAGCTGAAGGTTACCTGACAACACTTGTGTAAATTTAATTGGTCTCCATACAGCAAGTAGCATAATGAGAAGATACCAGCACTTTTAAAATAAAGTGTATACTGGCTAATCCTTAATGGAAAAGCACACAAAATATTATGGCACTGGGAAATGTGGGTTTCCAGGATTTAAATGCCCCATAAATAGATGCCAAGAGAAATATAAAATTGGCCAAGTTAACATATTGGCAGTCTTCCCTCATTCCAAAGCTGAAACCCCTGTTCCCTACTCAGCAATTCCTCCAGTGGCTTAACCAAGACCAACAGCTGAGATTGCAGCTTAGGAAGTTGTGCGCAAGCTGGTACATACTTCCAGCTTGCGTTATTTCTCCATCAGGTTTAGCTGAGTGATTTACTTTTTAAAACAGTGATTTAATTTTCAATGCATTTAGGCTGTCTGAGACACAGAACTGTCAATCGGGAGCAGTGAGGGCTGAGTGATTTGGACAGGATCTATACCATCTTCTCCAAATATACTAAGTCTGAGCTCACTTCCACTTGCCTCTGGCTTTTGCTAACATGGTGACAGGGTGCCATTACTAACAAGAGCATGAAATTGTCTCCCACACCTCAATAAACTTAACAAAAGCCAGTCACATTACATATGGAGAATGTCAAACCCAGCACATCTCTTTTCAGTGTTGTCGAGCTGACAGGTGACAAACTTTTAACACTCGTTGGCTCTTGGAATCTTAGCTCAGTTCACTTCTTGTTCTATGCTCATCGGTTGCATTTCTTGAACAGAACTCACTGCATCTGGGGTGTCAGCATTGCTCTCAGCTCTCTCCACTGGTTGGTAACCTTCCTCTCTGGGCAGACACAAGCACCATCCAGCCCCTGAAAGATCCAGCAGCTCATAGGGAATGAACATTCTGAATCCGTCAAATTCATCCCTATGTTGGGATAGTGTCTTCAGGTACAGGCAGCTCAGCACTATTCCAATAACCTGAAACAAACAATGTACCAGTTTACTTATATTGTTATACAGCTTCTGACAGGAAAGATATCTGGCCAACATGGATGATTAATTTTTAAAATGTCAGCTGACCCATATTTTGTATCTTTGTTAGCTTTTGCTCCCTCTGTTAATATTTTTTCTCACTGATTTTCATGGTACAAGGAAAACAACAGACATAAACTCTGGTAACTTTGGTGGGAGGAGCAATTTGTTTTTTTTTTATATACAGAAGCACAAGACCTTTACCTAGCATGTGATTTGTTGCTTCTTATATTCTACTCGCTCAATTCAAGTGGCATACCTTTGCAACATATAAAAAAAAACTGGTCTGGTATGAATCTCTCTTTCTTCTGCTTAAGCCAAGCAACAAATTAAATCATCCGTTCTCAGCTCGCAGGCTGTGCTGCTCTCCCACAGCCAGCTGGACATACACAACACATCCGCCCACCCTTCCATCCACCATTAGCACAACAATTGAGGGAGGCAAATCTGTAGGAGGGGAAAGTCCAACTTTTCTCGAGGTAATAGTTCAAACATACTCTGCTCACCATCCAATCCCAGGAAGTGAACACATTTTTAAGATGGCAGTCGTGTGCATCTGGAGACAGCATAGCTTAAGAAAAAGTGTCAATCCATAGTCCGTCTGCCAATAATCCAAATGACATGTAGAGAACAAATTAATAATAATTTGGAACTATGTTCAATCACTTTTATAGATAGAACATTCAAGAGGGAAAGGTGGAAAGCACAACGTATTCCAATCATAAGGCCAACCTTGCAAACATATTCACGTCTTTGCCTTATTAAGTCTTCATCCCTTCTGAAATCAATTTTTTCCTGTGAAGTATTCTATTTATGTTACTGTAATTACAACATCTGAATTCCTTTTCCCTCCCGTGAAACAGCATCAAAACTCTTCAATTCCAGTGAGATATTCTTTATTACCAATGATGTGATGCGCATACAACCAGCTTACTATGATATTGTCTAATTGAATAACCATGAGAGAGCAGCCACGTTGATTTCATTAAACTCATACAGCGGCTTAGCTTGCCAAGGTATCTAGTTATCAAGCTATGAATCAGGCTCCTTATTAATTAAGTCAGTGCAATTCTTGTCAAATAAGGAGGAAAAGCTCAAAGGAAGGAAAAGAAAGAGTTACTCAGAGCTTTTATTATTGAAGTGCAGTCATCTCATCTTGTTCATTATTGACACTTTCAGTTGAAACACTGGTCAACAATGACTGGAGCAGCCTGGAGTTGGTATATTATTACAGGAAGTTACATCCTTACACTTTGACAATGCAGCTTCTTCACTTGACAAAGAGTGAATGCAAAATTGCAGAGATAAAGACCAACAATAAATTGCAAAGAAGTTTAACTCATAGAATCATAGAAATGTGCAGCACAGGAGGAGGACATTTGACCTGTTCTGCCAGTGCTGGTTCTTTGAAAGAGCAGCTGTGCCTAATCCCACAACCCGCTTTTGGTTTGTAACCCTGTAATTTCCTCACTCTCTTTTAAAATTATTTAAGCAGTCTACCAGCTTTTCAGGCAGAATGTTAACCATCCCAACAAAGTGAGAAACTGACTGAGTGAAAATATTTCTCATCTCTCCCCCAGATCTTATTTCCAATGCCTTTAAATCTATGGACTGAGTAATATGCTCCCAAAGCGGGCGTGATTTCCACATTAGGCTTGATGATGCCGGGCAGCGTTTCTGATGTCATCACGCCAGTTTTGAATTATATGGTATGCACACAGGCTTAAAAGTCAGAACCCTGCCTATGCTATGGTAATTTTAAAAATGTATTCACAGGAGGTGGGTATCGCTGGCTAGGCCAGCAGTTATTGCCCATTCCTAACTGTCCTTGAGAAAGTGGTGATGAGCTACCTTCTTGAACCGCTGTAGTCCCCGTGGTGTAGGTATACCCACAGTGCTGTTAGGGAGCGAGTTCCAGGATTTTGTTCTAGTGACAGTGGAGGAACTGCGATATATTTCCAAGTCAGGATGGTGTGTGGCTTGGAAGGGAAATTCCAGGTGGTGATGCTCCCGTGTGTCTGTTGCCCTTGTCTGTGACATATGGGCATTATGGTCTCAGTGGGAGATACGACCTCTAATGAGGAGGAGGATGGAGAGAGTGAGATGAAGAAGAGCAGAACAGGAGGTACAGGAGTCACTGATAGTTCATGAAGGGGACAGAGCAGTGCCAGAGCCTGATGGTCTGGTGCCACTCAGAGGCCCTCTGCAGAGGCTTAGGAGGTCTAATCCAGCCCCTAGAGTCGACAGGCAGAGATTGAGCTATCTGCAATTGTAGAGACTCAGTTCAGGAGAAGACTCAAGCTATCAAGAGCCATGGTCACATCACTCTGTGACATGCTCACAGGGGAGATCTCCAACTGCATAGGGATGCACCCAATGCCTGTGGCTCTGAAGGTTACTGTTGCGTTCAACTTCGTTGCAACAGGCTCATTCCAGGCAGTCTGTGGAGACCTCAGTAACATCACACAACCTGCTGCACACCACTTCATTCACCTTAAAAGCCGGCAGACTGCCCAATTACATTTCTTTCAGAGATCTCTTACTCAATCCTGCACCTGCTGGGTCCCCTTACACTGCTGGGGGACCTTTAAGGTACGTGACCTTGTCCTGGGTCATGGCCTACGACCTCAAAGGCCGGACATCCCGCCCTACAGCATTCATTGGGCATGAAGAAGGCCTCAAACCCATCCTTCAGCTTGATTAGCTCCAATCAATGTATTATCGGGTGCGTTTCGAAGGCAAGACTGGAAGTCAAAAAGCTGCTGACTTCCAGGTGCAGATCCTGCCCTCAGCGCCCCAGCATTTTATTCAGCCCCATGACATCTAGTTATTGACCCAGTCATCAGAGGGAATAAGTTTTCTTCATTTCTACTCTATCTAAACCTGTCATCGTCTAGAAATCCTCTAATAGGTCACCTCTAGCTGTTCCAGGGAGAACAGTAAATTTTCTAATCAGAATTGAAGTCCCTCATCCCTGGGAACATCCTGGTAAACCTCTTTTGTGCCCTCTTGACAGCCGTTGCATCTTTCCTTAAGTGTGGGGCCCAAAATTGTCCACAATACGCCAGCTGAGGTTGTACCAAAAATTAATGAAGTTCTAGCATGCTATCTTTGCTTTTATATTCTATCCCTCTATTTATGCAACCAAGAAACCTTCATGCTTTTTTAACCACTTCATCAACTTGTCCTGCCACCTCCAGGATTTTTGTATATAGGCTCCAAGGTTCTCTGCTTTCTAAGCTTTTCACAATTGTGCCATTTGTGATATACTGTCTTTCTATATTGCTCCTCCCCACGTCACACTTCATGCACTGAACTCCTAAGTCATGCTTCTGCACATTTCACCATCCTGGTTATGTCATTTTGAAGCCAGCAACTATCTATTAATTTGTCAAGTTTTGTATTATCTGAAATCTTTGTAATGCTACTGTCTACACCCATGTCTAAACCATTATAAAAATTAAAAAGACTAAGGAGTCAAAGTGACACTTGGTGCAAAGCTCCATTAATCTTAAAACAATCCATCCAGCACCATCCCTTGTTTCCTGTCACTGAGTCAATTTTGTATTAATAACACACCTTCCCCTTAATTCCATGGGCTTTCGTCTTCTGTGTGACACTTTTTGGAATGCCTTCTGAAAATCCATATATACAACATCCACTGCATTAACTTGATCAATCTTCTCTGTTACTTCATCAAAGAATTCAATCAAGTTAGACAATCACAAATTGCCTTTAACAAATCCTTGCTGGCTTTCCTTGAGTAACCCGTGTTTATCCAAAGGAAAAGTTTATTTTGTCCCTGATAATTATTTCCAATAATTTCCCCACCATCAATGTTAGGCTGTCTGGTCTGGCCATCTCCCCTCTCTTGAATAATGGTACAACATTAAGAACTCCCCAATTCTCTGGCACTGCTCCTGTATCCAATGAGGATTAAAAGATTGTGACCAATGGCTCTGGTATTTCTACCTTTGCTTCTTTCAACAACCTGGGATGCATTCCATCTGGACCAGGTGACTTATCAAATTTCAGTAATGTTAATCTTTTTAGTATGTCTTCTTTATCTATTGTCATCCTGTCCATAGCTTCCTGCTCCTTTTTTCTTGTAAACTTCACAGCATTATGACTCATCATTGGGGGACCAGGAGCCAGTGTAGGTCAGCGAGCATAGGGGTGATGGGTAAATGGGACTTGGTGCAAGTTAGAATATGGATAGCAGAAAATTAGATAGGTTCAAGTGCAAAAGTTGAAAGGCCAGCCAGGAAAGCAATGAATTAGTTGAGTCTGGAGATAACAATGGTATGGATGAGAATTTCAGCAACAACTGCTCTAAAGTACAGGCGGAGATAGATGATACAATGGAGGTGGAATTCAGTGATCTTTGTGAAGAAGAGGATATGAGTTTGGAAGCTAAACTTCGGATTAAGTAGGATGCTGAGATTGTGAGCAGTCTGGTTCAGCCTGAGACTGTGGCTGAGGATAATTAGATGTGTTTTAACTTTAAGTGAGAAGTAAATCATTCAGGGCTGGCATTACATCTTCATGTCTCAGCAGCAATAATTATATCCACAGAATAACCTGGGTCAGCTGCACATCCATAATTCTTGAGAGAAAAAATTGAGTCTCAGATGGAGAAAGGTCTTATTTCAGTGCTGCAGATCAGGAAACGTGACTGGGAAAACAATTTCTGCTTCATAAACCAACTGAGGACGGCTAAAGATTAAAATTTGTAGCACTTCTTATGAACGCTAATTCTTAGGGCAGTCTCAAACTAGTAGAACTTGATTTGTTCACTGAAGCTATTTCACCAATGCTATAAAGTGTCGGCCATATGCAAAGTTGAATAAAGTATTTCATTTATATTGTGCTTTTCATTACCGCAGCACATCAGAGCCAATGATATACTATTACTGTTGTCATGTAGGTTGGAGGACTGGATGTAGGGAGCGGGGTTGGGTGATTGTTCATGTTGGGTTGGGATGAGAGGTGACATTTGGATAGGATGGGTGAAAGGTTAGGGGGATGAGGAAGCTGTATCAGGCTGAGACCTGGCACTTTCCCCATACAATGAGAGCTGGGGTTATCTATTAACTTACACTGCAGCCCAGCAGTGCCCAGGGACAGAGGCTGTGTCTGGGAACTGGGAGCAGTTTTACTGGTCTATCTTTCTGGACAACCTGTAACAATAACTTGACTTCAAAAGTAAAGGATATAAAGATGATTAAAAGTCTCCTGAAGAAATCCTTATTAATAACTCAACAATACAGCAGATTTAATTAACTTCAGATTCTACTCACCCGTAAACACATTTCAATTTTTATGGTACAGCTAGTATTGTCATTATGTTTGAGCCATGATTTTTTAATTAGCTTCATTTTTCTGCCAAAGACCAAATTCATTTTGTCAATTCTAAATATTTACTGTGTTCTTAAACTGTGGCGCAGAGTTGAGAGTCTAATTAACATTGCTCTTCATCGGAATTACTGACTTCAGGGCATGCTGATAAAAAAATCACTTTAAATTTCTCCATATGTAAGCATCAATTTTCTCACTGCCAGTCACTGCCCACCCCCAGCAAGTACCTCACTCAAGTGCCCACTCATCATGGGCAAGCTCAGGCCGTGAACATCAGCATGTTATTGGCTGGCGGAGGGCATCACAGTCAGGACAGCCATGTGCACTCTTTATAGCAGGTGTCACGGGACAGAGATCGAGAGCAGGACTAACTGAGGCCAGGGCTTCTGAGGTCATATGTAATGTCTCAGCTGTGGCCTGACTGAAATTAGCTAGTTTATCCCGGGGTAGGATTAAAACCATGGACATTACTGGCCTGTGCAGTTTACTAACACACTGGACAATGCATTTACCTCAGAGCCCATTCTCCTATCTCGTCTTCCACAAATATGTAACTCTTTCCGAGGGCAAGTGAGCTCTGATCTGTTGAATTCCTAAAGAGCCTGATGAGTACCAGGAAGTCACAATTACAGAAGATACCGTTGGTGACTCCATCTCAGATCTCCTTGCAGTGGGCAGCTTGGAATCCAGCTTAAAAAGGATCCAAAGAGGGAATTTTGTGAGGGATTGGAATCAAATTGGATCATGACAATGCGCTCAAGGACTTTGGAGAGGAAAGCAAGATGAGATAAGCAACGGTAGGTGGGGTTGGGGAATAGTAAAGGTGGAAGAATGGAGTAGTGAAATAGGCCTCTAGACAAGCAATAACCTGGCATTGTCACACTCACAGAATCATACATTGCAGCCACACTCCTTTGTCACCATCCCTGGGTAGGTCCTGTCCCACTGACAGGACAGACCCACCAGAGGTGGCGGCACAATGGCCCACAGTTAGAAGGGGGTAGTCCTGGGAGTCCTCAACATTGACTCTGGATCTCATGAAGTCTCATGGCATCAGATCAAACATGGGCAAGGAAACCTCCTGCTAATTATCATCTATAGCACCCCCCTCAGCTAGTGAATCAGGTATTTTTGTTTTTGTTTAGTGAATCAGTACTCTTTCATAATGAGCACAATTTGGAAGAAGTACTGAGAGTAGCATGAGCACAGAATTACTCTGGGTGGGAGACTTCAATGTCTACCATTAAGAGTCCTTAAGAGCTTATCAGCCAGACTGGGCCAGAGAGACCTGACTTGAAACTATACTGCTGTTCCTTCAGTGTCGCTAGGTTTTGAGGCATGAGATCTGTTGTACAAATTGACAGGAGTGTAAAATGGCATTAGCATACAATGTAAAAATTCTAACTGCCCTGAGCTATAGACATAGCAGTTGTTTGACAGTCCAATAATTAATATGGAATCAGCACAATGTCTCAATGGCCTGAATGTTATGCTCCTCACTGGTGGGTGGGTAGTGGTGGGGGGTGGGCGGGGGGGGCAGTCTGAAATTGAAGGGGTGGGATTCCCTCTGGGTTCTCGCCCGCCCCAACCACACAGCGATTTTACGCTGGAGCGGACAAGGCCTTGGACGGGAATCCCGCCCTTGCCCCAGTTGAGGCCCTAAAGTGGCCAATTAATGGCCACCTAAGGGCTGTTTCCAGTCCAGCCTCAATTTTTAGGCTGGCAGGAGGATTGAACCTCCGTGGGGGAAGGCCAGGTGGGAAGGGGTATGGGGGCTCCTCCATCAGAAGCTCCTTTTTGACTGGGGTGGGGGGGGAACCCTCCCCTAAAGGCCTGGTGACCTCCAGACCTCCTTTCCCCCACCCGGCCTCTTACTCGAGACCCTGATCACCCCCCCTGGTGAGACCCCAGGCCTTCTCTACCCTCCCTGCTCTGGGACCCATTACACTTGTCCTCCAGCATTTAGGCTCAGACAGGTTGGTGTAGTTCCTCTTCTGCAGTTGCTGCAGGGACTGGAGAGCTGCCGGCCAATCAGATTGGCTGGCACCTCTCTAAGGCGGGACTTCCTCCCAAGTGAGGGGCGAAAATTGGCTGCGGGGCAGTCGGAGTCAGCAGCGATGTGATCACTGCCGACTCTATGGATGGCGGGAAGCGAGCCCCCACCTTCAAAAAATTCAGGCCAATGTGTTGTGACTACAACGTTAATTTCGGGTAAAATTAAGTCTTTTTTTTTCCCAGGCTAAAACTGGTTGACAATCTTGAAAACAAATAGTCTGTACAAGTGCAAGAATTTGATTCATCACACGCGCATAAAAGTGCTTAGTGCCCGAATGTCTTTTAAATAAGCACTAACTGTTGCACACATATTGCTTGATCCATTTCATCCACCATTGGAAAACCAGATGTTTTCTGTGCAGAATTCAAAAGGCGAAAGATAACTATCAGGCACTCAATCCTGAAATGCACTGCCTGTGGGATGTGTCAGCCTTGGCTCAGTGATAACACTCACTACTGAGTCCTAAGCTTCTGAGTTCAAGACCCACTCCAGAAACTGGGCACAAAGTCCAGGATGTCACTCCAGTTTCCAGATCTCAGCTGATGCTGTTCTGTCAGCAGCTGCTATTGGGAACAACAGCAACAATTTGCCTTTATATGGTGCCTTTGAAATAGTAAAATGTCCCAAGGCAACAAAATTTGACACTGATCAACATAAGTATACATTAGAACTGATGACTTGGGCTTGAAGGAACATTTTAAAGGAGAGAGAAGCTTATGAAGGGAATTCCAGAGCTTAGTGCCTAGGCAGCTGAAGGCACCTCTTTCAATAGTGCAGTAGTTAAAATAGAGAATGCAAAAGATGCCAGAACTGCATGAATGCAAAGAGCTCGAAGGCTGTTACAGAAATGTTACATTGAGGGATTTGAAAACAAGGATCAGAAGCTATTGCTTGATAAAGTATGTACACTGCCTTAATACTCGATTGTTGTGGAGCACTGGAGTGTCAATATGGCCTTCTGAAGTCATGCACTCTTTTGTTGTGAGCAAGGGTTCAAGAACCTGAAAATGAAAATTTAATCTATTTTATTTTCTATGATATCTAATTAGGCTGATACTCCAGAGCAACTGCTACATTGCTGGAGATGCTGCCTTTCAATGGGATGACAGTCAGCGGCGGCCCATCTGCCCTCTCAGGTGGACATAAAAGATCCCAGGGCACTACTTCGCAGTCCTGCCACATCCAGTCATGAATGGTGGTGGATAATTAAACAACTCACTGGAGGAGGCTTCACAAATATCTCCATCCTCAATGATGGGGGAGCCCATCACATCAGTGCAAAAGACAAGGCTGAAGTATTTTCAACAATCTTCAGCCGGAAGTGCCAATTGGATGATCCATCTCGGCCTCCTGTGGAGGTCCCCAGTATCACAGATGCCAGTGATGGAAAGGGTCATCAGCAGTATATCAAGTGGCACTGGCTTCGCAATCACCTGCTCACTGATGCTCAGTTTGGATTCCGCCAGGGTCACTCAGCTCCTGACCTCATGACAGCCTTGGTTCAAACATGGGCAAAAGAGCTGATCTCCAGAGGTGAGGCGACAGTGACTGCCTTTGACATCAAGGCAGCATTTGACTGAGTGTGGCATCAAGGATTCCTAGCAAAACTGGAGTCAATGGGAATCAGGGGGAAAACTCTCCGCTGGTTGCAGTCATACCTAGCATAAAGGAAGATGGCTGTAGTTGTTGGAGGTCAATCATCTAAATTCCAGGACATCACTGCAGGAGTTCCTCAGGATAGTGCCCTAGGCCCAACAATCTTCAGTTGCTTCATCAATGATCTTCCCTCCATCACAAGGTCAGAAGTGGGGATGTTTTCTGATGATTGCACAATGTTCAGCACCATTCGTGATTCCTCAGGTACTGAAGTTGTCCATGTCCAAATGGACAATATCCAGGCTTGGGCTGACAAATGGCAAGTAACATTCATGCCATATACATGTGCCTGGCAATGACCATCTCCAACAAGAGAGAACTTAACCATTGCCACTTGACATTCAATGGTATTACCATCACTGAAACCCCCCACTATCAACATCCTAAGGGTTACCATTGACCAGAAACAGAACTGGACTAGCCATATAAAAACTGTGGCTACAGGCGCAGGTCAGAGGCTAGGAATCCTGCAGAGAGTGACTCATTTCCTGACTCCCCAAAGCTTGTTCACCATCTACAAGGCACAAGTCAGGAGTGTGATGGCATTCTCTCCACTTGCCTGGATGAGTGCAGCTCTAACAACACTCAAGAAGCTTGACACTGTCCAGGACAAAGCAGCCCGCTTGATTGGCACCCCATCCACAAACATTGACTCGCTCCATCACCGACGCACAGTAGCAGCAGTGTGTACTATCTGCAAAATGCATTCTAGATACTCACCAAGCTTCCTTAGACACCACCTTCCAAACTCATGACCGCTATCATCTAGAAGGACAAGGGCAGCAGGCAGATGGGAACACCACCACTTGGAAGTTCTCCTCCAGGTCATTCACCATCCTAACTTGGAAATATATTGCTCTTCCTTCATTGTTGCTGGGTCAAAATCCTGGATCTCTCTTCTTAACAGCACTGTGGGTGTACCTACACCACAGCAATTGTAGCAGCTGACCACCACCTTCTCAAGGGAAACTAGGGGTGGGCAATAAATGCTGCCCTAGCCAGTGATGCTCACAACCCATGAACAAATAAAAGAAAAGAGCAGGACGGGTCTCCCTAGTGTGTTGGCTAATACTTATCCCTCAACTAAACACCTAAAATTGATGATCCAGTCATTATAATATTGCTGTTTGTTTGAGCTTGCTGTGCACAAAATGGCTGTCATGTTTCCCACATTGCAACAGTGGTTAATGCTGGCTGGGCTTTGGGATGTTCTGAGGTTGTGCTGAAATCCAAGTTCTCTCTTTTCTCACTGCTTAGGACAGATTGGGTTAATGGAGCCAAGTCAGTGAAATGTGTGCCAAGATGTGAAATGGTGGTTAGCTTTTGTTCCATTTGCTTTAATGGATAAATGACAAGAAAACAGATGGTGATTTAATATCTGCTGACAGGAGAACTGCACAACAATGCTCTCAAAACAAAATTCAAATGAGCTGTTGGCTAATTGTTAACTATTTACTGAAGCCATACCAAAGTCATTAATATGATTGGCCACAATCTGTGATCTGTAAATGTCCTATTTAATTGCACCAGAGAGCTCATTATGCAGTAAGACTGCCACATACTATAACTCGATTTCTTATGGGATTCAACACAAATGCAGCACCTGGATATTACTGAATGGCACGCCTGCAGAAATGTTGACCTATGTGCATTTCGGGTGCCAGATTGCGAGACTATACCAAGCTCAGTACCTGCAAGGGCTGTAGACTCAACAACTCACACAACCGAGGTTAAAGACACTGGGGCGTGGGCACGATTTCACATTCTTCTATCCTGCTTAACACCCTTATATTTCCATTCTTTCCTTCCTCTGCTGACTCAATCCCCAGGGTACGTCTTGTCCCTCACCTCAGTTCATGTGAGAGTCTTGGCAATGCCAACAGACTGGCTGAGTGGGATAACACAGTTTTACCTGACCCTGTTTTTACCTGGCCTCCACTTACTTCCGATAGGGTCGGTAGCTTCTTTGCAATCAGCAAGGCTACGGCCAGCCTCTTTTCTGTATTCTCTCCGTGCATCTACCACTGCCTTCTGTGAGGTCGGTAACTCAAAGATTCTCCAAAACCAGGGATTAACCCAGAATTGTACTGACCTGTAAACCTTGGAAATTGTGTCTTTACCTTAAAATACAGTTACTTCAGATGAGTTTCTGTAAAAGTTTATTTTTGTTCTAATCAGGCTCAGGGAGATGGTTCAGCATAAGAAGTGGTAAAAAGCCGTTCAGCCCCTCAAACCTCTTCTGCCATGAACTTCAAATGTTGTCCCTTTCCCTTCTATGCCAGCACTGCTTTGGATCAGCGTGCACAGACTGAAACCTCACTGAAGCTTCCAGCTGACTGACTACTTAGAAGCCACTGATTGATATTTCCTTCCCTTGTCATCACATGCTTGTGATCTGCGTAAAACATTTAATTATTATGTGAGTATAAATCCTCCAGTTTGTGTGACCTTCAACTAATGGCCAGACTGAATCTCCACAGCCTTAACCAGCAATCCGAGGAACGCTTGTCTCCCAGACTGTGCTTTTCAGTCACTCCATGTGTCTCCTTGTCCCCACCCAACCGTGCTGGGTTCCAGAAATCAAACGTGAACCTGACCACATTAACATGTCAAAATGGATTGGTATTCACTTTTAATGTAATCTTTTGAAAAACAAGATTGAACTAAAACTCTGAATAAAGAAGAATACAATGTATTCTTTCTGTGTATGTACAGGATGGAAGATTCCAATAACCCCATTTTGTTAAATGCACTGCCTGGTGTGGAACTGTCATTCAACAACTGGAATGATGCCAGGTTCTGAGCTGATCATGACTAAGTTGGCAATAGGGGCAACTGCAATTTGCCTGGATATCCCCTGAATTACAAGAGTGACTACACTTCATTGGCTGGAAAACGCTTTGTGAAAAATGCGACAAAAAGTTTTGATGTGGAGTGTGTGTTACCATCCGTGTCATGCAGTGACCCTCAGACAGTAAGTTCACCTGTGGACAGGGTTGGGCTGTGATATGCCTCATGTGGATGATTAGCCTGCTGAGATCCCCTGTCCACACTTAGCAAACTTGGGCGAGGTACTGTAATTAGGCCCGTGGGGACAGACCACAGCATTTCCAGGAAAGGAGAGGAAAAAGTAGTTTTTAAATGAAAGATGCTAATTTTCAGTGACACACTGATTTTCCCCATTTGATTGAATCAAACATGCTGAAGCCAAGTTTTGGGAGGAAGTTTGAACAATTCAGGCTGTAACATACTGAATGTCAATGCCAGATGAATTTGACATTTAAGGGTGAGAAAGTGATCGATGAGAACCAGGATATTTGAAGAGAGCAGTTTTTAAACACAAAACATGCTTATTTTCCACTCTCTGAGCACTGTACAAATAGGAATGATGATGTTAGATTTGACCCTTGTGAAAAACAACAGGCTCTGTTTGATGACACCTTGGTTAGCTCCAACTCATTACTTCTTGATCTGAATGAATGAAAACTGCAAAAAGTACATTATCAAGATAACATTGATTAATAATAAGCCTACAGTTACCTCAGATTTAATGTTTTTTACAGCAGGGCTAGAACCTATTAACCAAACAGTCTGTCTCAGCTTTCCTTTAAAATTATTCTTGGGACATGACTAATGTTGGCAAAGCAGCATTCATTTGCCCACTTCTGAAGGCATCAAAAGTCTGCCATGTAGTGTGGGACTGGGGTCACATGTAGGCCAGTCCAGGTCTGGTGGGCAGCTTCCCTTCCTTGACAGACATCAGTTGGGTTTCCGTATAATGCAGGTACCATAGTCACTTTTCCATTTTCTGGATTTCCACATCAGAGGCCATGCAGAACCTACAGAGGCTTTTTATGTGAAGGAACCAGTATTCAAAGAGTTGTTTTGCAGAGGCTTTTATAGGTGAGGTTTAGGAAGTGAACTTCAGTCTCAGTTGCTGCGAGTGGATCAGAGGCTTTCTCCAAACAGATCCCCCCATAGAACAGACAGACTGGTATAAGAATCGCAAAGGAAATTAATTTTCAATTTTAAACATGGCTACAAGAAAAGAGCTGGGAGTGGGATTAATTGGCTAGTTCTACCAAAGAGACAGCACAAACACAAAGGGTTGAATGGCCTCCTGTGCTGTATCGTCCTATGAAAAATCTGAATATGTTTGTGGGAGGGGAGAAAAATCCAAAGATGTGGTGATGACCCTCCAGATCAAAGGGTTATCTGGGAACTGGGTGAATGATAGGATCAATAATCGACCTTCTTAACCGATGAAATTTAAGGATTTGAATGATTAGCAGAACTCTGAAGTGGCGGCTTGGACATCCAATAACTTAAATTGGTTTTTATTAAACTATGTTTGAATTGCATGTCTTTGGAGCTTGACACATAAACAAATGAATAAGAAGCTTTCAGGTTTTATTTTAATTCATGAAATTCAGAAAGCGAGCTGCCTACATGTGATTGCTTGGTATTCTTTAGTAGTTCAAAGCATGACCTGACTTGTGGCGTCAACATGGTTACTAATGACTGGAAACAACGATTACGACAATGTCACCCACAATAAACTGATGTGCCCTCTGATGTACCTGTGCATTTTAAGTATTCACAAAGTTGTAGTGGACCCACATACTTTAAGGTTGGGGGGGGCAGCGGTGTGGATAACTGTAATCCTGTAAAGTTGAAAAGAATGTAACATCAACAACAACAACAAGGACTTGCATTCATATAGCACCTTTAACGTTGTAAAGCTTCTCAAGGTGCTTCACAGGAGCTTCATCAAACAACGAGCCACATGAGATATTAGGAAGAGTAGGCCATTTAGCCTCTCGAGTGGTCACTACATTTCAAAATAATTAATTGGCTGTTAATTCATTAACTGGTTCCACTGACAATATGATAGAAGCAATATCAATGCGAGTATTTTCTTCTTTCTCTCTTTCAGTTCTGGACGAATTAATTATGTCTAATGGCTGAACCAGCTGGGTTTACACTGAATAAGTCTGCCTCCGTTTCTCTCACGTATGAACCGATGACGGCACCACTGATGTAAATAACAGGTTTAAAAAGATCCTCTTTTATTCTATTACAGACATCACTAGGGCCAAGGCAAGCCACTATCACAAAACCTCAATGTGGGCTACCAAAGAGAAACAGGCTTTTCAACACATCCCTGTAACTGGAGATTGGAACACAGCTATTACTGGGAGCTGAGAAAGCATGATCGTAAATAAGATATTATTTAAACATAAAATGTGTGATAAAACTGCTGACGCCACCAACAATTGCACATCATTTTTTTTAGACGTATTGCATTAAGTTCTGCTGTTCTAAGGAGATTTACCCATTCAATAACTGATGCAGTCTTAAATATTCCTCCAGCAACCATTGCTCATTTTTTTTTTCATCTCTTCCTTCCATGTAACTAATAAAGTCAGCCTGGTCTGTGAAAGCGCCGTAAACTCTCCAGAAACAATCTTATTTTAAAAACTATATGCGATCCTGTCCATTTTGCTGCACTGTTTTTTTTAATGTTTTCATAAAAGAGCTGTAAAAGGGAGCATTTGACCCTGATAGATTGTTCTGACTTACATGACACTAAGTATATCTACTTTTTTCAGACATTCCTTGTCTGTAAAGAATTCAAATTGAAAATGATCATCATTTATGAGCTCCATGAATTGCTTTGCAGTGGTGCCACAAAGTGAAACAGACTGAAAGTGTGGCAGAAACAATTTCAATAAGAACTTTCAAAAGGGAATTAGATAAATACTTGGAGGGGAAGCATTTGGGGAAAAAGGGTCATGGAGCTAATTGGATAGCTCTTTGAAAGAGCCAGCACAGACATGATGGGCCTTCTATGCAGTATCATTCTACGATTTTATGAAAAGTCATGCCCTTAGGAAACAATGGTATTTTACACTTCTCTGTTCCATGGAGCTGCTCAAGCCCTTTCTGACCTCAAGGGTCTGAATTCACATGCTAAATATCAGCATTGCTGAAATGTTCCAGGTGGGCACGAGTTAAGGAAGGTGATGTGAAACAAAAATTGCTAATTCACAAGTCAGAGGAAGCAAAGCACCATTAGCTGCCTCTGTGTCAAATTGAACTGTAACTGTAGGTTAATGAGGTACACTAATTGTAATGCAGTAATTATACATCATTTGCATAATATAGTGAGGGAAGAAAACATTTGAGAAATGACTCAAGCCAGTTTATTCTAGTTGATAGGATCGTTGTGTGCTGATGAAAAGAGACAGTCCAGGCAACATTCATGATGAGTTCCTTACCGCCAGTTGGGTCCTTGTAATCTCAGACTGGCAGGCCATTATGTATTTGGAGTGAAGCCCATTTATTTGGGCTCAAAATTATAATCCATTTTGATGAAGGCACTTGTAACATGAAACTTAGTTTCAGTCTTAAATGGGCTGAAAGCCTGTGCGAATCTCACAAATCTCACTCCCAGCATTTTGCTGATGTGATGGGGCTTTGTAAACCATGCAGCAAATGAGAAAATGAGGCAGCCAGCTTGTATCATTTCTGTTCAGCCTCTTGCAACCAGCCCAAGAGGAATATTGGCAGGAGATAGTGAATATTTTCACTTCAGTTTCCTCTTGGGTACTGCACGAGACCTGCCATGGAGAGATTTATTCCTATGTGCTCTACCTCTGTGTCAGTATCAGGCCCAAGGTATCATGTAGATTAAGGCAAACTTTGAAACAGATTAAAATGAAATGAGATAAAAATCCACTTTAGCTAATGAGCTTCTGCAGGTCTAATGTTGACATGCACCAGCCACATAAGCACTCACACGATATGAGAAAACTAGTTATAAGAATTGACCTTCTGAAATGCAGATAGAGATATTGCAACAAAAACAGAAAATGCTGGAAAAACTCAGCAGGTCTGGCAGCATCTGAGAGAAACAGAGATAACGTTGCGAGTCCATGTGAGCCTTCTTCAGAGCTGCCGGAGAGAAGAGCAGTACTTCTTCAAGGTAGGCATTCCTGGAAGAGAAGTGGCAGCGAGTTAACCACTAAGACAAAAGCAAAATACTGCGGATGCTGGAAATCTGAAACAAAAACAGGAAATGCTGGAAAAACTCAGCAGGTCTGGCAGCATCTGTGGAGAGTTAATGTATCGAGTCTGTATGACCCTTCTTCAGAGATATTGCAGCTACTTACTGTAAATGGCACCATAGCAAACAGTACAGATGAGCTGAGGGACCTTGGTGTCCATATACACAAATTCTTAAAGGTGATAGGGCAGGTTGATAAGGTAGTTAAAAAGAATATGAGTTAGCTGGGAATATAAATAGAGAAATAGAATATAAAAGCAAAGAGATCCTGCTAGAACTTTATAAATCATCAGTTAGGCCTCAGCTGGACTATTGTGGACAATCCTGGGCCACACACTTCAGGAAAGATGTAAAGGCCTCAGAGAGGATACAGAGGAGGTTTACCAGGATGTTCCCAGGGATGAGGGACTTCAGTTCTGAGGAGAGGTTGGGAAAGTTAGGACTTCTCCTCGGAACAGAGAAGGTTAAGAGGTGACTGAATAGAGGTTTTCAAAATGATGAGACGTTTTGGTTGAGTAGGTACAGAGAAAAAAGATTCCCTCTGGTGAATGGGTCATAGATTTAAAATCATTGGAAAAAGATCTAGAATGGAGATGAGGAGAAATATTTTCACTCAGGGAGATGTCATGATCTGGAATGCTCGGCCTGATAGAAGCTGACTCCATAAATAATTTTAAAAGGGAGTTAAGACAGATATTTGAGGATGAGGAACTTAAAGGATTGTGAACAAAAAGCAAAGGTTTAAGACTAAGCATGACGTCTGCTCCTTCTAAAAGCCAGTACAGACACAACAATCTGTGCTCTACTTACCTATGATTCTAAAATCAGAGGGGATCCAAGAACGTAACTTCACAGCTGAATAATTTCAGGCAAAAGCACACAGTCAGGCTTGACTTCTGGAGGGATGTCTTTCAATGTGAAGAATGACTGTTTCCCATCAGAGACTTTTGCAATGCTCTATCTATGTACAGCTTCTGTGTAACAGTAACAGTACTCTGAAGCACTGACACCTTATACTCACATACTCCTTTTCTACGGTAACAGCAGGAAGATCTTGAATTAATTTTTTTACATCAATCACAGCTCTGGATTTTGAAAAAGATTGAAAATGGCCTTTCCTTATATATTGTCTAAAAGCCATAAATAACCAAATCCAGCAATTTAAATATTTTACTGTATGTTCAAGCCCACAAAACCTCAACATTTAGCCTCAAAACATTTGTTGGAATAAGCAGTAATTTCTCAACGAACCAATGACCTTCTAGCTCCATTGCTATTGTAGGAAGGCAATGTGCTGATTTTCAATCAGTTGTATCGACAACGACTGGTTTGATCCCTCCCTTGCTCAACAGAAGGTCTTTCATTTAACTAACGCATGACTTTTTACTACTAATTCATTCAACGATGGCCATTGATGTCAGTTTGAAGCATAATCACTGTTGCAATATGGAAAAGGTGGAAGCCAATATGTGCACAGTAAGCTACCACTAACAATACGATTCTGACACGCGATAATCTATCTTACATGATAGTTGAGGGTCAGCCAGGACACTGAGGAAAACTCTCCAGCTCTTCTTTGAAATAGTGTTATGGAATCTTTTACATCCACCTGAGACGGCAGACAGGGTCTCAGTTTAACCTGTCATCCAACAGACGGCACTGGAGACAGTGCAGCACCCTTTCCTGCATGCACAATTTTGAGCTTGGTTAAAGAAAGCCCACATTGATGAAAATTTAAACATCAAAATAGCACACAACTTGCAAGCTTTACAACTGGGCAAACTAGTCTCCAGGAAAAAGCACTTCTCTGCAGTTCCATTAATGGTTGTCTGTTCTACACTGGAATTAAGCAGGCTAAAATGAAAACATTCAAGGGGAAAGCATCTGGTACCATTCAGTTTAGCATTTGCCTACACAAACCCAGAACTTGAAACAGTTCTGGTTGAGGCCAGCAAGGGCTCTGCACATATAATCTGTGGCTCTTTCTGAAACACTTGACAGGTTTTTGACTAAGCGCTGTTGAAACTGCTTCTGTGAAACACATGTTCTAGCCTCTGAAATGTTTCAAGCTGGAATGCTGACCCTCAAATTTGAAATGGCTCTTTTAACTGGGCACTAAGCTGTTAACTAGCTGTTTGCAGCGGGGATGGTGCTCTGAGGTCGAGACTGAAACACATTGTATGGGACACTCGAGGGAGCACCTGTTATCTGGCCAAGGAATGATAAATGGTAACATTTGAAGAAAATGGGCTCCATTTCCCAGCACAGACATTCCTCATCTTGATGAGCATAAAGGACTACCAGCAACAGTAGCTATTGCTGGAGTTATAAGGGTCGATTCTGCCAAAGAGTGGCATGACAGGTGAGTATACTTTTCTTTATTTCCTTAAGAATTGATGTACTCACATTTACGAAGTGAGGTGCAGCGTCGGAGCTATTTATCCTTGTCGCCAATTGTAATAAACTTGGTGTACTGGACAGGTTTCTTACTTGAAACAGATAACTTTATTTACAGAGCTCTTGTAGAAGCTACATGCTTGAACCAAGCCCATGACTAGAAAGCTCCGCCCCTAAGGTTACCTGCACTCAGGGCTTAATCATCAGTACAAGCACGTGACCCCTAAAAGAGTAGGAAAGGTTTTACTTACAATCACACTTTGTTATGATGTGAAAGGTGAAGAAAAGGCTGCACTCCTCCTTCAAATATCATGAATATTATCGAGATGCTTCTGCTGACTTGGCTTTTATGTTTTCACCATGCATAGTGGAGACTTGCTTTCCAGAAGCCAGTACCACTACCATGAACATCCCTTTGTCCTTTTGTACATGACATCTTTGGCAATCTCTCCTTTGTCCCCACCTATCGCTGGCCTTCTATCCAGCTTCACCTGCTCCACCCCTTTAAACAATATAAATTTCATCACATTTTTACTTCTCTTTAGCTCAGAAGAGTCTACTGACTCGAAACATTAACTCCGTTTTTCTCTCCACAGATGCTGTTAAACCTGCTGAGTTTTTCCAGCATTTTCTGTTTTTGTTTCAAATTTCCAGCATCTGCAGTATTTTGCTTTTATATTTTTGCTTTCCAGAAGGTTTAACTTCTTTACAAACAACCAGAGTGCACATACTTCACGTAACCTGTTCAACTAGAAACAGCACAACATCTGATCAGTAAAATGCCAGTGCATTTACTGTGCTCCACGTGAAAGGGCAGTCAGAACTGCAAGGCTGTATGTCATGAACTGTATAAAATAGGTACATTACATGACATACATCATGACTTGTGTCTGCCTGCCCAAGACCTTTTTTAACTCGGTTATCACTGGGATGCTTATACCTAACAATGTATGTGCAAATTTACTCTTAGAAAGCATGCATTCATTTGGCAGCTTTCAACCCTAATCCCATAATGGTGTTAATGGCCAGAATGTAGCAAGGGGGAAGATTTGTTTCTGTCACTAAATACCAGCATTAAAACACAGTCAGGAAGCCTTCCTGTGCTCACAATACTGGATCTAGAAAATTGTAAAGGCATTCTAGACCAACATGTTTATGATCGCACAAGCATTCACTAAACAGCTTATTCCAAACTTCATATACATGGCCATGCAGTCTTATTTCTGCCACTTCAAAACTTCAGAACTAGGGGGCACTGTTTTAAAATTAGGGGTTGCTCTTTTAGGACAGAGATGAGGAGAATTTTTTTCTCTCAGAGGGTCGCGCGACTTTGGAACTCTGCCTCAGAAGGCAGTGGAGGTGGGGGGTCATTGAATATTTTTAAGGCAGAGGCAGATAGATTCTTGTTAGGCAAGGGAATCAAAGGTTATCAGAGGCAGATGGGAATGTGGAACTCAAACGTAAACAGATCAGCCATGATCTTATTAAATGGCAGAGCAGGCTCAATGGGCTGAATGGCCTAGTTTGTATGTTTGTATGTCCAGGAAGCTAATGGTATGTGGGACACAATAATGGAGATCCGGTCATAATGATCTCCACTTAATTTCCCAGTCTCCGTTCCCCATACTGGCCACACAAAATGAAAAAAATCTACCACATTTCTAAGATTTCCTCTGTTTCTTCCTAATGTCAAAAAGGTGAAAACTTCAACATCGATTGGGCTGAATGACAGAAGTGAAGTTTAGAGATTCTGAAGGAGACTGATTTTTTAAAAAAAACACATTTGCAGTAAGTTAAATATGTTTTACATCAAGCAGTTGAGCAAAACTTCAATTTGGTTTTTGAACACATTGGATTTTAATTGTATAATGTGGGAGAATGTGAACTTGTCCACTTTGGCAGAAAAATAGAAAAGCAGTATGTTATTTAAATGGAGGGAGATTGCAGAACTCAGTGGTACAGAGGGATCTGGGTGTCCTGGCACATGAATCACAAAAAGTTAGTACTCAGGTACAGTGAGTGATTAGGAAGGTGAATGACATGTTGGTGTTTATTGCAAGGGGAATGGAACAGAAAAGCAGGGAAGGTTTATTGAAGCTGTACAGCTGTATGTTTCCACCAATTAGCTCAGTTGGCTGGCCAGCTGGTTTATGATGCAAAGTGATGCTAACAGTGTGGGTTCAATTCCTGCACTGGCTGAGGTCATCCATGAAGGCCCTGCCTTCTCAACCTTGCCCCTTGCCTGAGGTGTGATGACCCGCAGGTTAAACTCACCACCAGGCATCCCTCTCTCTAATGAGAGAGCAGCCTATTGCCCTTTGGGACTACAGTGACTTTCATTTCATTTGTAAATGCCATTGGCTACAAGGAGATTTCTCCCCAGGTTTCAAAGTCAAGACTTTGTGTTTGAAATAAACATCTTGTCAGAGGTACCCTCATTTACATTAGGACTGGCCTATCTGAGATACATTTACATATGGCTCTTTGGCTCTTCAACAATCCCAAGTTGAGTATACACTGTGAGCAACTGGGGCTATCTGGGTTTGAGGTCTCCACAAATGCACAAATTACGGATGTATTTGAAGTGAATTTCCCCAGATAGACTTGGGCTTGTGAGTTAGGTGATTATTAGGTCCAGTTTAATGCAGGACTCGTAGGCTTCTTTGGACTGAAATGAATGCAGATCTGAAGTCAGAACCATTGTGATATCAGTCTCAAGGTTCACAATCAATCTCCTGACTGTTCCAATTCCACAATATCTCTTAACGTTTCTCTGGAATGTAAGGCATCCAATGTTAAGCCACAAAACACTCAATTTTAAAAACATTCCCGAGGAACTAGGTTGGTCGCATGAGACCTTATTCCAGCCAACAGCAGTCAGTTCAGGTTCAGAGTCTAAAATCCCTCTTGTATCCATTAAGAAGAGCAGCACTAATGCAGCAGGTGTTGAAAGTGAGGAGAGGGAAGAAGAGTCACACAGCAGAATCAAATAGGAAGCTCAAAACTAAAACATTTCATTAGTGGCTGGAAAATCACATTCCAAATCAGCATTAATTAAAAAACCAGTGAGGTGCCATAACCCTCCTCCCTCCACCATTTGAACTTCCTGCCTGCACCATGCACCTACCCCCCCCATCCACCCCGCCCCCATGCCGGGTGGGCAGGAGAGGTTAAAATACCACCTGAGACCTCTCTTGCCAGCCAGAAACATTTGTTCTGATTAGCAACCTTTGCAAATTCAGGAGGATACTTTGCCTGTGCTGCCTCGCCATGTTTGATCAGATGAACTAATTCATTACATAAGCACCATGTTATTAAAAATAGATAGTAGACCTTACAATACAACATCCTTGATCCAAGTTAATGGGTCTTTGAAATATCATATCTGTCAGTTCAAACCTTCAATACCAATACGCCCATGCAGTGTACACAAGCTTTATTCAGTGAGAACATTCTATTCCTTTAGCTTCTACTCAACAGGGAATAAGGACATGCTAACTTTTTGTGCAGATTAATATTGCTTTCACTTGGCTTTTCTAGTAAGGCTTGCAAAATTCTTCCAACAATTACAGAATTCATTCAGAATGAGTGAACTGAGAAATATTTATTTCAAATCCACACAGATTCTCAAAAGGAAGAATGTGGAATTACTCAATAACTGATGGCACAAAAGGACTGAGTGCCTGTACATTTTATACCTTCCAGTGTGTGCAGTTTTGTTAATGACTTATTGATTAGATTTGGGTCTGTATCATCATCCTCACAATTCTTTTAAGATTCATTCAGTTCACATTATTTGGCTGTGATTCACTGAGATACAGGGTGAAGAACAGAGAGGTGCACCCGAAATAAAATTCATCGTACGAATTGAACATTCAGCCTCAATAAACACTGCATCAAATTTCATCGAGTGAGTTAGACAAGCTGTCCCAGTTTAATCATTAAACATTTTCACTCACTCAGTTTCCATTCAGTTGTGTTCTACAACAAAAGGATCTTTATTTCTGTTAACATATATTATCTGTTTTGGGACATTTCCCCACAGTTTCCACACAGACTATGATAAGCTAATTCGCTTAAGAGTGTTGCTTGCAGTGCATGGAGTGGCAATAGAGTGTGAAGTGGCTCAAGATGCTTCCACTGCATAAGAACAATTTCTAAATTCCATCGTGTGCTTCATGAGACTAATTTTGAAAGCACAGCTCTGCCAGTCAGGATTAAAGTTTACATTTGAAAATCCATAATCGCACACAAATTTCAGAAGATCCCACCACTTACCAGGTATATCAAGGAATATCACGCCCTTTGTAAAACAGTGTACATGCAGTAGGATTTTATGCTTCAAAATGCAGAATTGATAATGAACCCCAGTACACTCCTGTCATGTTACTTCGAGCTGCACAGAACATTCAGAAGCCATCAGTATCAGGTGCTCAGAACTGACCAGGACTCCACAATGGGAAAGCTCCAAACTGCTTGGAATAACTGCACTAGACATGGGCTTATCTCCCTGCAGAGGGAAGTTGGGCAGGATCATCAAAATAGGTGACGGGGGGGACGTAGAAGATCCTATGCCAATATTTTGAAGAATATGATAAACGTAAGGTTCAGTACAGAACCAAGCTGACTATAGAACGAACAAAGGAGATCGAAAAAAGGGGATGAGGGGAAAAGATAAGAATAGATTAGTGGCTATCATAAAATGAACCCATAGTCTCTAATAAACACATAAATAGTAAAAGAGCAATTGATGCTTGATGGTTTGTTAATTTTAAATCTAAAATTAATAGTTGTTTTGTTATTGAATGGTGTAAGGCTGGGTGTATGGAGTTAGGTTGCAGATCAGCCATGATCTCACTGAATGGCAGAACACGTCAAATGGCCTACTGCTGTTCCTATTTTTATACCTGTTGGCTGCTGATTCTGATGAATGCAGAAATCTGTTCAGAATTAAGAACTCCATTGTTCATAAATTTCAATGATTCAGAGTTTTATGCAAAATCACTCTCATTGTTACAAATCCAGGGATGTCATTGCCAATATGTTAGTCATTCTTTTGTTCTCAAGCCTTGGTACAGAAAGAGAATTAATAGCATGGCAACATGAACTAAGAGATTATTACCTGTGGCAGAAGTAATGCGGCAAGAATTCCCACTGTGATACCAATGTTATCCATAAACCACAAGCTGATGGCATCGACACAGCCTCGGACGTAGATGATTGTGTCAACCTCGAAACGCTGTGTATCAAGCCATAATAAAACCAGATCAGCAGTGTGGACAACAATTTCTTCATAAACCATTTATTACTGAATCTGACCTCAACCCACCTGTTTTTCGAGATTAAAATTCACCCCTGTGTGTCTCAATGAGGATTCTGTAATCTGAGTGGATGAAAAACCTCATTGTTTCTCACCCACTGATGCCACAGATGTCCTGTAGAGGGTGCCATGTTGGAAAGGGCACGAAATTTGAGCATGAAAGCCTGAGAAAACTTTGTGCGCTGCTATTAGTGAGGCAAGGCAAGTGCTGTTCCTTTGTTGCTGACAGCAAAATCCATTATCCATTTGACTTATTCTTAACCCTGCCGTATTCCATCATATTCAGCAGATTCACCTTTTCTAAAGGGTACAAATAATTATGACTCTTCCTTAAGGGAGGGAAATTCTGTGACAAGCTAAAGATCGCTTTGCCACAAAATGAGAACAAAGCCTGAACAAATCTGGCCAATCCTTTTTCTTTGCTTCTATTCAAATTGTAGCAAAGAATTATGACTGTAATAACGTGGCGCACACACACACCCATCCACATAGACACACACACCATATCACACATGTACGCACACACACAAACATACATACTTACACACACAGACACACACACTTACACTTAAACCACACATACACTTACACACAGATGCACACACCACACACTTACACTCAAACCACACATACACTTACACACAGACGCACACACCACACACACACACTTACACACAGACATACATACACAGTTAGACACACACACACGCGCGCGCACTCAAATGTAAGTGAGCATCTGGAAATGGCACTAAGATAAAGGCATCAATTGATTACCAGTCTTTCTGTGAATTTGTGGGTTTCAGAATGGGTCTAAGCAGTTAGGGCAATGGTCAAAGTTGACCTTCCATGTTTCTGATGGGGCTGCATCTTCCAGTTGGCGAGAGGGGGGCGGGGCCCGCTCGCCGACATGTAAAATGACACAGGGTAAAGTCGGGCGGGTGTTCCGATGTCACCCTGTGTCATTTACATTTTCAGTCGAGTTGGTTGCGCGCCCACCGACCTGTCAACGGCCACTTAAGGCCATTAATAAAGTAATTGAGGCAATCAATGGACCTGCCCGTCCAACCTTAAGGTTGGCGGGCAGGCCAGGAGCTCAGGCGGGCTTCTGAAAAAGCATGAAACCTCATCCACGGGCGGGATAAGGTTTCATAAGGGATTTTAAATGTTTACAAAATGTTGAAATAAAAGAAATTGACATGTCCCAGCTCATGTGACAGTGTCACATGAGGGGACATGTCAGGAATTTTTTTTTAACTTCTAATAAACTTTTGAAACTTCCAGCGATCTCCCTGAGGCGGCACTTTGCCAGAGGGAGATCTGTGCGCTGTTTCGTGCACATGCATGAAAGAGCGCACTCCCGGCTCAGGGAATTCCACCCCCCCACAGGGAGTGCACAGCGCTTCTGAGCGGACATCACGCCGGGCGGGCCTTAACTGGCCCACACACGTAAAATGACGACGCGCCCCCGATCGGGAACCCACCCACCCGCGCCCGCTCCCGCACATCCCCCCCGACGGGGGGAAAATGTTGGCCATGAAATATTTATATTGTCTGCTTCATGTAAAGACCAGTAGGACTGTTTTCACCTACTTGAAACTGAAACCTATCCATTTATCACCACTATTTCACAAGTTTCAGCGGTGGGCTCAAACATGAAATTCAGATCACCTCTCACCTCAATTACAGCAACTAGCAGACTGCACTATCTGGAAAGTTATTACTATTACATTTAATTGTGTTACTGATGTCTGCGTTATATCGAACTTCTGTTTGAGATCTGTCACTTCTTCCCAAGAAACAATTTCACCTGTGGTGTGCCATCATTTACTGGCATGAAGAGAATGTGCTGCTTGATCCTGTCATTTCATTTTCTTCCCTTTCATTTTATACCTGTGCAAGTTTGCTTCAGCTCTGTTGCTCTGCAAAACTCACTCATTCAACTTCTTTCTGCCTGGAACCTGCAGCCTGAAACTGTTTCCCTCAGTCGTAGCTCAGAGGGACCGCTTTCTCTTCTGCTCCCACCTGCTCTTTTTTGGCAAGATCTTCCATGGGAGTTTTTTTAGAATTCCATCTGAGAGGACAGGCAGTGTTTACTGTGCCACTGGAAGACAGGCACCTCCTACAGTGCATCCCCTCTGTACTACACTGTTGTGATATGATGTTCATACTCCTTTAAGGGTGCATGTCTTAAACTGCGGCAATCATTACATACTGTCATGAGAAGCAGATTGCAGCCACAAATTGCTTACGGGCATATTGAACATTTTAAGGAAGACCCGTGATTTTTATAAGGAATACAAGCAAAGACACTGATAAT
Source organism: Cetorhinus maximus (assembly GCF_964194155.1). Classification (NCBI taxonomy): domain Eukaryota; kingdom Metazoa; phylum Chordata; class Chondrichthyes; order Lamniformes; family Cetorhinidae; genus Cetorhinus; species Cetorhinus maximus. The sequence goes on along the minus strand of NC_135898.1, from coordinate 17,032,589 downwards.
GTAAAGTGACCATTTTCTGGAAAATTCCTATGGGGATTACACTGACAGGCCTGTCCTGGGAGAACGTGGAATGTCACACCTGAAAAGATGTCATGGTATTCAAGCAGAGACATTTGGAAGGGAGAGAGGAAAGATGCAAAAGACTGAACTTCAATCTCCTGTGGTTGTGGAGACAAAAGACAGAATTGCACGTCTCGATAGTCACCCAAAAATCCATCTCCTGTTGACTTATATCTCAGAATGTTTAAGTTGTTCTGAGATGAATGTGAGACATGACTATTTCCTCTCCTGGAATACACAGGGAAAAATAGGTTAAAAAGCTAGCCGCAGAGCAGTGCAATGTGTGCTGGTGTGCTGTTAGAGTGAAAGAAACAAGAAGAAACACCAACCAGTCACCCCTGCAGCTTTCAGGCAAAGTCTCTCTCCCTCTCTCTCTGTTGCTGGAGGCAAGGCTCAGCAGATCAAAAGAAAATAGGACAGCCTCTTCAGCTACCCTGCAGAACCAAATGTCTCCAACTGACTGCTCTCTGCCAAGGTCAGCTCTACTGGAATCATCCAACTTAACAGCCGTAATGTACCACCATCCACGACTCATGGGCAGGCAAAGAACTGATGTGTATTTTTTTAAACTTGTATTTGGACTCTTAACTTCTCAATTCTGATCTGTGTGTATGTGTGTTGCGTTTTTATTATTTTTTCTCAGGTTTTAGTAACTAATAAACTTACTCTTTCATTGGCTCAAGAAAGTCTGGTTAAGTTGGCTCCTTAATAAAAGTAAATGCATTTGGACTGAGAAAAGATATCCACTGGGAAAGGATTTTTAAACTAACCTTGTTGTGACCAACAAAGGGGGTTGACTAAAGAGGGGAGCCAGCTCATTCCTCCTCACCATAACAAAATTGGGTTTCATCCGGGAATTTAACAAATTGGGGATTTCGTCTGGAAATTTAACAAATTGGGGATCTCATCTGGGAATTTAATAAATTGGGGATATTGTTCGGGAATTTAATAAAATGGGCACCTTGTCCGCGGATACATACATTGACAGGATGTGATGTAGTCATCCCATGACTTGTAGTCAGTCTGCAAGCAGCAGGGTAGAGATTAGATGTGCTATACTTAGCATCCTAGTGAATACTATCTATATATATATAGTCTTATCTTCAAATAAAGAACCTACATTATTGTTTCACCGATCCTTGTGTATGATTGTTATGTTTATGTTGAGGAGAAGAAGAATGGAACATCCACCAGAGTACCAGCCAGGATTACCTGCTTAAGGTTCTGGTGTGAGGCTTGAACTTACAACCTTCTGACTCAGGGACGAAAGTGCTATTCACTGAACCTAATCTAAGACCAGAAGGTTCACAGGCTCCTGCTCACCTGTTAATTCTTGTAACTATCAAGCAAGGCTACAGGAACACAATAAATAATCCAATTGTCAAGCTGGATCAAGGTAAACCAACAGGAAGTAGGTCAGTTTACAGTAGTTCCCTAATAGATCAAGTATTTCCATTACTGTCTTGTTTTCTCATTTAACATAAATCAGTTGGGTGCCCCAATGTCATATGTGATGTATGACTAAAGCTGTGGATAGCTGTGAGGAACTGGAGCCCAACAGCAATCTTGTAACTTGAAGATGAATCTGATCAGGATTTTATAAAGCTTCCCGCTCAGTAACATTCTTTGTGTCGAAATTGAGTCTGAGCAATGCAAGCAACAGCAAAACAATTCAATGGGTGAAAAATTCAGAGGATCTTCACAATATTTTTTTTCTTTTCATAACAGCTGAAATTCCCAGGGTCCAGGAAACAATTTAAATCAAAGCAGCACAGCACTGTTGCTCTCACTTCATACAAACTCAAAAAATAACATTCAGTTTCGACATATCCACTGCCAGCCCCAAGAATATCAATGAACATCAGGCAACAGACTTCAACTCTCAAGTGCACTTTGACGAGGCCTTTTATGTAATTATTTCAATTTTCCATCGAATACAATAAACCCTCAAACTGGTGTGCACTATTTGCATTCTCTTTCTGTTCCATGAGGACACTTTGTATGTTGGTCTCCACTCGGCTTTGCATTAGGGTATCGCTGTCAATTCACTCACTGGAATTGAATTGTGTTTTAGACGCAGCACTTGTTATTAAGAAGGGTTGAGGAACAATAATCGGTGCTGTAAACCCAATTTAATTAACAACGGTGTAGCTGTTGCACACCAATGATAGGTGTATGAAGCAATAAAAATAATCCACAGCACCCGATTCTCAGAGAATGACACAGCACAAAATGAGGCCATTCGGCCCATAGTGTCTGTGCGGACTCTTTGAAAGAGCTATCTAATTAGTCACATTCCTCCCTGCTCTTTCCTTACAGCTTTTCAGTTTTTCCCTTTCAAACACATATCCAATTCATTTTTGAAAGTTACTATTGAATCTTCTTCCACCACCATTTCAGCCAGTGCATTCAAGATCATAAAACCTACTGTGTAAAAAAAATTCTCCTCATTTCCTGCCCTGGTTCTTTGCCAGTTACCATCATTAACTCTGACTACTGACCCTTTTGCCACTGGAAATAATTTCTCCATGATTACTCTATCAAAGCCATTCATGATTTCAAAAACCTCTTTTCATTTCCCTTAGCCCCCTCTGCTCTAAGGAGGCCAACCCCAGCTTCACCAGTTTCTCCATGTAACTGAAGGACGCTCCTCTGCACCACCTCCAAGGCATTCTTCCTAAGCTGTGGTGCCCAGAATTGGCCACAGTATTCTAAGTGAGGCCTAACCAGTGTTTGAGAAAGGTTCAGCTTTCTTACTTTTCCTTTAACTAAAGATAGGATACAGGGAATATCGGTTAGGTGAGTCATCTGCACTTTTTCAGCACCTTCACAGTACAGGTCAAGACTTGGAGCTTGTAATGTAATGACTCATACAATATCAAGTGGCTCAACTCTTCAGACCCATATGGGAACTTAGTTGAATTTTAAGAGCAGTAAACTGCTTCCCCAGTACTGGTATTTAAGCTGTGCAGATCGAGAATAGTTCATGTTCAGTCCTTTAACCAGGAGGACTGTAATTGGGCTCATTGCACCTGGATTGGGAAGTGGAGAAGATGACAGGACTCTCTCCTACTATTTGCCATCCAGTATGCCCACTGGAAATGTGTATGGACAGAATTGCACTTGGCTGTGCTGCTGCTGTGGTTAAACAGCCCAATGACATTAAGAAAGAGAAGAATGCTACCCAGAAACTCTCCCATGTGAGACAGGAGAAAATGATGGTAAGAAAAGTTGCTGAACACAATAGCCAACAGAACACAATTCCATAAAAAAGCTGGAAATTTGAAGCAAAAACATTTGGGATATACAACAGATCTACTGACATCTGGATATAGCAAAGGCAAATTGATGTTTTGGTTTGGGTGTAACTCATTGCTCACCTCTTTATGTAGTGTCTGGTATCCACACTGAGTGTTGATGACATCTCCCTAAAAGGAAAGAAAATAAAGAGTCACCAGCAAAATATGAATAAGCAGCTATTACCTGCTGTCAGACATCAACCAATTATCTCCTTGTAATGAGATGGATAAATGGGAGAGGACTTTACTCATTATTAATCCATCAGGATAGAATAACAACTTAGAATTTTGCAGCACCTTTGATGGTATGAAACATCCCAAGGAGCTTTACAGGAACATTATAAAATAAAATATGACACTGAATCACATAAGGAGATATTAGGACAGGTGACCAAAAGTTTCGTCAAAGAGATATGAATGTCTGAAAGGAGGAAAGAGAGTTAGCGAGACTGAGAGGTTTAGGGAGGGAATTCCAGAGCTTACGGTTAAGCAACTGAAGGCACGGCCACCAATGGTGGAGCGATTAAAATTAGGGATGTCGGAGAGGCCAGCATTAGAGCAGCGCAGAGACCTGAGGATTGTGGGGTTGGAGGAGATTACAGGGAGGGGTGAGGCCATGGAGAGATTTGTAAACAAGGATGAGAATTTTAAAACTGAGGCATTGCTTAACCAAGAACCAATGTAGGTCAGCAAGCACAGGGATAATGGGTGACCGGGACACGGTGCAAGTTAGGACATGGGCAGCAGAGTTTTGGATGACCTCAAGCTGATGGAGAGTAGAATTAGGGAGACCACCCACGACTGCATTGGAAGAGCCGAGTTTAGAGATAACAAAGGCACAGATGAGAGCTTCAGCTTATCAGGAACTTATCAGGAAGGTCATGAGCTCCGATCATTTCTGTTGGCCAACACTTGCTGTGAACTAAACCCAAACAACCTTAATTTGGAATAAAATTGTCCCTCAGCCTTCTAACAGGAGCAGTATAGGATTCAATTTAGTGTGCTGTTCACTTTCTGGCATTCAGATGTAAGTTTACAGAGTCTCACAAACTACACTGCTTGATTATTGCATTGCATTTCTTCCTGCATGCCCCCTATTCCTTTTTAGGATTTATCTGCCTCCCCTACCTACTTCCGATCACTGGAGAGAGCAGAAACAGAAGGCAGGGGAAGGGCAGAGGTGTCACTATCACTCTCTATTTGTGGTCAGCATATCAGTTTATCTTCTTGATTGCTGATTAACCGCCTTGGCCCAGAAATGATACAAAGTGTGATCCTGCTGTGTAGTGCTCTGCAAGGCCAGGCTAAATCTGGAGATGCGAAAAGATAGGACAGACAAATTTTAATTTTAACATCAGGCAACACTGATAGTTGAACTCAGGGCTCCTTGCCACTGTTGTTCAGTCCATCTCACCGTCATCCTTTGTGCTTCCTCCATCACGAGCTCTTTAGCTACATGGCCTATTACCAGCAATAAAAGATTCTTCAGTCTATCAACCCAGCCAAAGATTTCCAAGGAGACAAGAAAACATAATGGAATAACCTTACAGATTGGTTATAATGATTTCACTTTTCAGTTCTTTATTGAAAGACTGGAGAAATTGGCTTTCCTCCAGCCCCTTGCTATGCTGTGTTGTGAACAATGTATGTGTTTCTAGTTTGTTCAGTCGTCAACAAATATCAGCAAAGAAGCAACCTTTCAGTGCTCCAGTTTTCCTTGCATGAGATTGCAAAATAATTTTTTTTCCCCTCCTTCCAACTATTTTATTTTACCTTCACTCCTAATCCATCTTGAGGTTTGTACTGTTCCCTGTCCAATCATCTCCTTTTCACTGTTACTCATCAATATCCAGACCAATTTCCTGCTTCAGGATTATGCAGTCACTGAGGTTCTCTTCTGTAGAGTTGTTATAAACTGATTAAAGTTCTTCACAATTTTAATCATTGCACTATTGTTGACTGTGCCTTCAACTGATAGCTCGAAAATTCCCTCCTTAAACTTCTCTGCCTCTCCACCTCTCTCTCGTCCTTTAAGATTTGGCTTAGCTGGGAACCATGTCTCATTGAGACTAGATAGATATTGACTCAGAGTCACAGCTCAATGAACACGTAACTGCTGTCCTTTTCGAGTTAACCAGTATCCTGATGACTGCAGAATTAGGACAATTTGCAGTGGCTTCAATTTTCATTATTCTGGAGCAGATCATTCATTTTATCTTCAGGAGAACAGGCTTTCATCTGTCTTTTCCAACACAAGACCACCGATTACTGATGCTGTTTTAACTAAGCCCATTCCTAATAACTCCCCCCTTTGGCTTGGTGCTAATTTGAGTCTAATTACACCTCTGTGAAGTGCCTTGAGCACTTTATAGAATCATCGAGTGCTACAAAACAAAAAAGGCCATTCAGCCATTGTACTGGCTCTTTCAGTTGGTTCCACTTTCCCTCACTCTTTCCCCACATTCCTGATTTTTTTTCTCCTTCAAGTTTTTATTCAATTCCTTTTTGAAGCTACTATTGAAGCTGTATTTCCCCCCGATCTGGCAGTTTAATCCAAATCCTAACCACTAGCTGTGTAAAAATGTTCTTCGTCATGTCACCCTTGGTTCTGTTGCCAATCACCTCAAATCTGTGCCCTCTGGTTCTCAACCCTTCAGCTATTGGAAACAGTTTCTTTATATTTAATCTATCTAAGCGCTTGATGATTTTAAACACCTCTATCAAATCTCCATGACTTTCTCCGCTCTCAGGAGAACAATCCCAGCTTCTTTTCTCCATTCGGCCTGCAGGAAATGATCATTCTGTTATTAAATGTAATTTCTTGCAATACAAAACCTCAAGCTCACTGGTACCACTCCTGCCTCTGTGTCAGAAGGTCACCTATTCAAGCACCAGTGCAGAGGCTTGAGTGTAAAATTAATGCTGGCACTTTAATGTAGTTTGCAGGAAGTGCTGCATTGTCAGAGGTGCCATCTTTTGGTTGAGATATTAAACCGAGGCCCTGTCTACCCTCTCAGCTGGACTTCAAAGGTCACATGGCCACTATTCGAAAAAGAACAGGAAAGTTCTCTCTGGTGTCCCTCAACTAATATCACTAAACAAACAGATTATCTAATCATTATCACATTGCTATTTATGGATCTTGCTGTGCATAAATCAGCTGCTGTATTTCCATGAGAACAGCGACTACACTTCAAATGTACTTTACTGGATGTAAAGTGCTTTGGGATGTAATAATAATGCTTGTTCTTTTTCTAAAAGGCAGCAACATTTCCAAAGTTGCTTACAATGGAACTGAGTGACTTTCAAAGAGCTGTTTGGGTGTCCATCAGTAACGAACTGCTGTGTGTCAAAGGGACACTTTGTGTGATTTGGGCAGAATGGACTCACTCTTAGTGCTTAGGCATGAACTGACCTGGACCACTATTCCTATACAGTTCACCTCCTGTTAGAGTATCTCAATCCTGATTTGAAAGGTGCTTTGAGACTAATGGGTCTCTTAAGTTTGTGCTTGTTCCAGCAGGCTCTGTAGGAGGATTTCCGTCAGCAACATAAACACAGTGAAATCCTCATATTGCGTCTACTTTTCCAAAAGGCTGCATTGATAGTTCAGTTTCTCACTTCTAGTTGGTGACGTTCTGTAGCACAGGCTATGAACTCAGGACAACGGCCTGGACTTTCCTTTCACAATTTTCTCCCCACTTTCTGTCCTCTTGTTGATGACCGCTTATGACCATTCTTAACCCTGAGCCTGGAGTCCATGTAGTGAACAGCAACAACCCATTTTACCACAGAATGTTGCAATTGTCACAAGCATAAATTTCTACTGCAGTGCAGGGTGCAGGTGCAGGTTAGTAATCAGGACAGGAACATGGGGTGTCCTTTCGTAGTCCAGCATCACAAATGCTGCCCTAGCTGAGATCACATCTAGAGGCTGGGGAAAATAAACCCTGGGAGCTCCTAATTTGTATAGTTCGGTTGCACAGCACCACCTTCGTTAACTGAAAAAACTACAGAGCTTAAGTGAGCAATTCTTACTCTCTCCACCCTTTGCTGGGCTTTAAGCATGGGAAACAGACTCTCACTGGGATAATAACGGCAAAATACTGCGGATGCTGGGAATCTGAAACGAAAACAAAAAATGCTGGAAAAACTCAGCAGGTCTGACAGCATCTGTGGAGAGAGAGACAGAGATAACGTTTTGAGTCCATATGACTCTTCTACAGATCTATAGAAGAGTCATACGGACTCAAAACGTTATCATTGTCTCTCTCTCCACAGATGCTGTCAGACCTGCTGAGACTCTCGCTGGGACTCAGTTCAGGTATCAAGTTCTATTACAGTGCTGCAGCACAATTTTATTACAAAGTCAATCCTTTGTGGTTGGGTGTGACAAAGAATGAAGCAAAATGAAAGTGATGTAAAAATGAGTTGGAGGACACGACCCAGTGAAATGGCAACAACTTTACTTCGACAAGTAAAACAAGTGTGCTGCAAGTCGTGATTAAAAAAACAGAAAATACAGGAAAATGTAGGTCAATTAGCATCGAAAGAGAAGGAAAGTTTCTATTGAAGCTTCGAATGGAGGCACCAGTCTGCCTGTCGCAGTGTTTGAGGTGGATATTAATGACACCATGGAATTATTTGAAGAAGAGTAAGGGAGTTCATCACAAAATCCTGGGCCAATAATACTCAAAGTCTCAACACCAGCCAGATCAACTGGTCATTTATGCAGTTTCTGATTGTGGGATCTTGCTTTGTGCAACCTGCCCAACCCATTTGCCTATGCAACAATCAATATACTTCAACAGGAAGCATCATATGACATTTCTGAAAGAATTGCTAAGAGGGGAGGGGTAATTCTCACCTTCACTACTTGGGCAGTAAACTGACAGAACCTACCTGATATTTTACCAGTGGTACCATGGGTACCCCTATGCTATCAGAAAGCTTCCACAGCTGATGCAGGACATTATCTAATGATTAAAGGGGGCAGCGGAGGGGATACATCCATAAAATCAAAAATAAAACAAATGCCAGGCAATCTGATAGGTGCACACGGCAATTGGCCAGAAGCAAAGCAGTCCCAAGAGGTGAAAACACGTCGATAAAACTGATTAGAACAAGACTGCTGCAAAGCAATGCTCTTCTATCCAATTTCCTGTAGAAATTGAAAAGCTGTCTTTAAGGTTAGATAGGAGAGGTATTAATATCACATAAGAACATAAGAAATAGGAGCAGCAGTAGGCCATATAGCCCCTCGAGCCTGCTTCACCATTCAATAAGATCATGTCTCACTCCACCTTCGCACCTAATCCCTATATCCCGTGATTCCCTTAGAGTTAAAAAAAAATCCATCAATCTCTCAGTCTTGAATATACTCAACGAGTGAACATCCACAACCCGCTAGGGTAGAGAATTCCAAAGGTTCACAACCCCGAGTGAAGGAATGGCTCCTCATCGCTGTCCGAAATGGCTGTCCCCTTATCCTGAAACCATACCATCCAGTTCAAGACTTTCCAGCCTTCTGACTCTGATGCTAAGTTCAATGCAGGGCAAATCAAGACAGGGACTGGATCAGCTCCAGTTGGAGTTCAACCTTTATCCTTATACCTCATGGCGGATTCAGCAACACCAGGAAAACTGCACACATTGCACAGGTTAAGGCCCAGTGCCCAGCCAGAACCAAGCAATGGGAGGACTGGCGTGTGCTGAAAGGTCAACCTCACCCATGATCACAGAGCAGAAAAGGTAGCTTGCACATACAGAGAGGTGAAGGAGGAGACACTACCTCCCATGAATAGCTGTGGTAAAAGTGACAAAATCTGGAAAGAAAAGACATGTCTATAAAGGATGGGAGCTTAGTGAGTTCAGTCAATGAAATTACACTGTATTGTTTGTCTTGTCTTCCCTTTCAACCATCCTCGTTCCGAGGGTTGGCCGCACTATCAACAAGCTTTCTGCACTGGTTTCTATTCTCTGCTGCCCTCAGGGCCTGTCCCATAGAGAGGCCAGTCCACGTTCTGAGATTATCCGTTCATCCCACCTTGGATCTTCCTTATGCACGTTTTCCAGGTGTTTTGCCTGGTGTTGCCTCATTTTGCAAACACTCCCCTCCTGTTCGCATTGCATGTCCAGGAGCTTCCTTGATATCACTGCCTCAAACAAGTTCCTCTTAACACCAGCTTTCTCAAGCACCCGCTCGTTTGTCTACTTGGCTGTCCCTAACACACATAATATCCATCTGAGTCCTTTCATTTTAATGCTTTTATTCCAGCCCCATCACTTTTCTTGATGGGTCAGCTCTCCCAGTAATACATTCTCGCCAGTGACACAAGGGCTTTCAGAAGACAAATTTGCATTGCAATCGAGATGCTGTAGCTACTCCATATTCTTTTAAGTCAGTTCACAATACCATGACCCTTGTTACATCTAGCCTGCATCTCTTTGATACACTGCATCTTCCGTGATGAGTGACCTAAGATAGTGGAAGGTATCAACCTGTTCAAGCTGAACTCCGTTAATCAGAATCTTGCAGGTCTTTCCTTCCATCCCCATCACCTTTATCTTGCCAACATTGATCAGGAGACTGTATTTACAGTTAACTTGATCAAGACAATTCATCAACTCCTGTAGCTCCTCCACTGAGATAGCGAGCAGAATAATGTCATCAGCATATCCAAGATTCAAAACTCGCCATCTGCCAATCAGTATCCCACCTTTGTACCTGGCAAGTGTCTTTCTCACAACCATTTCTGTTAGGATGTTGAATAAATATGGTGAGAGGACACACCCCTGCCTAACATCCTTTTTGACTGAGCCATTCTGAGAGGGTGCCAGCAACTCTGACCCCAGCTCATTGCTTATGATGAAGGTTGGCCGGCAAGTCGACTAAATGCGGTGGGTATCCCATGTCTAACATTGTCAACTAGAGTTTCTTCTGTAAGACTGAATCGAATGTCATCTCAAATCAATGAAGCATGTATTTGGCTGCCAATGTTCTTGGACTTAGCCCATTATGGTTCTAAGTTTAGTGACTTGATCCACATCGAAATCCAGCTTGATCATTAACAATCTCACTCTCTGACTTTTCCTGGATCTGTTCCAGGATGAATCTGAGTAGGACTTTACTAGCGTGGGAGATCAAAGCGAGTATTCTATAATTTGTGCACTGTTTCAGGACAGCTTTCTTTGGAAGAGGGATAAAGGTAGAGTCAGTCCAGTCCTTCAGCCAATTGCCAGTCTGCCACACTGTCCACTGCCCATTCTCCTCCCATCTTAAGTAATTCTGCTATTATATTGTACTTAAAAAAAATACAATACAAGGGAATGCATAATGTACTATGATATAGCTTGAAATGTTACTATTTCAAAGTGAAAGGTGCAAGAAGCTGAATAAAGGACGAATATCAGCAGCTGATTCTCACTGGGGATGGGGGTTCCTTGGCGACTTCACTGATGCCCCCATTCAGCCAGATGGACCTAGAAACGGTCTCTTGTTTCTGCCAAGAGATGCTTAAAAATGTAAATCGGGGTCTGAGGGTGGTCACAGTAATTTGCATTTGAATTGCATACTGAGCAGCCAATGTTGGACAAATGCTTCATCTGATTTTAAACAGCTTGTGTCCACAGAGCAAATCATCCGGCAGTAATTCAATGCAATCTCATCATATCTCAAAGCCAGAAGTGGTCCACTTACAATGAAAGACAGTAATTGTCCGCCTATTTGAAGGTGTACGAGAGGGAATCATTTCAAGGTTGTATTTTTGACAGTGAAAAGAGGGAACAGTATTCCACTGTCACTCCTCATAATTCATCATGGCTGGATGAAACTGCCCAGATTAGAGGAAACCTTTTAGCAGTATTTTTAGGTGTCTGCTGTTGTTATTTGAATGAATACAAGGATCTTAGGAGGTGAAAAAAAGTCCAGGATACCCAAATTGGGAGCAGTGGACTCATTAGGTAATGTGCCAAAATGATTTGTACAGATGTAGCCTTTCAAAAACAGCACAGAACACTGTCTTGCAACTGTATAATCAGTGGAACAGCAGTTCATGAGCATGGTTCACTTGTGACCAGTTGCCCTTTCCAATAATATTTCTATATTGTTGCTGGATGAACAATTGTCTAAGAACCATACTCCCTTCAAAGACCCTTGGGCATCAGAGTCCCCCTACCACCGCCCCTCATCGCCCCCCCACCCACTGAATCGTCATCTTACTTCCTCATGAATACATCTAATGGTTTAAGGACACAGATAAGACTGAAGATACATCTCCAAAAGAGATGCAGAAACTTGCCCCAGATGAACTTAATGCATCACCAACTGACCAAAGCATTGCTGGTCAGCTCCCTCAAGCAGCAATGACCAACACATCTGTTGTGTTTTTAGTGTTGTTTACTGAGACAGGAATTTGGCAGAACATAAGGAGAGCTCCTTGCACTTATTAAAATAGTACTACACAGTCTGTCTGACAGGGCAGATTAGGCCTCAGTTTCTCTATGGACTTGGGCACTATCCATTGCAGTACTGAGGGGGTGTTTCAGTCTCAAAGGAGCAGTATGGAGGGACTGCTACACCAATAGAGGGTCAGTACTGATGGAGAGCTGCACAGGGTCAGTATTGAGGGGCAGTTGCACCATCCGTGGGTCAGTACTGAGTGAGTGCTGCACTGTCAGAGAGTCAGTACTGAGGGAGTGCTGCACTGTAGGAGGGTCAGCACTGAGGGAGTGCTGCACTGTAGGAGGGTCAGCACTGAGGGAGTGCTGCACTGTCGGAGGGTCAGTACTGAGGGAGTGCTGCACCACTGGAGGGTCAGTACTGAGGGAGTGCTGCACCATCGTGACCAAGGGTCAGTACTGAGGAAGAGCTGCACAGTTTCAGTACTGAGGGACTGCTGCACCATCAGAAGGTCAGCACAGAGAGTGCTGCACAGGGTAAGTACTGAGGGACTGCTGCACTATCAGAGGGCTAGTACTGAGGGAGTGCTACACAGGGTCAGTACTGAGGGAATGCTGCACCATCAGAGGGTCAGCACTGAGGGGAGCTGCACTATACTGTGAGAGGGACTGTACTGAGGAAGCACTGTACTGTAAGAACTGAGGGAGCGCTGTACTATCAGAGGGTTAGTATTGAAGGAGCGCTGCCATGTTGAAAAGACAAAACAGAAGGAGTGCGATATTGTCAGCGATGTTGTTCTTCAGATGTAACATTCAACCAAGGACTCATCTGCCCTATTAGGTGGATGTAAAAGATCCCATGGCTGTACTGGAAGTATTTTTTCCTGATGTCCTGGCCAATATGTATCCCTTGACCAACATAAAACAAATTGTCTGGCCATTATCTCCTTGCCGCATGTGGGAGCTTACTGTGTGAAAATTAGTTACCACATTTCCTGACTTTTAATGATTAAACATTGGGCCAAAGAGTAGTTCAGATGCGCTAAGCTGTTCAGTCACACGTTCCCAAACTTTGTCCAACTCTTGAACATTTCACGTGCGCCAGACTTCTCCCTTTATCTTAATGATTTTCCTGAGTGCTGATAACCTGAACAGTGAAAGCTGACTTGGAGCATACAGATGTAGCACAGCAATGCTGTGAAGATGAAGCTATGTCACTAGTCTCTAAGTGTGGGTACTCTGGTCCCGCATCAGTTTGCAAGCTGGCTCCACTCTGGGGTCATCAACACTCACTGTTAAAACTAAATCCCCAGGGAAAATCCATGGCAACCTGCATTTCATTAAAGGAACTTTTTTATCAAGCTGCAGTGGAAAGGATAGTCCATCCATTATTTATATCACATTGAATTTTTTGCATTTTTGAGGTCAATAAAATCATTGGCCTGTGGTGAGAAATTCCATTAAGTAATGTCTGTAACATTCAGTAACTATCTGTCTCCAATCAATCGCCGTGCTTTGGAATAAAGTTTTGTCAGAGGTACTGACTACTTTCACTCCTTAAAATTCAATAAACGTTCATTACTTATTAAAAGGCAGAAATGCACTTCTACCGAGGAGTGTGATTTTATGCTTTTAGTATAGTATGAATTACAGTCAGATATGAAATATTTATTTAAAGTGGCTAATGCATCACTCGACACACTTCACATTACCTAGAGACAAGCAATAGCAGTAAATGTGACGTACCGTCAGAAGCTACGGGTGGAATTTTCCCCTCCTGCCTGTGGCGGGTTTCGTGGCGGGCAGGACTGGGAAATTTGGAGAGGCCAAAAATTGGACTCCTGTCGGCAGGAAAACAGTTTGGAATTTTTCCCTCACCACTTTCATGGCAGGCTGATGGTGGGTCAGGTTTTGCACTGATCCGTGGCAGGAACGCCATTTGCATGCATTACTGTGTCATGAATGCTCATTGAAAACACTACTCGTAGGAATCACGCTCCCCCTCTGGTGCCACACCAGTGGGAAATCAGACCAGTCTGAATCACGTTTGGAAATAAGCGAAGTGCAGCTGCCCAACCTCACTTCACTCGTGACTTCAAGTTGAGTGCAACATTCAAAACCGACCTGCAACTGCGCCTCTCTGGGTTCTCCCCAATGCCAGTTTTACGATACACTGGTGGGGATGTGGGGCTTGCCTGCTCATGAGGTTCTTCTGTTTCCCAGGAAGGTGAGTTCTGCGGGGCTCAGGCGGGGCTGCATGCGAGGCAGAAACCAGCACTGTGACTGGGGAGGTGGGGGGGTGTGTGTGTGTGTGTTGGGCAATGTGGAAGGAAAACGGAAACATGAGGAGTGGTGGGGGAGGGGGGAGTGAAGTGTGGTTGGAGATGGGAGGGAATGGAAGATGAAAACACAGAGGAAAATGGGCAATGGTGGTGATTGGGGGGGTGGGGGGGGGGCTGCGGTGGGGAGAGATGATGGCAGGCAGAGGGGTGACCTAGGTAGGAAATCTGACAGGGAAGACTAGAACACAGACACAGGAGGAGGATGGGAATCAAACTGTATCAGTGGGAGGGGATGCACACATACTCTGGAATAGGAGTGGGGATTTTGTTAGTGTAGCACAAGAGGGATGGGTTGCACAGAGAGTCATGGAGGGGAGGGATGGTGTGTTGGGAGACTGTGTTGTCACCAGTAAAGAAGGAACAAGAGAGCTCATTAAAAGACAGTCATAGCCCCTGGTCTGGGGCTAAGAGGTCAGGATGAGATACTAAAGGCAGTCCTGGGGCTTAGTGGGCCTCAGAGTCAGGGTGAGAGATTCAAGGCAATCCTGGGGCTTAGTGGGCCTCGTAGTGAAGGTGAGGGATTAAGGCATTCCTCGGGCTTAGTGGGCCTCAGAGTCAGGGTGAGAGATTAAAGGCAGTCCTGGGGCCTCGTGGGCCACATAATGAGGGCGAGAGATTCAAGGTAGTTCTGGGGCTTAGTAGGCCTCATAGTCAGGGTGAGAGGTTAAAGGTAGTCCTGGGGCTTCGTGGACCATACTACAGGGCTCTGCATGGCACACATGCCGTAGACCCACTCCAGGAAGGGGAAAGGCCTATGTTCTCAATTGGAATAAGGCACAGCTTGGTATGAAGGGCGTGGTCATGGTCTTATTGTCACAGGCCATGGTCTTGTCTGTCTTGGCACTGGGCTGTAAATGGTCAGGGTAAGGATAGGCATGTGTAGCCTGTAAAGGGGAATACCCAATACAGAGGTGGGTATTCAAAACTCTCTTGGGGGTGGTCCCCTCTGTACCTGACTGTGCACACAGCTTTGAGATCAAGAAGGGTGAGGTCCACGGTGGGCATAGGGACATCAACAGTGATGGGTTCAGATGGGAGAGCTGGAGTTGCAGTGGGATCCAGGGTTACTAAGGGAGGCTGGAGGATAACCGGAGGGAGCTCTATCTTGCACATCGTGAGGTTCCAGGAAGACTGCAGCGACCTGGACACTCACGGGGGAGGGTCGAAGCTGGTCTCAAAATAAAAGTGCATCACCACCATCTTGCAAGCCTGAAGTTGTTGCACAGTTTAAAATCGAAACTAGAAGAGTCTACAGGGAGGGGTTAGAGGCTGTGTGGAAGAGGCCCAGGGTTGCACTCAGCGGCCCTTTCAGGGGGCACCCTCAGACTGCTTAGAGTCACAACATTGGAATAGAGTCAGGGCATGGATAATAGGCCAAAGGGCATCCAATCATTGCTGAAGTGCAAGTTAAGCTTGATCAGCATACCAGATCAGAGATTGCAGGAGTGCCTTTGGTAAGGTGGCACATTTCATGAGCATGTCCAAGCCTCTTCCGATCTTTGTGGGATTGAGATTTTAAGTATCAGGATTGGCATCTTGGTCACTTGCATATGCCAATGTGCGTCTCAGCTGCAAGGCTGTATCAGTGAAAAGCCAGTAGTAGCAGATGCAGCTCCTGGGCATGGTTTTCTCTATGTGAATGGGAGGTCTACTATATTTGCCCAGTATTCATTATAGGAGGATTGAATAAGGGAACCTGCGGTCAGTGCTGCCTTCCTGAGGGCAGTGATCCGATTGAAGAGGAGAAGAAGGGCACAGAACCGCCTAGTGCAGCTTTGTTAAAAGACCTGGCCTCAGGTTCATGGTCCAGGGGACCCCCAGCAACACCCAAAGGATGAGGAGGTTAGATCCATCTCACAGAGGTGACTCGCACGACCAAGGGTCTACCAAAGAAGACTTTCCTTTCTGGAGATGACAGACAGACAATGCCATGCACATCTGAGCTTGTTAAGAAAGGTGGTGAATCATAACTGCCACATTCTGCAGGCCTATCTAATGCCCCATGGACTGGGAGGCCGTCCCCTGCCAAGTGCCCCAAAGTTCACCAGTGCGCTCATTCACACCCTGCGAATTTTTCCAGGGATCCACATGGGACAGATGCAGCATCTCACAGCCCTCAGCACATAAATGTATCAGGAAGGTGACAGATGCCCTTTGCAGTAAAGCTCGTCATTATGTGAAGTTCACACTCGATGAAGCTAACCAGGCTGCTAGATTTCTGGGGTTTGCAGCTATCTCAGGCTTCCCCAGAATACAGGGTGTAATCAACTGCACACATGTGGACTTGAGAGCTCCATGGCAGCCGCTCCTGATATTCATTAACAGGAAAGGGTTCCACTCCCTGAATGTTCAACTAGTGTGTGATCATCAGAAGCACATCGTGCACATTTGTGTCAGGTGCCCTGGGAGTTCCCATGACTCATACATCCTGGTCACTCCCAGATACCTCACATATTCGAAGAGCCTCAGCGAATACAGGGATGGCTGCCCGGGAATAAGAGGTACCCACTCAAACAATGGCTCATGACATCAGTGCATCGTCCTCTGAGTCACCTGGAGGAGGGATACAACGAGGAGCATTAGGCAGCACAATCCATCATCGAGCAGACCTGAAGATGCACTTCCAGTGTTTGGATTGCTCAGTTGGGGCCTTGCAGTACTCTCCACAGAGGGTGTCCTGCATCAAGATTGTCTGTTGCACTCTTCACAACCTGCCACTTCAAAGGGGGGATCCATTGCCAGAGGGAGAAATGGAACTCCTCAGGTGATGAAGAGCAGCAAGGGCAGGAACTTGAATTGGGAGATGAGGGTCTGCTTCCACGTGAAGATGCCACCGAAGAAGCATAACATGGAAGACGTGCCTGTACTACACTGATAGCCACAAGATCCCAGGAGAAGTAGGGTAAGGGCAACAGGACACAGTCAAATTTATTCTGTCCTTTCGTACCCTGAAAGGCCTTTACAACCAGCAACATTGAGAGCAAGTTCAGCATTCGGACTTGCACCTTTAACGCTCATGATTCCTAGGCCCTAATCTTTGGAAAAGTCAGTGGCGAACCCTCCATTGCTGTGCTTGGGAAGTGATCGTCACCACAACTGTGCAGTGCAGTGCAGTGCAGTGCAGAAACTTTTAGCAGACACTGAGATGCACAGATGGTTGGAGAGAGCATCATCGCTTCAGGTCTTGTGCTTTACCACTACCAATGGAGGCAGCCTTCTCATTTGAAAAGACAATTACAGCTACCCCGCCGAGGCTAGTGAGGATGCCTAATGTTATCTTGTAAGGAGTAGAGGTTTCTAGTGCATTTTGCAAATACTTCCAGTAAAGAGTTTGATACATCTCCCTGACATAACACAAGGGTAGAGTAACTATCATGACTTAGCCACACATCACATGAATGTGAGACTCACAAAGGGAGCGAACCCTGAGTGGTAGCATGGCTCATCCTCGCAATAAGAGGGCACATGGATGCATATGCATGATGCTTTCAAATGACGAGACCATTCTTATGAACAGAAAATGTATTTACAAAGGTGCCTGATACATACAGTGATTGAACACCCATGACCCAGAAGTGATTTCAAACTTTCTTAATTTCTCTAACCCTACTGCTATGTCTTGGTGGTGCATCCCTGATATCTGCAGCAGAGGTGGAGGCAGCCTGCTGTCTATTACACCCTGTTATCTTTGGCAGACTTCCTTTAGAGGGCTGAGACCTGGGGGGTTCCAGCCTGCTTTGGGGTGGGTGCACCCTCCTTGGCTTGTACAGCTGGAGGTGATGGGGTCACAGGCAGGGTGGATTGGATTCACCTGGACACTCTCGGAGTCATCTGAGTTGGTGGCCCGGGGTCTCCAGCTGCTGGTCCTCCTCCCTGTGGGTGCCTGAGGGCCCCTGCCTGACTCCCTTGGAGGGAGGTCATGGTGCCCTGCCTTCTCTTGCCTAGCAACTGATGGATCCCACCAATGCCTATTGTGATGGAGTGCAAATCCGGCAGGATCTGCTGGATCAAGGTCTCTAAGGCGGTCGCCATCCTCCCCATGGAGACCTCAAGGCGCTCGCATGTCAGATTCACAGCATCAGACAAAACACGAATGGACTCCTCCATCCTTCGCTCAAGCCTGTTGACTGCCTCTCACAACCCACTTGATTTTCCGCCTGTCATTGCACCTTCAGCATGTTAGATTCGGCTCTTTGCAGAGGTGTATCACCAGACAGCGGGTGCCTGATCTCCAGCAGTCCTCCAAGTGCCAAGGACCTGGGCTGTCACTGCTTTCAACTGCTGTGGAGATGTGTCTGGGAGGTGTTCCCCAGAATATGACCCCGAGCCTACTGTATAACTAGGACCAACTGAGATGTCTGTCTCTGAGCTGGTAGAGGATGCAGGTGAATGCAGTGATAGGTCTTCTTCTAATGGCTTCTCAGCTTCCTCGTCTGAGGTGGGCTGGGGCTTATGTTGGTTCTGGAGGTGTATCTGTATCTGCTGGTGCCTGTAAGAGAGAGCAGATAGATTTAGCTCATGAACAGATTGAATACAACATTGCATGTCACTCACTGATGTGAGAAATGTACGTTATTCTTAAAATATTTTTGGGGAATATTCTGTTATTCTGCGAAGAAGGCTGTGTGTGTGTGTGAGTGATTTAATTAAGCTGGGCAGAGATTAATAGTAGACAGGTTGTCTGGGGGGTTTAAAACATGAAAAGGATAGAGGTGTTAGGTTTGAGGTACAAGTACATAGGTTAGATCCAACATTTAAAATTTTAGATAAATTGAGAGTTTGTTTGAATATCAAAGGGGAGTTAGGAGTGGAAAGAAACATGTTTGCATCTTACAGGAGTTCCATAGGTAAATAGAAGTGGAGATGTTATATTTTATTGACCTGAAAGCAAAGACAAGATGGAGACATGAAAGATCTTATATTTGGAAGGATTTGAGTTTCAAAGAGGTGTGAAAATAATGGAACCTAAGATGAAAGGGAAAAAAGCTATTTTAGAGTTACCGTGGAGACCTTAAGGGAGCTGTTGTTGAGCTGAAGCTGGTAACTCTGGGCTGGGAGAAGATGCAGGTTTGAACCAGCTATCCAGTTAAGCCAGAGAAGCGTTGGGCTGCAAAAAGCAGTTTTATTCTGAAGTTTGGGTTTCCACAGCAGAACAAAAGAGAGTTACAGGTCACATGGTACGTCTTTATTAAAGCTACAGCACTTTACCTTGGGTAATATTACTGGATTTTTATACTTAAACATCTATAAGGGAGTGTTGCCTAGAAGCTGTTAACTTATAGGTCTGACCAAGTAGAGTGTCTTTTTGGGGGGATATGTTGTAAGAATAACCTTAATTGTGCACCTGTAATCTTGTGTGCTTAAGTTTTCTTTTATTGTTGTGAATAAAACTTTTACTTTTAATTTTCATAATACCAAAAGTGTTACTGGGCTTCTTGCTGCTGAGATCAGCAATTAACACTGAGAATGTCAGGATGTGATCAAATCATGGAGGGCCCATCCGTACTAGCTTGCTGGGAGGGCCAATCTCGCCTTCCCCACAGGAGCAATCTTTGTCCTTGCCTGCCAACTCAATGACATCCTCCTCAAACTTGGTCAGCTCTAGGACGTCATCCCTTCCTCCTCCCATCTGGGATCTCTCCCTCTTGTGGGTAAGCTTGGTCTTCATGAAGACAAATGGATGTAATGTGATGAGAAGAGGTGGAGGAGAGGTTGGGAAGCATGCATGCTTGCTGTGCGTGCTGAGCCCTGCCCAGTCAGGGCTGAGGATGGAATTTGTGCGGCATGTTGGATGAGATGCTGGTGATGTTAAAGTGTCCATGAGACGATTAATGCTAATATTGCGTGAGGTCCCTGAGCAGTGTAACCCTTTGAGTGCATGATACCATAATGAGAGTGTGAGATTGGAGTGAGCTGAAGGTTGACTTACCTTGGAGCAGCAGATGAGATCATTCATCCTCTTCCTTCACTGTATGGCATTTCTCAGGCAGTCGCCCAATGTGCTAACCTCCCTTGCAATTGCCTCCCAGGCTGGCGGGGTGAGGTTGGTGGGCATCCTGGAACCATCCCTGGGGTATAGGACAACCAGGTGTTGGTGGATCCTTTGATGAGGGCCTCCAGGGAGTCATTACTAGACCCCGGGGCAGGTTTCTTCTTCAACACAACTATCTGGAAACATCTTCACAAAGCTGGGCTGGAGAGAGTGAAAATGTGCGTTTGCGTGGTTTTTAAATATGGTGCCTGGAACTTTGAGCCCATTAGGTGACGGCGGGGCGGACAAATCAGTTCTGACCCGCCACATGATTCGAAGAGATACTCACCTATGCATAATTAATTCGCTTCTCAGTACGAAATTGGGTGTGATTTCCCGCCATGCCACCCAGTGGGAAATGTGCCATGGAACCCGCCCACCACAGCACTTAGGGTGGAATTTTACATCCCTGTTGTGGCGGTGGGGGGTGGTGGCAAGCTGGTAAATGGCAGCAAACCATTCATAAGTCCGTTGACTTCAGCGGGACTGTAAAATCCTGCTGGTGTAAAATTCCACCCTTAGACCTGTATTTTACCTTTGGCAGGCATGCACGATCGGTAGGCCTGGGAGAGGTCGGGAAACCGGCCCCCAGCCACGATTTCACACTGGCTGGCCAATTAACAGCCAACTGGTGTGAAACGCGAGCAGGAAAGCTCAATGCTGCCAGGGTGGGGGCGGGTAGAGGGCAGGCAATGACATTTCCATGAGCAGGGGTGAGCGCTGCGAGAAAGCTCCCTGAAGGCAGCAGCTGCCTCAGGGAGCTGCAGACCTGAAAAAGATCAAATAAAGGTTTAAAAAGCTGCTAAAAAATGCCCGTGCATCACAATCAAGCACCTGAAAATACAGCTGATAAAAATGCTGTCCACAGGTATTTATTTATTTATTTTTTTCATAAGGAAATTTCAACCCACCCTTGGATGAGGTTTGATGAAAAATGTAACAGCCGGCCTGGCTGATTCACCCGTCTGCCGTAAGGTTGGATGGGCCTTGAAAAATTGGAGACAATTGTGCCATCAATGAGCTTAATTGCCCTCTTAATTGTCGGCGGGTGCGCTTCTGAGTTTTGCACCCGCCCGTTGAGCAAAATATCATGCGAGTGTGCGGTGAGGTCAGGATGCTCACCTGGCCTTTGTAAAATTCTACCCTCAGTCTATAAAATGAAAATTCCGCCCTATATGTTTTCTTTTGTTACCAGAAAGCTAAGGTCTCAAATTTCTATCCTCATTTTGCTCAGTTACCTTATCTGAGGTGATGTACATTTCACCAAGACAGGGAGGCTCTCACACTGTCCTGGCCAGTCACTTTCACTCAACCAACACCATCAAAAAACAGGTTGTTTGATCATTCTCATTGTGGGATGTCGCTGTGCATAACTTGCTGTGTTACAACAGTGACTACACTTTGAAAGCTTTTAATTGACTGTATAGTGCTCGGAGACATTTCAAGGTTGCAAACAGTTCAATTGAAATTCAAGTGTTTTTGTGTCCTGCAGGTATTTTATCTCTTTGGAGGGTAAGGTGAACAAGAAGCTCCCTTGCATTTATATGTTATTGTGTATACGTTAACATTAATCACTGACTTGGGACAGAAGATAGAGGAGAGAGAGTGTAGAGGAAAAGTAAGGGCAAACAATGAAACACCAATCTCTCTTTATTAATTTTCAATATCTAAAATCAACAATGGAAGATTGACTGTCCCAAAGATAACATCTCAGCATTTTATTCCAACACATAGATGTGCTGCCTGCTATTTTCAAAGCAAGGAATTTTATGGCAGGCTTCCATTAGAGCTCCTCAAAGTCAGTGCAATATTTAAGCCATCATACTTTTCATATTTTCCCCAGATTGTTAGGTTGAGAAAATCTTCCATGTTGCACAATATTTTGGATGTCAATAAGCTTAAATTGGTAACTTCAAAGAAATTTCACTTTCTAAATGCTGAAATATACTTACTCTTGATTTGGATAAGGCTTTCAGAAAACATTGTGTTGCTTCACATATCATATTGTTTCTAAAAATATATGTTCATATTTAATAGCAACATGTAAAGAAAATACAATTATGCAGCACCTCATGTTTTCAGGAGTCTCAAAGTGCTTAACACGCAATGAGTTATATCTGAAGAGAATCACAGAATTTTTACAGTGCAGAAGGAAGCCATTTGATCCATCATGCCTTCAATGGCTCTCTGAATGAGTAATGCCTTCGTGCCATTTCCCCGCCTTCTCCCTGTAACCCTGCACATTCTTCCTTTTCAGATAACAGTCTAATTCCCTCTTGAGTACTTTGATTGAACCTTCACTACACTCTTAGGCAGTCCATTCCGCACCTTAAGCACTCACTGCATGAAAAGCTTTTTTCCCATCTTGCTTTTGTTTCTTTTGCCAATTACTTTAAATCTGTGCCTCCTCATTCTTGATCCTTTCACAACTGGGAACAGTTTCTCCCTATCTACTCTATCCAGACCCCTCATGATTTTGAGTGCCTCTGTCAAATCTCCTCTCAACCTACACTTCTCCAAGGAAAACAGTCTTAACCTCCAATCTATCGTCACAACTTAAGTTTCTCATCCCTGGAACCATTCTGGTGAATCTTTGCTGCACTCTCTCCAATGCCTTTACATCTTTCCTTTCGTGTGGCGTTCAGAACTGGATGCAATACTTCAGCTGAGGCTGAGCTAACGTCTTATAAAGTTCAACATAACCTCCTTGCTCTTGTACCCTATGTCCTTTTTAATAAAGCCTAGGATACAGTAAGCTTCATTAACCACTCTTTCAACCTATCCTGCGCCTTCAATGACTTTGCAGTCACCATTGTTATATTAGCATTTAAGAGGGAGCTGGGTACGAACAGGAGGGAGGGAGGAATAGAAGGGTATATTGATAGGTTAAACAAAGTAAGGTGGAAGGAGGCTCCTGTGGGGAATAAACTTGGTATAGACGAGTTGAGCGGAATGGACGGTTTCTATTTTGTGCTCTAATTCTATGCACACAGTGCACACAGCAAGATCCCACAAACAGCAACTGAGATGCACGACTGGCCAAAAGCAAAACACTGCAGATGCTGGAAATCTAAAATAAAAACAAAAAAATGCTGGAAATAATCAGTAAGTCTGGCAGCATCTGTGGAGAGACAGAGTTAACGTTTCAGGGCAATGACCTTTCATTAAAACTGAAGAAAGATAGAAATGTAAGAGTTTTAAATGCAGTAGAAAAGAGACCGGGCAGGAAGAATAGAAGGGAAGCTCTGTGATAGGATGGAGGGCAGGAGGGTTTAATGAACAAAAGATTTCATGATGCAAAAGTCAAAAAGATTGGTAATGGGAAGAAAAAAGAAATAAAGTTTGTGTCCAGACGAGAGGTGAATGGCTACATTCCAAGTCAGCAAAAAAATTATTGTTACCAAAATGTAACATTCTACACTTCCCTGCATTCAACTTCATCCCATTTCATCTGATTTCCAATGTCGTCCAGGTCACTGTTACTATCTCTTCATTGTTTACTACATTTCCAAGTTTTGTGGCATTTGCAAACTTTGAAATTATACCCTGTATGCTGGACTTTGAAGTATTACTAGTCCAAGTACACAAGGATGAAAAATTACCATTCAGGTAACTGTTAGATTAATTCAATGTGGGAATTCCATTGTGCTGGAATGAATTTAATCTCTGATAAAGTGGTGCTGTTCCCTTGAATCGATAACAATTCAATTAGAAGTAGGTGGGTAAACTGCAATCCTTGCTGAAAGTTCTAAAACATCTGTGTTCTCATTTAACATGATGTCAAGGGGAAACAAATCAAAAGCTTGACAAAGCTGTCATTAAAAAGAACTACTTTCAAATCAAAAGCTAAGAAGCTTTCTGAGGGGATCATCAACAGTTGACGATATGAATGCACTTCACCTATTTACCTGCAAGTTCCTCCATCGCCTCACCCCTCCCAATCTCTGTAACCTTCTCCAGCCCTTTGAGAGCTCTGTGTTCCAACTCTTTAAATAAAATAAACTAAAATTTTAAGGATAAAAGTTTAAAATGAACCTGCAAACATTATAGGAGAGTGAGGGGAGATGATTGTCTGTGATCAAATGCAAGACATCTAGGAAAGCTGCAACATAAAACACTCAAAGCTCCCAATATTTATAAAGACACTGCATGATGAATGGCTCCCATGTCTATCAAAACAAAAACAGAATTACCTGGAAAAACTCAGCAGGTCTGGCAGCATCGGCGGAGAAGAAAAGAGTTGACGTTTCGAGTCCTCATGACCCTTCAGCAGAACTGAGTGAAGTTAGGAGAGGGGTGAAATATAAGCTGGTTTAAGGTGGGGGGGTGGAGAGAGAAGTTGCGGGGGGGGGGTATTGTAGGGGCAAGCAAGCAGTGATAGGAGCAGATAATCAAAAGATGTTACAAAGTACAGCTCTAGTGGGGGTGGGGTGGAAAGACTGACAGGGTATTATAGTTATAGATTTAAAAATAATGGAAATAGGTGGGAAAAGAAAAATCTATATAAATTATTGGAAAAAACAAAAGGGAGGGGGAAGAAACAGAAATGGGGGTGGGGATGGGGGAGAGAGTTTAAGATCTAAAGTTGTTGAATTCAATATTCAGCCCGGAAGGCTGTAAAATGCCTAGTCGGAAGATGAGGTGCTGTTCCTCCAGTTTGTGTTGGGCTTCACTGGAACAACGCAGCAAGCCAAGGACAGACATGTGGGCAAGAGAGCAGGGTGGAGTGTTAAAATAGCAAGCGACAGGGAGGTTTGGGTCTTTCTTGCGGACAGACCGGAGGTGTTCTGCAAAGCAGTCGCCCAGTTTACGTTTGGTCTCTCCAATGTAGAGGAGACTGCATTGGGAGCAACAAATGCAGTAGGCTAAGATAGGGGAAATGCAAGTGAAATGCTGCTTCACTTGAAAGGAGTGTTTGGGCCCTTGGACGGTGAGGAGAGAGAAAGTGAAGGGGCAGGTGTTGCATCTTCTGCGTGGACATGTCTCTCAAATGCCTTTGAGCTATAACAGGTTCTCATTAACTCTACATCAATCTCAGTGCAAACACTGCTTCATTTGTGACATTACATCAGCTGAATAAATATAATTACAAAATAAAATGACAACCTGCTTGCTTTTCTGTGATTAGAAAACACCCAAAAGCCTACACTGATATTTCTGCAATAAAGCAATATACGTCTAGAAAAGTTGGATGTGGCCCTCATCTCATCTATATCTTGCAAACAGTCATGGGGCCACATTTTCATCTTCGAGGTGGGTAGCAGGAGTTGGGATATTTCCCAGCTCAGCGTTCCCTCCTTGGGAGAAAGGGCCTGCAAAGATGGCATTTTTGTTCCAGGGTGGTGAATGCTAACAGGAAACAGGCCCAGGGGAGAGTTTGGAGGCAGCCACGGGGGCTGTTGGATGCTGAGACGGGCTGTTTAAAAGACCTGCCTCAGTGCATTGGGACATTGTCCCAGTTATAATAAAAACAGTAAGGCCCTCTAGCCTGCACCCCTCACGCCCCCTCACCCTCCCCATGCCTATCCATGCCACCTCATGTCCTTTCCACCCAACCCCATGGCCCATCATACCCTCCATGTCAAGCTCTGGCACTTCAATGCCCATTCAACCACGTTGCACACTGTATTGAACCAATGAACCCAATAGTGACACTAGGATGAGCTTGAAAAGCTTTAAAAAAATGTCATTCATTCATAAAAATTGATTTTGCTACAACCTAATAAAAAGTGTCAATCATCCAGACCCTTTAAAGTATTAATAGCAGAAACTGCAAGCATTTAAAACCTCTTCAACTGTAAACCTTAAATCTGTGTCCCTTAGGTCTTTCACAGTCAGCTAAAGGGAACAGCTTTTCTTTGTCGATCTTGTCTAAACCTGTCATAACCTTGTTCACCTCTATCAGATCTCTCTGCAATCTCCTTTGCTTCAATATTCTCTTAATGAATGAAATGTCCAGATTGTTACAGCTTTTGGATGTGAATACCTTAAAACACCTCAGCGTTTCTCAATTAACGCAGGAATGTTCTGTTGGTTCAATGCTATCACAGTGTTGGCTACAGTCAAAATCTTTTCAGTGCCTAGCTGACACTGGCCAGAAACAAACCAGCTCCCCTTTTCATATACTGGATTAGAATAGTATAAGGAACAGATGAGGTAATCATAGATTATTTCCACTGGTAGGTAAATTGAAGACAAGAGACCAGAATCTCAGGATCTCAAGGGGGAGATCAGGTGAAACTTTTCACATAAAGGTTTGCTTAAGATGCCAAGTCCGTAGCAAGGTTCAAGAGGTACTGGATAATTACTAACCAGTAAGGTTAGGAGGCAACAAGAAATCAGGAAATTGTCATTATTTTGGAGACAAAACAGACAATGGGGCTGACAAGGGCCCAAATTTATCACAGTCACATGGTTGTCCTAACTTCATTAATTACAGCATCCGAAATCCTGGGTTTTTAAAAATTATTTATTTATCGGATGTGGGCATCACTGGCTAGGCCAGCATTTATTGCCCATCCCTAATTGCCTTTGTTCAGAGGGCACTTAAGAATCAACCACATTGCTGTGTGCCTAGAGTCACATGTAGGCCAGACCAGGTAATGACGGCAGATTTCCTTCCCTAAAGGACATCAGTGAACTAGATGGGTTTTTACAACAATCAACAATGGTTTCATGGTCACCATTAGACTTTTAATTCCAGATTTTTATTGAATTCAAATTCCACCATCTGCCACGGTGGGATTCAAACCCAGGACACCAAAGCATTACCCTGGGTCTCTGGATTACTAGTGCAACGACAATACCACTACACCATCGCCTCCCCGTCCATAGTATTGAAACCCACAATTCCAAATCCTCAATCATCTGACGATTCTGCTAAGCTTTTCGATGTGCCCTCTACTCAACAATTACAAGATGGCTTCTAGGTCAATGATCATCCTCCGCCATTTCCGCCAACTCCAGCATGATGCCACCACCAAACACATTTTCCCTTCACCCCCCCTGGCGGCATTCCGTAGGGATCGTTCCCTCCGGGACACCCTGGTCCACTCCTCCATCACCCCCTACTCCTCAACCCCCACCTATGGCACCTCCCCATGCCCACGCAGAAGATGCA
Organism: Cetorhinus maximus; assembly: GCF_964194155.1. NCBI lineage: Eukaryota > Metazoa > Chordata > Chondrichthyes > Lamniformes > Cetorhinidae > Cetorhinus > Cetorhinus maximus. The sequence goes on along the minus strand of NC_135898.1, from coordinate 17,005,337 downwards.
AAACCTGCCCCTTCACTTCCTCTCTCCTCATCGTCCAAGGGCCCAAACACTCCTTTCAAGTGAAGCAGCATTTCACTTGCATTTCCCCTATTTTAGCCTACTGCATTCGTTGCTCCCAATGCAGTCTCCTCTACATTGGAGAGACCAAACGTAAACTGGGCGACTGCTTTGCAGAACACCTCCGGTCTGTCCGCAAGAAAGACCCAAACCTCCCTGTCGCTTGCTATTTTAACACTCCACCCTGCTCTCTTGCCCACATGTCTGTCCTTGGCTTGCTGCATTGTTCCAGTGAAGCCCAACACAAACTGGAGGAACAGCACCTCATCTTCCGACTAGGCACTTTACAGCCTTCCAGACTGAATATTGAATTCAACAACTTTAGATCTTGAACTCCCTCCTCCATCCCCACCCCCTTTCCGTTTCTTCCCCCTCCCTTTTGTTTTTTCCAATAATTTATATAGATTTTTCTTTTCCCACCTAGTTCCATTATTTTTAAATCTATACCTGTAATGCCCTGTCAGTCTTTCCACCCCACCCCCACTAGAGCTGTACCTTGAATGTCCTGCCATCCATTCTTAATTAGCACCTTCTCTTAGATAATATCACCACCTTCAACACCTCTTTGTTCCTTTGTCTGTGACATCTTTTGATTATCTACCCCTATCACCGCTTGCTTGTCCCTACAACCACCCCACCCCCCCAACTTCTCTCCCCCCACCCCTCCCACCTTAAACCAGCTTATATTTCACCCCTCTCCTAATATTACTCAGTTCTGTTGAAGGGTCATGAGGACTTGAAACATCAACTCTTTTCTTCTCCGCCGATGCTGCCAGACCTGCTGAGTTTTTCCAGGTAATTCTGTTTTTGTCTAGGTCACATCCCTGCCTCTCAATCAGGAGGTGGTGTGTTCAAGTCCCACTCCAGAGCACATAATTTAGGGTAACATGTTCACGCAGCACTGAAGAGGTGTTGAGGTGTTACCCCAAGGCTCTTTTTGCCTGCACTCTCAGAGGAATGTAAGGTATTCCCATTGCATTATGCCTAAGAAGAGCATGGAGCTCTCCCAGTGTCCTTGCTGACATTTATTCTTCAACCAACCACTAGAAAAGATTTGTCTCATTGCTGTGCGTTGGATCTTGCTGTGCACAAAGTGCTGCATTTCATACATTACAACAGTGAATGGATTCTAAAGTGCTTTACTGGATGTGAACTACTTTTGGATGTTCCGAGGTTGTGAAAGATGTTAAATGTAACCACGCAGTTTAAGCTAAATCACTAAATGGTGTGTGTACACCCACAAAAATACACAATGCCACTTGTGTATTTAACACTGAGACAATTTCTTCATCCAACATTCTTTATCTTCTTGCTATTCTCAAGCCTTCTTTACTTAGGAAATGCCCAGATGAAGCTGCAATGACACCAACTGTTCCAAATGTGATCAGGAACTTGCTAAATCCTTGGTTTCTTGCTGTTTGAAGTAAAAGATCAGGCTGAAACAGCCTGTCACAAAGGATTGCAGGTCAGCAGTAGTAACATTACAACGCTAGGTGATCCGAAGGGAGTATATATTTGTAAAGATCTATCTCAGCTCATCATCAAATGTTCTTGAGATACATTCTGGACCATATTATCTATTTATCTCCTTTCACTGTTATGTAACTTGTTATCATAGTACTCTCTCCATGGTACTTATGAAGATCTTCTCAGCAGAACACACAAACTCGATGTTGGCAGCAAATCTCCTTCCTTCTATGATTCACAATAACATGTTTCAAATGGACACTTCAGTGTGTAGTACATGGAACTATGCAGCACAGTGACTGGCCTAACTGTACACAGAGAGAGCAGCTTTCCAGTTTCTGCATCCTACGAGCTCTCTGTTGAAATCCATGCTCCTTTATACACCATATTTTGCCTGCATCAAAGGTACATGTCATAGATAAAGCCTCCTGATGTGTCTATTATAATCCCTTGAAGATGATCTATTCATGCAAATAGTTTATTCCAAAGCTACTTCCCTTAAACAAGATTCTCTGACCTAACTGTTCTTAACCTCTTTGAAGAACAGGCTTCATTCAATGTTATCTTTCAATACTATAGAATAAGTAATGGATGCATTCAGTTATGTTTACTGGTCTAGCCATTAAAGGTACACTTTAATCACTCATGGCTGACATTGCTACCGCCTCTGATTTCCTTTCACAAGCACTTTTCATGTCAGAAAACAAGCCATGTATTCCTCTCACAACATTTAGAAGGAGTCCTGTTTATATTGGAAAGTCTGCTGCTCCAACACATAAATTCAACTGTTAATCCTGAACACTCCAAAATGCCTAACATGCAACTCTTCAACAGTTTACACCCTTATAACTTTATTGTTGACAAGCTATTTATTAACCCAATTAGTTAACTTCCCATCAGTTCTGTGTACCTATATCTTCAGCATAAAACATCAACATATACCCTGATTAAAAACTCTCCTAAAATTGGAGTCTTTTTGCAATAAGAGCTTGGATTTCTCCACTGTAGCTTTTGTGAGGCATGACAGGATACAGTGGATTCTCAGCAAGGGAAAAGGGGAGGTTAGAATAGGGAACCAAAATCACAGTCAAATGGGATCATTTGAAGGAGCTTTTGAGGGACAGATAAGGGTTCAAATGCCCAGGGAACTATTTCAAGAGTTTAAGAAGGCAGGCTGATGATGGCTGAACAAATGGTGGTATGGAGGGACCAAGGGGTGAGGTCAGAAAATTATCTCTGTAAAAGCTTTCCTTCAGACCTCAAATAATCATGAGAAGCTATCAGGTCCTCAATAATTAAGCCTGACTCTAGACTCCAATCAACTTGAATGGAAGCACAAATCCACAAAATATTCCAATTGGAAGGAAAATGAATGACCCTTTCTCCCATATCCATATAAAGCCACACATCCTCACATGCTGTTGTCTTCTTTGGATTGTAAACCTTCTTTGTTGCTTTGCTTCAGTGTTTCTGATTCGATATAGGGAAATACATATTTAACCCCATTCAACTGCCATGAGAGTTTCATGTGGCCCACACTTAACTGCCATGTTGCCACCTGTGTACCAACCTCTCCATCATTCCCAAGCTTTGTGGACCTTAACCTCCTCCATTCTTAAGCTGCAGTCTTCCATAGGTTCCTGCTCTGCTGGTCTGGGCCAACTGTTCCCCTCCCTGCCACATGCAACTGCTGCTGACCCTATCCTTTGTTCCATCTCTGTCATCTTAAGAGAATATTGGTATACCTACAAACAATTGACAGAATTAAAATTATAGGGAATAAGAAACATTGTCCCTTTAGCCTTTTCCCAGTTCACCGGCATGAAATCTAGGCCTAATGGGTCTTTGGCAGCCCTTTCAGATATACTGTCCCGTCACTGTGGTGGAACATGACATCCATTCATAAAGGAGGCATATCATTTTCAAAAATATATATGTATGTAACTAATAAATCCATCAGGCAGTTCCATGTGCTTTCATAAATGTGCTTTCTGAATTTCCAGACGTTTATAATTTGTTTTACTTGAAACTCAGATTGTAAAGAAGTTTTGGAAAGGGACAGAGACACGCCATAGTTTCAGAGAGAAATGGAATGTGTCAAAGAAAGGCAGCCAGGGTGAGACGAGAGTGAAAACATAGGGGAGGTCAGCCTGGAGAGGAAATTCAAAGATAATGAGATAGAGAAAATGTCAGTGAAGGTGATGAGAGGCACAAGAATAGAGAAGCAGGAAGAGAGAGGGTCAGAAAAAGAGGGACAGAAAGAGGACCAGTAAGAGGGACAAGTGACAGAAAAATGCAACACTAAATTAAATATTAAAAATAAGAAAATTAGAAAGACAAGACGTAAGGTGCCATTTTTTAACAAGCTTTCTCCATGCATATAATCCACAAAGATCAAGTAGTATATTCTCAATGAGAACTGAAATGGGATTTTGATATTTATGAGATACATTGTAAAGAACCTGATCACTTTCCGCAGGATTATGTTCAAATCAGAGCGCATCAGAATGAAAGCTTGCATCAGTGGCTTTCAGCCAAATGATGTAACTGATGTAAAAGCAAAATACTGCGGGTGCTGGAAATCTGAAACAAAAATAAAAATAGCTGAAAAAACTCAGCAGGTCTGACAGTGTCTGCGGAGAGGAACACAGTTAATGTTTCGAGTCCGAATGACTCTCCATCAGAACTAAATAAATATAGAAATGTGGTGAAATATAAGCTGGTTGAGGGGGGTGGGACAGGTAGAGCTGGATAGAGGGCCAGTGATAGGTGGAGGCAAAGAAGAGATTGCCAAAGATGTCATAAACAAAAGGACAAAGGGGTGTTGACGGTGGTGATATTATCTAAGGAATGTGCTAATGGGGACATTAAGGGTAGAAAGCAGGACAAACAAGTGGCAGATGGCCCTAGTGGGGGTGGGGTGGGGGGATGGGATCGAAAAAGGCTAAAAGGTGGAGATAAAACAATAGATTGAAATAAATTTAAAAATAGATGGAAAAAGAAAAATATATTTAAAAAATATAAATTATTGGAAGAAGGGGAATTGGAAAGGGGGTGGGGATGGAGGAGAGAGTTCATGATCTGAAGTTGTTGAACTCAATGTTAAGTCCAGAAGGCTGTAGAGTGCCTAGTTGGAAGATGAGGTGCTGTTCCTCCAGTTTGCGTTGAGCTTCACTGGAACATTGCAGCAGGTCAAGGACGGACATGTGGGCTTGAGAGCAGGGTGGTGTGTTGAAATGGCAAGCGACAGGGAGGTCTGGGTCATGCTTGCGGACAGACCGAAGGTGTTCTGCAAAGCTGTCAACCAGTCTGCGTTTGGTCTCTCCAATGGAGAGGAGACCGTATTGGGAGCAGTGAATGCAGTAGCCTAACTTGAGGGAAGTGCAAGTGAAGTGCTGCTTCACTTGAAAGGAGTGTTTGGACCCTTGGATGGTGAGGAGGGGGGAAGTAAAGGGGCAGGTGTAACACCTTCTGCGGTTGCATGGGAAGGTGGGAGGGGGTTGAGGTGTAGGGGGTGATGGAGGAGTGGACCAGGGTGTCCCGGAGGGAACGATCCCTGCGGAAGCCGCCATATAACTGATGTGCATGTGTTTAAGTCATGCATCGTACACTGAGGGGTATAAGTGACCCCTTTAATGCTACTTCCTCACTCACGTCAACTAATTTAGGATTTGAATTTTTTGGGTCTGATGGAAGAGGGGGTCACGCAACAGGAGGCTGCTTGCTTATACATTTGCTCAACTCTTGGAGAAGGTAATGAAATCATAAGATGAGAATTGATAAGAAAAGTGTTCCAATCTACTGAGGCCATTTAATAACATGCTTTTTAAGGAAAATACAGGCATGTAGATTTGATGGCTAATGAAGCATCTCAGCTTGGTAACAGAGAGCTGATGATGATGACAGGTTTTCGAGGGAGGGGAGACAAGAAGAACTAAAGAATTCCAAACGTCGTCTGTTGTAGGTCCTCTTCTGTTTACAGAGAGAGTATTGATGATGGGTAATGAGATGGCTTGTAACGAACCAAAATGTACCTGCTCATTCCAAAATCCTAAAGCCTCAATTTCTGGGGATCCCTATAGCCGAGTGTAGGCAGAATTGAAAAAAAGACACAAAGTCACAGACCCTTTGTGTATTCAACAAAACTTTCAAATCAGCTTTCAGGTTTATGACTGATGCATAATCTTGCTGCAGCTCCATTACACAAAAGCAGTCAGTCATATCCTTCACATGACAGCATTATAAATCAATGTTTGCACAGGCAACACATATTTATGACATTAGCGATGTTGTTAGGAGCAGGCTTTCTGTAGAGTGACTTGAGGGCCGGGAATGAGTAATTCAGCAACATTTCAAATCAACAGATAGGGTCTGATTCATATTGTTAATGTTCGAGTATCCCTCAGCCCCCCAAACTGCGTTACAAATTTCTCACCATCATTTTTACAAACTGCGGTGCACTTCAAGAACGTGAATAACAACCTTCAACTATCAAACACACTGGGGCTTCCATAGACTTATATTATTCCATGGTTTATAACACATCCAAGCAGGAATGACCTTCTTGCAAGCTTAATCCGAAGGCCTTCTCAACGACATTTCTTCAATTACATATGGCAAAGTGCACTCTCTTTCGTATATTCTAGCCAGACATCATTTTTTAAATATTCATTCTCAGGATGTGGGCATTGCTGCCATTGCCAGAATTCTTGGCCATCAGTAGTTGCCCAGAGAAGCCAGTGGTTTCCTGCCTGCGAGGACATTGGGGGGCCAGGCAATCCAGCAGATTCACAGTCACTTTTACTCACGCCAGCTTTTCATTTCTCTATTCAATCGCTTTTCTCATATCCACGCACTCAACATTTTTGCAACCTTCACCTTCCCACACCTTACACCCGACACACGGCATCTCAGATAATTCACCATAGCAGACACATTCTGGAATCATCTCATTCAACAAACATGGCACCTTTATTTACAGAAATTATTCATTCCTTTAACTAGTTCCGGTGTCAACCCTCTGACACCTATAAAGAAGCCTCATCCAATATGGACTATGATGCACTTTTGGCTCCTGACACTTACTTTCAAAATATTCTTTCCTCAACTTGGTCCCTGCCTTTCACCTCATGCTTTATATACTGCTGCATGAGTTAAAGGGCAGATAAGTCACTGGCTTATCCTTGGAGAAAGCCATTGCTGATGCTGCTCAATCCAGCTACAGCAGAGACCTTGCTGGGTGAAGGGTGGTAAAACCTGCCTCTTCTTGTGAAGAAGCCTCGAGCCAGTGTCTGGCACCTCCCCACAAAGGACTAACTGTAACCAAGCAAAAAGCTCCTTCGGCAAATGCCATCAGATCAAAGTGGTGAAAAGCTGGATGCAAGATGGGGAAGTTCTTCAAAGAAAATTGCTTCGATTAACACTCGAACAGTGCACGCTCTTCTGAAGTAATCACTTATGCCCAGAGCGTCACATCTACTTGCAGAGAATAACCAGAAAAATTCATCGAGAATTATTGTCAGATCACACCAGGCCAAAAAAAAACAAAGGCCAAGTTTATTCATGTTAATTCAGGCAAGATTTTTCAACATAAGTATCTTGATCCATGGAGAAAAAAATTAGCTGAACTGCAAAGTGGGCAATCAAATCACTGCCGCCCAAGATGAACTTACCAGGTCAAAGTTCACAGGAGGGCAAGCCAGAGTCATGATGCGCAGGGTGTGACTGGATGTCAAACTGGTTCCACTTATGTCTTAAGAAGAATGCAGATGGTAAATTCAGGCAGAAGATCATCACTCATCCTCAGTATTTATTTGATGAATTTCTAATAATTCTGAGTTATTACTTAAAGAGGGGTGAAGCATGCTCAGAATCTCTCCACCTGCCCATTTCAATCAATGAACATTCTCTACTGATACAAAAACTAGAGTTCAGCAACCACCTGCAACAAAGCTTGTTCTTTGTTAGTTGACAGCTCAGACTCTAATAACTTATATGGAAATCCTGGTACGAAAGACTGCAACAGGGCACTTTGCTCTAATTGTTATTTAACATTGAACCAGTCCCAATTGGGATTTTCTATTTCCATCGATCAACACAACTTTTTATCGGACAAACATTGCCGCAACCTTCTTCAGTCACTTCCTTCAATTTAATCAGGGATTGGACCAAGCCTCTGCTAACCCTTCCAATGATACAGAATTCCATTGGCTCATTACCAACTATACCTGACTTCTGTTCACAACACAGAATGTTTTATTGAGCACCATTCTAATAAATGCTCAGCTCACTAAATGGAACCAATCCACTGGCCAATGTCAGCCGGGAACAGGCAAAATTTTGAAAGTCAAGGTACTTTTGGGTAGAGCATGTCTTCGTTAAATTTTCTGTTCCGATTGAACAGTGGGGCTGAGGAACATAAATTAGGTGCTTTGAAAGCGAGGGTTACTGGACACCTTGATCAGCCGGTTCCTAGTCCATGAGACTGTTGGGATATGGGATGCTGCTTTATACTGGAAACTTTACACATAAAAGCAAGAATGATTTATTGAGGTTGAAAGATTTGACTGTTTCCTGGCCTATTGGCTTAATGCTTGAATCTGGCAGGCCATCTCAACTTTCATATTAATATGGCACCAAACTGACCTGGGGCCGGGATTTTCCATGCCCACCGGTGTTGGGCATGTCCAGTGGCCTGAGCGGACAATATGGTGCAATCAGTTTCACAAAGGCGTGAAACCCATTTGTGATCATCCACTCAGCCTGCCAATGGCAGGCTGCGTTTCCCGCCATTGAACAGTGGGAAACTCATTGTAATACCCCTGCACATCATTATTAGGCCTGTCCCCAGGAATTGTCCACTGGATCGTCCACCCATGTCAGCGGGAAAGCTGCCCTGCGATTGAATGTAGCTCACAGCATTCAGGGTAGGGGTTAGGGTGGGCCAGGGAAGTTGCCACGCATTAGGGACACCTGAGATAAAGTGGCCATTTCTCTGCAACTGAGACAGTTTTCAGGCATAGCCATTGATTTGATTGGAGTCGGGCTTCTAGCTTATCTGCCCACTCAAGCAACACAGAGGCATCAAAGTGCCACCAAGTACTCCAGGGCTTTTCACCCTCGAGCTCAGGCTGCAAAGTAATGAGTGTTTTAGTGGACTGCAGAATAGTTGGATGACTGCGCACGTTGTGCAAACGCCTTGCGAAAGCTGGCCATGGAGCAGTCACTGGTGGAGCCCCTTGCAATGTCATCATCTTGGTTTGGACCAGTCTCCCCCATGGTTCAAGCTAACAGTGCAGCTTTGCAGTGTAGCTTAGGAGAACGTCTGCGTCTGAGCTGAGAGCACAACATGCAGTCCAATGGCTGAAGCTGCCGCCAATTGGTCAGGTGGAGTAGGGCTGAGGAAGCTGGAGTTTTGGGCAGCCATGCAGCGCGCTAATCTCTAGTCACCCAAGTGGTGGCCAGTACTCTCTGTGATGCGTTAAGGGGCCTTCAGACTTAACCAAGATAGGTTCTGAGCACACCCATGCTAACCCACATGTCTCTCTCTTTCATCCTGCAGGAGTACAACATCAGGATCATGGAGCCTGGTGAACTAGCTGTATGTCTTGTGGCGAACAGACAGAGAAGACGAATTAGGAGAGGGCGACTGAGGCGCAGAGTGAGGAGCAGCACCCTCAGGAAGAAGGGTTGGCTGGGACTCCCGCACATGCCACCAAAGAGCCACAGTGAGCTGTCGCTGGTCAGCACTTAGCGACACCCAGGGTCTATAGACACCACCTTTCAGTCCTGCAGGTGACCGAGAACCAGTGTTGCTGAAGACTGCGCATGTCTAGGGAACTGGTCGGCCACATCTGCCACCTGCTGCCACAGAGACATGGAGGGCACCCACTGCCAGTGGCCGTGAAAGTGACAGTGGCGCTCAATTTCTATGCCAGTGGCTCCTTTCAGGGCTCCACAGATGACCTCTGTGGGATATCACAAGCCTCCACCCACAAATGCATTCATGAGGTCACGGATGCAATGTTCGCAAGGGCACAGAACTTTGTGCATTTCGCCTGGGACCAGGACAGCCAGGATTCAAGAATGATTGGCTTTGCCCAGGTCTCAGATTTCCCACAGGTGCAGGGTGCCATTAACTACACTCATGTGGTGCTCAGGACTCTGTCACAACACGTGGTCATCTACATCAACTGCAAGGGCTTCCTTCGCTGAATGTGCAGCTGGTGTGTGACCGCCAGGAACACACTCTGCATGGTTTCCAGGGAGTGTGCACAACTCCTACATTCTCAGTCGGTTACAGATCCCTGACGTCTTCCAGGGTCCACAGAAGCTGCAGGGATGGCTCCTCGGGGGACAAGGGCTACCCGCAGAGGACGTGGCTGACAACACCTGTGCGGCGGCCTCAGACTGCAGCAGAGTGAAGGTATAATGAGGCTCATGCTGCAACTCGCAACTTCATGGAGCAGACCATTGGGATGCTGAAGATGAGGTTCCAGTGCATGGACTGGTGGAGCCCTGCAATACAGTCCACTGAAGGTGTCACGCTTCATCGTCACCTGCTTTGCCCTTTATAATCTGCTGCTGTAATGGAGAGCGGAGCTGGCTGAGGAGGATTTAGAGGAGCTGGAGGTCTCCTCGGATGAGGAGGATGCCGACGGTGATGAGGGTGAGGAGGTCCTTGAAGGCGGCGATGACAGGGATGAGGCCCTTGCACTGGCCAGATGAGGCAGGCATGCTCGGGAAGCCCTCATAGCTGCTAGATTTGTGGAGGATGATGACGACATGCAGCGAGGCAACACCATTGATCCTCACATTGCATTTATAAACGTTTGACTCCAGTCTGGCTTATGGCAGCGTGAACACCCTCTGTGATAATGCTCCTGTCATGGAGACGCAGTGGAGGCCCTAATAGTCACTTGACTGCGGGAAGATGATGACGACATGCAGTGAGGACACTCCATAGATCTTCACATAGCCTCTGTGAATGTCTGACTCCTGTCTAGCTGATGACAGGTTGCTTGCACTCTGTGATCAGGGTCATATCATGGAGATGCAGCCATGAAACACTAGAAGCATCTGATCCTTTGTCCGCCTTCAGAACCTGATCCCTTTAGGAGCACAGCATCACTGGTTACAGATGCTGAAGAGATGGGGGCCAGCCCCACCTTAAAGGTGCTGAGGGTACACAGAGAGAATTACTTTACTCTCTGGCTACAACATTCTGGCAGCAATGACAAGCACCATCGAGGTGCAGGCATCAGTAATGTATCCAGGGAGTGTAAGGCCGGACCATCACTTTGGTCTGAAGGCTGCTCAAAACACAGGAAAGAGAGCCTGGACTGAGACATCTGCTTTTGTCTTGTGCAGAAAGTTTCACATCTGAGCAACATGAACACTGTTCATCAGAACAAGGAACCATAGGCAGGGAGACATTGTTTCGAGTTTATTGACAATAGTGAACAGTATGTACAAGTGATTAACACCCATGCCCAGGCTGAGCAACTACACCATCTTAACTTTCCTAACTCTGCCGCTACGTCTTGGTGCTCCCCGGACATCCACAGCGGAGGTGGAGGCAGCTGCAACGCCCTGTCTGTGATGACATTGGCGGGCGTTCTCTGGAACACCAAGACCTAGAGGGACGAGACTTGGAGGCCCCGGCCTTCTTTCGGGGTCCTGCTGTGTGGCGGTGGCACTCTCCTCATCCGGTGGAGCTGAAGCTGCTGAGGTCACAGGAAGAGGGGATTCGGATGGGCCGGACACTCTCAGAGTCACCTGGGTGGATGGCTCCGGGGAAAAACCTGCTGATCCTCTTCCCAATGGTGCTCGAGGGCCCCAGGCTGACTCCTTGCGGAGAAGGGGAAGCTGCAATGAGATCGAGCTGCCCCGCACCTCTGTTGTGTACACACTGTTTGAGGCCAGCTATGGCATCAGCGATGGAGTTCAGCCTGTGCATCAGTGCAGGCGCAATATCCTGGACCAACATCTCCATGGCAGCTGCCATCCACCCAGTGTTGACCTCACTGCATTGGCATACCGGCTCTATCACGTCAACTTGTAGGTGGACGGACTCCTCCATTGTGCCTTGCAATCTGAGGAGTGCACAGACATCCCTTCCTGATGTTCCCGAGCTTACCTTTGCAGCTCCAGCAACTGTGACATGACCAATTCCAGAGGCTCGTCATCCAACTCGGACTCAGCAAATTTCTGGCCTCTAGCAGTCCTCCGAGTGCCGGAGACCTGGCAAGATCCTGCCACCGCCTACTGGGGATCAGAGTGCGATGTGCTCACCAGATTGTGATACCGAGGCTACTCTAAAGCTAGCTCCCACCGAGGCATGTGAATTGTGCTGGTGGAGGGTGTGGGTGAGTGCTGTGATGGGCCTTGAGGGAGTGTGCCTTCACATTCCTCTTCAGAGGTTTCATCGGGGCTTGATTGGAATCCCTGGGTCGTGGGCTCCATCGGCTGTTTCCCAGATGTGCCTGTGAAAGCAAGGGGAGATAATTAGTGCATGGCAGTGGCCTGTGAAATAGGACACATCACTCACAGCATGGTTGTCTGATGGATGGTGCACTGCTGGACCCTCACTTGGTAAAGCACTGCTGACCTCATCGTCAGCACAGGAACGGTCCAGATCATCGCCGGCCAGCTGGATGGCTCTGTTCTCAAAGTCCATGAGGACCTTTACTTCCACCGGTCTGTGGCCTCTCTGTATTGCTGTGTGCCAGATTGTCCTGGAGAAAGTGTAAGCAGGACACTTGCCAGGCCAGATGATCAGTATGCCTGGCATGTGTGGGTGGTGAGTAGTCCCATAGACGGCGATGAGGGCAATGAAGGTGTGTATGAGAGAGTGAATGATGATGTCCCGTGAACTGGCAGTGAGTGTGATCCCTGTGAATGGGTTTGTGAGTATGTGAGTTGAGAGCGTGGGAAGACTTTCTTACCCTGGCAGAGCTGAGGAGATCATTCATCCTCTAGTGGCACTGGGTGGCTGTCCTCTTTTGAATGGTGATGACGCTGACCACAGCTGTCACCACCTGCTAAGCCTGGTTGGTCACGCCACTGCCCATCCTGTGGCCAGATATGGGGTAGAGGACATCAGGGCGGGCCTCCACGGCATCCAAAAGGCGTTCCAGTGACGCATTGCTAAATCTGGGGGCTGTAGTCTTTTTTCCTTTTGTGGACATTTTCCCTGCAGCAGTCGTGGGTTGGAAGCACTGAAGTGTGTGTGCGTGGCTGGACTTTAAATATGGCACCTGGCGTGCTGAAGCAGCAAGGTGATGGCTTGACGGGTGAATGAGAGCCCGCCCGTCATGGAAACCGCGTGTTTCCCGGGAATTCTTAAGTAAAGCAGGGGGTTTAGAACAATACGACATGAAAATCCGCCAACGCAGCCAGTGGGTAAAACGTCGTTTTACTCGCCCCCTTACTGCATTTGGTGCAAATCTGGGACTGTTCCGCCCCTGGTTTTCCAACAAATTTAGGAATCTATTCCTTTTTCAAACACTAATCACACTCACCCTTTAACTTCAAAGTCCAATTCCTGCATGGAATGCTCCAGGTGAGGAATGTCACTTGCAAGGAAACCTGGTCAGGAAATGGCTCAAGTTGAAGCCTACAGCCCCATATTCCCTACCTAGCGCTCCCTGGAAATCTTGCTCTTGACTGGGATTGTCCATTGAGGGAATCGATCCTTCTGTGATCTTGCTCAGTTTCTTGGTTTGATGAACAGGGAGGTAACCATAGAACAGCACAGAATTACACAGAATGTACAACAAAGAAACAGACCCTTCAGCCCAGCAGCTCCATGCTGGTTGCTAATGCTCCACAGGAGCCTCCTCCCATCTATCTTTATCTAACTTCATCAACATACCTTCTAATCCTTTCTCCCTCATTTCTTTATCTAGGTTCCCATCAAATTCATCTCTGCTATTCACCTCAGCTACTTCCTGTGGTAGCTCCATGCCTCAGGGAGATCTCTACACTATTTCACGTGCATGCATGAAAGAGCGCAGGGAACCACTCAGGGAATCCCCCCTGCCTGAACAGGGAGCGCTCAGCGCTTCCGGGCGTGCGTCACGATGGGTGGGCCTTATTTGGCCCACCCACGTAAAATGGCGGCGCCAATCGGGTTTGCGCTCGCCCCCGCCCGCCCCTGCACACCCCCCCCCCCCGATGGAGGGAAATTTCTGGCCCTAGTATACTAGTATATTTCAAGCCGGGTGAAATTTTATGCCGACAGGATTTTCCGGTCTCGCCGAAGTCAATGGGCTTCTGAATGGCTCGCTGCATTTTATGGACCCACCCCTGCCATGACGGGGCCATAAAATTTCACTGCAGGATGGTGCACAGTATTCCACGTGTGATAATAAAGCATAAGTTTAGCATAACTCCTCATCTTTTCAATTCTATCCCCCTGGAAATGAACCACAGTTACTGATTTGTCTTCTTAATGGTCTTATTAACTTGTATCATCACTGTCAATATTGCAGCTTGCTCTTCCAAAATGGGGCATAAAGAGTAAGCTCTGTTGATGGCTCAGTCAATAGGTGTAATTGAGTTATACACACCAGGAACTGTTTCAATGTAGATTAGTGCTGAGTTATTTGATCTTAACCAAGGCAAGAGGGGGAATTCTCCATTTGGAAGAATTCTCTTGTTGCTGATCACTGTCTAGTGACTCCTCGGATCTGAATAGTCCATTCATTTCCTCGGGTGGGATTTTCCGGTCCTGCCCAGCCGAAGCCAACAGACCTTTGGCTGGTCCATCAAATCTTCCAACGATTCCCACCACGGGTGGGACCATAAAATCTGGACCCTTGAACTTGTTTCACCAATAACTGATCTGTGACTTAACTCCATATTCCTGTTGGATAATGTGTGGATACTAGGTAATAACAGATCACTGCGACCATGCCTTACAGTTAAGTAGTCCATCAACATGTGCTGCTAACTGCCAGTGAAATATGGAGTTTTGCTAGTGTTGCCTGAGCATTGGACGGTTTCCCTCCTTCAGCACCTAGTGAGGAAGGGAAGAATCTGCGAGTGCAAAAGAGCTCCTGGGAGCAGGGCATGAGTGAGGGGGACAGAACGGGAACAGGTTGGGTAAAGGTTCCACTCATTGGTCTTTTCATCCTTCCTCTGGGCAACCTCTGTTATAATAACACAGCTGGGGTCAGGACTGACCATGTAACAAATTAGGAAAAAGGATGTGCTGTTGTTCTATGACAACTTTCCCCAATAACCTGGTGCCCTCTACAACTCAGGCTATAATTTCTGTGACTGTGTGATAACAATGTACAAGGTTAAATAACAGTGACCATGTAAAAGCCCCACCTTCCAGGTGCCTGTATTCAAATTAAACCTATCCCACATCACCTGTACCAGGTAACTGAACAGGACACACCTCGTGTAATCTGATGAAATGGCCTTATTATCAAATACCAATGTGTCATTCCCTGTCAGTAATACCATTCAAGTGACATTAAAATGCACTTCAACAGCTCAAGGTTAAGGCAGCTAATTTAAAATCAAAAGCCCATTTTTACTTGTAACAGACAGGACAATGTAGTTATGTGGGTTTCAATCTTACCTGTTTGTTCATACAGCAGCTATACGGCACGCCACAGGCCATTGGTCCTGGTGCATCACAAGCATGGTATTGATTTACGGCCCAGTCCTTGTACTCATCTCCCCCACAGCATGAAAACTGTTAGTAAGAAAGGGATCCAAATTATTGAACAGTCCTACAGAGATGTCAATCTCAGATATTTATTCCTTTTTGACTTGTCAGTTTTGTGGGTGGGAGGAGGCAGGCAGAAAACAATTGTGTTTAATCAGCTGTGAGGATCGCCGCCATTGATAAGGCTATCATTTTTCAAGCAATTTGCATTACATAAACTTTGTATTGATCAAGGTGCAGCAAACTGGATCATTTTTTTCCAGTCTGGTGTCTCATTGAGTGTCAGCATCAATCACTCCCAGGGAAGGTTCAGCACAGGGTTAGATAGAGTAAAGCTCCCCTCTACACTGTCCCCATCAAACACTCCCAGGGCAGGTACAGCATGGGGTTAGATACAGAGTAAAGCTCCCTCTACACTGTTCCCATCAAACATTCCCAGGCCAGGTACAACATGGGGTTAGACACAGAGTAAAGCTCTCTCTACACTGTCCCCATCAAACACTCCCAGGGGTTAGATAACAAGTAAAGCTCCCTCCATACTGTCCCACCAAACACTCTCAGGACAGGTACAGCACGGGGTTAGATACAGAGTAAAGCTCTCTCTACACTGTCCAAGCACTTCGAGGGAAGGAGCAGCTCAGGGTAGATGAAGTGAAGGGGGGGAGCTGTGAACTGTCATTTCCACCCCCATTTCCCTAGCTGCATGGTGAACTGGCAGGAGGATCTGTGAAAACTTACCCAAACTGTGTTTAACTCCCACCCATTAACAATGACTATATTCCAAACTGAATAAGTGAAGTATTGTCCCATTCTCCACTCCAGCCCCCAAGTGTGTAACTGTCAATTTAGTACTAATTGTGAAATGTGTCAAAGGACACAGTGAGGTAGGGTGTCCATCATGCTTCCTCAATTGCCTGCTTCAGCTATGGCAAATGATGGGTGAAGGCCCTAGAGATTGGTGTTAATCCTTCTCCCTGTCATTTTTCTGGGTTTTTCCAGCAGGAGAACAGGAGAATCCGTGTGGAGGTTCCAGTCTGGTCCCTTTATTGCCATGAGTGCATCCCAAACAGAAGCGTGATTCTGCCACCAGGAAACATGCAGTGTCCACAGTGTGAACAAACAGATTTGAGTGTCGCAAGGATCACAAGATAACCACAGATTAGGAAAGCCATTCAGGCCATATGACCACAGGCATCCAGAAGCACCCTATGCTAAGTAACAGGCAATTATTTGTGAGGTGGTTCCTGCCTCTTGAGTCGGCTTCAGACTCTGTTCATTCTCTGGGTGGGGGGGTGGTGGGGGATCATTTTAACTTTGGTTGATATTGTAATATTGAATCAGCTACCCTTTATCTATCTCTTCCGATGTTTTCTTTGAGGTTAATGAATATATTGGGTGATAAATCAATATTGACTGATTAACAATCACCCTTGTTAATAATGCCCCATTAGTGTGAAGAGGAGCTTCTTGATATCAGTCCTAAATTAATACAAAAACAGAATTACCTGGAAAAACTCAGCAGGTCTGGCAGCATCGGTGGAGAAGAAAAGCTTTATGTTTTTAGTCCTAAATTAATGTTTGCTTGCTTGAAACCATGTCCCCTTGACCTAATCTCCCAAATTAAAGGCTCTCAGAAGCAGCAGTATGAAAGCAGCTGAGTCAGTGAAACCTACCCTCTGTAATGCTGACACCCTACACAACCTTCGCAGCACAATCAGCCTTTTGAAAATTGAGAAGAAAGTGTTACAGATTCTGAATCACAAAATGGATAAGGAGGACAATAACTCACTATTTGGTTATCTCTGTGAAAGCAGCTTCAGTTCATCGCTATTATGGAGGTGGCCTTGAATTTCAAACAAAGATGAAATTTTGAAAAATATAAGTTTAATCAAAGGCAGAATATTTGCTTGGATGATTGTCTTTTAAATGTGAGTAATAAAGCATCTCAAGTTACCAGTAATCTCACTGCTAAAATACATTCCTGGTCTGGAAAGCAATCCTCTATTTGTTGCTTATTTTCTCCTGGAACACTGTTCTCCAGCAAGAATTGACTGACAATGTGCAAAGCTATCTGAATGTACATCTGTGATGTGGAAAGAAGTTCTCACTGTGTCTCTATTCCATTCTGTCAGCCATGGCTCAGAGATAAAAACAAAAAACTACTGCGGATGCTGGAAATCCAAAACAAAAACAGAATTACCTGGAAAAACTCAGCAGGTCTGGCAGCATTGGCGGAGAAGAAAAGAGCTGACGTTTCGAGTCCTCATGGTGAAGGGTCATGAGGACTTGAAACGTCAACTCTTTTCTTCTCCGCCGATGCTGCCAGACCTGCTGAGTTTTTCCAGGTAATTCTGTTTTTGTTATGGCTCAGAGATAACAGTCTTATCTCTGAGTCAAAAGGTTGTGAGTTCAGGGCCCACCCGGGAAATCTGAGCATATAATCCAGGCTGAAACTTCATCCCTGTGTTGACGGAATGTTGCACTGTCTTCCCGATGAGAAGCTAAACTCACTAAAAATCAGATGATCAGGCCATTATCTCATTGCTGTTTGTCGGATCTTGTTGTGTACAAATTGGCTGCTGCTTTTTTGCATTACAACCATTTGTCCCTCCTCCAAAAGTTATTCATTGGCTGTGATGTGCTTAGGGATATCCTGAAAGGTGCTTTCTAAATACATTGTTTTTTATATATACTTTTTATTTCTTGTTTACTTTCTTCAGGAATGGGAAGAAATCGATTTTATCACATATTCTTGCCATGTAATGGGAGTTAATTTCTCTTTCAATCTGATCTTTTCCATTGCACAGATTTTACACTGCTACTTCCCATTGCTGTTGGCATCAGGTTGTTAGATGCATTAAAACCAATCGGTGCTATTATATAGTTTCAGAGCCAGAGGCCACTGCGGTAGCTCACGTTACCTCCTGCAAGAACTGGGCCTCTATCACTGCAAAACTCACGGTATATGCCTTGGAGAACCATGTGCTTGATACCGGCCACAATCCAGCCAGAAAGAAGAGTCTTGAGTTTGTCCAACTCAATCACTTTAATAAACCATTCAATATGGTACAATTTAGGGTCTAAATCAGTTTAGCTTCTGCTACTTTCCTTCAAGTTTGACCAGCTGCCTGCCCAATTGCAGTGAGAGTCTGCAGTGGAATAGGGAGACATAATTCTAGTCACCATTGAAATCAATGATGGTGCTACCACTGACAAACTGCAAGTGAGAGTCAGCTTCACACAAAAGCAACAAATGTTGCAACAATTGTATTGCAGGTCGGAGACAACACTATACTGCGCACTGAGTGCTTTGAACAGCACTCTCCCAATTTACATTTCCCATTGCACTCCTGGCGATTGGAGAACCATGAATAGACTAGCATTTATATAGCACCTTTCACGACCTCGGGACATTTCTAAGCATTTATATCCAATTAAGTACTTTTTGAAGTGTAGTTCCTGACATAATAGGATACACTGCAGCCAATTTGCACGGGGTAAGCTCCCACAGATGAACATATCATCTGATTTAGTGATATCTGTTGAGGAGTCAACATTGACCAGGGCACAGGGGATAACATGCAACTTTTCATCAAAGTTGTTCCATACTTTTACATCTATCCAAGAGGGCATTAACAGCTGAATGTAATTTCTCACACATACACATGCCATTGGGATATATCATCACTCATTTTACTTTGTAGGATCAATTCAGTATTACTCCTCTGGCACTCTTCAGTACCGTCACCTGTTTCTCTACAACTTTCTGAAGTGTTTGATTCCTCATCGGCCACCCTCCAGTACATTGCCAAGTGATCATTATTCAGCTGCAGACACCAACAATGACTCCTGCAAGTTATTCTGTAATAGGACAACCAGCACAGCTTCTTCTATTACTTCCTGTGGTAGCTTCTGGATCCCAAGAAAAGTCAGGATCTTGAGAATCTTGGAGACGTGGAGTAGATATCATTTATATCCTAGTGTTCCATCAGTAGCCGTGGTTCAATATCAATGTTAAAGGGTGATTCAATTTCCAATATAGCTCATGAATACCCAACAATGAGACTGTAATTGCATTTAACAGCAGTATCAAATCAGCTGAACACAAAGTACTGCTTTAAGCATTTTTCTACAATCGCTGTGTAGAGTCTGACAGTCAAACCCTGATGCAGTGCCTTAAGAGAGCTCTATTTCAATTTGCACTACAATGTTGCTCATCACTTAACAATTCTTTCCATCCTGGATCCATTAAAATACAAGTGTAATAATTACAAGCATTTTTCCTCCTCTCTTTTACAGGACTTTCTGATCTTTTATTATTATCTCTTCTTGTTGAGACGTCGTTAAGGGAGGATTAAAAAAAGGTTTTCAAGGCTTTACAATTTGTTCCCCCTCCCCATTATGGCGCCTCCTCCCCCCTTCCCCCTTCCTGGTTAAAAAGCCAAACACACTAGAGAGTTTTATATTTCAGGACTTGTAGCTGGCATAATGGGTTAGACTCTGACCTTTCACCTCTGGAGGCCAGAGTTCAATCTCCGCCCCGTTGGATGAGGTGAAAGACTCCAAGATACACTGGCCAGAAGGATCCTTCCCCAAATCTGGCCCTAATAAAGTACGGAGGGCATCTAAAAAAGGGAATGAGTGTATGAGAATAGAATATCAGCTAAAATAAAAAGGATAAATAAAAATAAAAAGTCTTTAATATGCATAAACATAGTAAAAGGTTAGTCAAAATTTGGGCCCATGAGGGATCAAAAAGGAGTTATTCTTGTGGAGTAGAGGGCCTGGCTGCAGTACTGAGTACTTTACATCTGTCTTCTAGGGAAAGAAATGCTGTCAATGTAGCAGTAAAAGAGAAGGCAGCTAGTGGAAAAATTGGATAGGATAAAAATAGATAAAGAGGGGGAACTTAAAAATATTCAAAGTAGAAAAGTCACCCGGTCCAGATGGGAGGCATCCCATAGGTTACCGAGGAAAATTAAGGTGGAAATTGTGGAGGCTCTGGACACAAACCTTCAATCCTCCTGGGATATGCGGGTAGTGCCAGGGGACTGAAGAATTGCAAAAATTGCACCCTGTTCAATGAAGGGAACAGAGATAAACCCAGCAATTATACGTCAGTTTGCCAAATGTCCAGCATAGAAAAGCTTTTAGAGATAATAATCCTGGACTAAATTAATTGGCATTTGAAAGAGTATGGGTTAATAAAGGGATATCATTTTTAATTAACTTGACTGAGTTATCTGACAAAGTAATGGAGAGGGTAGATTAGAGTAGTAGATTAGGGTGTAGTTGACATGTATATGGACTTTGAAAAAGCAAATGAAATTCCACATAATAGACTTGTTTGCAAAAATTAAAGGCCAATTGGGTCAGTGACAGAGAGTGGTTCAGATTGGAAAGATGCAGTTCCTCAGGGCTAGTATTGAGACCATTGTGCTTTTGATAGACTTTAATGGGTACAGAGGACATAATTTCAAAGCTTGCAGATGATACAAAACTTGGGAATGTAGTCAAAATGAGGAGGATAGTAACAGACTCCAGGAGGATATAGACAGGCTGGTGAAATTTAATGGTATAATGTCTGGTGATACATTTTGGTAGAGAAATTGAGGAGAGGCAAGGTGGGCTATACGGTACAGTTTGAAAGAGCGTGCAGGAACAGAGAGATCTGGGGATGTATGTACAGTAATCTCTGAAGGTGGCAGAAGTTGAAGAAAGCTGTAATTTTACAGGTATAGAGTGCATAAGCAAGGAAGTTGTACTGAACTTTTATAAAACGTTGGTTAATGCTCAAATGGGGCACTGCGTTCAATTCTAGGCATGAAACTTTAGGAAGGATGTTAAGACATTGGTGGGGGCAGCAGAAGAGATTCATCAGAATGATACCAGGTCTGAGGAGTTTCAATTATGTGGAGAGACTGGAGAAGCCGGCACTATGCTCCTTAGAACAAAGAAAGTTAACAGGAGATTTAGTAAAGTTGTTCAAAGTCATGAATGCTTTTGTTAGAGTAAATAGGGAGAAACTGTTTCTAATGATCAAAGGGCCTGTAACACAGATTCCCTCCCTAACAGCACTATGGGTGTACCTACATTACATGGACTGAAGCAGTTCAAGAAGGTAGCTCACTGCCACCTTCTCAAAGGCAATTAGGGATGGGCAATAAATGCTGGCCTAGCCAGTGACACCCACATCCTGTGAAACTAAAAAAAAATTTAAGGTGACTGGCAAAGGAATCAGAGGCAACATGGGGAGACTTTTTTTATGCAGAGAGCTCTGATCTGGAATGTGCTGCCTGAAAAGATTATGTCAGCAGATTCATGAGTAACATTCAAAAAGGAATTGGATAAATACTTGAAGGGAAAAAAAATTGATAAGACAATGGGGGGAAAAGTAGGGGAGTGAGACTAATTGGAGGCCTCTTAAAGAGCCGACAAGAGCATGATGGGCCGAATGGCTTCTTTTGCGCTGCATATTCTATGATTTAACTGATGTGCTACTGGAATAAGAATGTAGCAACCTTAGCTCTGGGGTTTCTGCTTCCAACTGCTCAAGTACCTACAGACTGGACCATACACAATGAGGACAGCTTCAGGCTTGTTGAGATGAGCCAAATAATCAGCTCACACTGTCCAAGGTCAATTTGAATAGAACAATGCTCATTTCAGAATGGAATACAACTGGGCAAATAGGGATGACTGGGGAAGGAAAACATCTGGGTCACAGAAGAGTACACAATTGAGATTTCAAAATGACTTCCAATTAGGTAGCACTAGAAATGTGTGATATTTGAGGCTGGAATGTTATGTTTGCTTTTACACATATTGCTTCGAAGTACAATTTAATTATCATTTACAATCAGCTCATTTAGGTTTTGAGTGCTCTCTCTGAATGTGTCATTTAACAGAATTCAATTCCATGACAGATCCTGAAATGATTTGTTTCAGACACATGGGCCTGCGGGACTGGCCTCAAACTGCAGCTGGCCTTCCTAATAATTAAAATGAAACTTCAACAACTTTATTCGTGCTCAAGGGAGCAGAGAGCTTTGATTTTCTTTTTAAAAGAGTTGTGTTTCTTTCAAAAAAAGTATTTTCTCCTTAAGATTTGCAGCACCAATGAGTTTGTCATCAACACACCAAGCAATGATATATTCTAAATTGCATTTTCCATAGAGTTTGAGAAAGGTTATTAAAAACACATCTTTAATGAAACTATTTAGAAATGGATCGAACTGGCAACAGGGCTTCAGGGAGGTGCAAAAGCCTTCCATTCTGAAGATCTCGTCCAACCCTGCTTGTAAGAACAAGAGGGCAATAATAGTAGGAGACTTCAACTATCCTAATATCACCTGGGATTCAAACAATATAAGGGGCACTGAGGGGGAAAAATTCATGCAGTGTGTCCAGGAAAATTTTTCAACCAATTAGTGACAAGCCCAATGAGAGGAGATGCAATTCTAGACCTAGTCTTGGGGAACGAAGAAGGGCAAGTGGGTGAAGTGACAGTTGGTGACCATATTGGGGACAGTGATCACAATTCAGTTAGATTTAGCATTACCATAGAAAAGGACAGAGATAAGGCAGGAGTAAAAGTTTTGAACTGGGGGAAGGCAAATTTTGCTGAAATAAGAAGGGACTTGGCTGAGGTGGACAGCACTGTTGGAAGATAAAACAGTGGAAAACCAGTGGGAAGCACTAAAAAGCGAGATCCTAATTGTACAAAGTAGACATGTCCCCTACAAAAATAAAAGTGGTACTGCCAAATCTAGACCCCCCTGGTTGTCTAGAGGAATACAGGGGAAGATCAAACAGAAAAAGAAAGCGTACGATAGGCACAAAGAACTAAGCACTGCAGATAGCCTAGACGAATATATGAAGTGCAGGGACGAAGTAAAAAAGAAAATAAGGAAATGAAAGAGAGGGCATGAAAAAGAGGGCAAGTAAAGTTAAAGATAACCCAAAGATGTTTTACCAATACATTAATGCTAAAAGGTTAGTTAAGGAAAAACTGGGACCTATCAGAGATGAAAATGGAAATTTGTGTGTAGATGCAGAGGCTGTGGGAAGGGTTTTGAATGAATATTTTGTCTCCATGTTTACAAAGGAAAGGGAGGATGTAAATTATAGTAGTCCAGGAGGAACACTGCGAGATATTGGACGGGATAGCCATAAAGAGAGAGGAAGTACTTGAAGGGTTGAAATCCTTGAAAGTTGATAAGTCACCAGGGCCAGATGGATTGTTTCCGAGGCTGCTGAAGTAAGTCAGGGAGGAGATAGCAGATGCTCTGAGGGTGATTTTCCAATCTTCACTAGATACAGGGGAGGTACCGGAGGACTGGAGAAATGCAAACGTAGTTCTATTGTTTAAAAAGGGATCAAAGGAAATGCCAAACAATTATAGGCCAGTTAGTCTTACATCGGTGGTGAGCAAATTTGTAGAATCAATCCTGAGAGATAGGATTAACTGTCATGTGGAAAGGCATGGACTAGTCAGGGATGGTCAGCATGGATTTGTTAAAGGAAGGTCCTGCCTCACAAATTTGATTGAATTCTTTGAGGAAATGACAAGAAGGGTTGATGAAGGTAGTGCAGTGGATGTTGTGTACATGGATTTTAGCAAGGCATTTGACAAGGTCCCACATGGCAGATTGGTCAGGAAAGTAAAAGCCCATGGGATTCAGGGTAATGTGGAAAACTGGATAAAAGGTTGGCTTTGTAACAGGAAATAAAGGGTAATGGTCGATGGATGCCCGTGCGAATGGAAAGTTGCCTCAAGTGGTGTTCCACAGGGCTTGGTGTTGGGACCCTTGCTGTTTGTGTTATTTATTAATGATTTGGATGTGAACGTGGGGGGCACGATTGGGAAATCTGCAGATGACACAGATTGGCCGAATAGTGGATAGTGTAGAGGATAGCCATAATCTCCAAAACGATATAGATGGAGTGGGCGGTAAAGTGGCAGATGGATTTTAACGTAGAGAAGTGTGAGGTCATACATTTAGGGAGGTCAAACAGTTACAGGGATTACACAATAAATGGGAATATACTAAGAGGGGTAGATGAAGTGAGAGATCTTGGCGTACAAGTACACAGGTCCCTGAAGCCAGCAGTTCAAGTAGACGAGGATGTAAAGAAGGCATATGGAATGCTCTCCTTCATTGGCAGAGGCATGGAATATAAAAGTAAGGATATAATGTTGGAATTGTATAAAACACTGGTGATGCCACAACTGGAGTATTGTGTGCAGTTCTGGTCACCACATTACAGGAAGGACGTAATAGCTCTGGAGAGAGTGCAGAGGAGGTTTACAAGAATGTTGTCAGGGTTAGAAAAGTGTAGCTACGAGGAGAGATTTGATAGGTTGGGGTTATTTTCCTTAGAATAAAGAAGGCTGAGAGGTGACTTGATTGAGGTGTACAAAATTATGAGGGGAATAGATAGAGTGGACAGGATAAAATTGTTTCCCTTGGTGGAGAATTCTAGAACCAGGGGACATAGATTCAAGGTAAGTGGCAGAAGGTGTCGGGGGGGACATGAGGAAGAACTTTTTTATACAGAGGGTAGTGGGTGTCTGGAATTCACTCCCCAAGTTGGTGGTAGAGGCAGGAACTTTAAACTCTTTTAAAAAGTACCTGGATCTGCACCTTAACTGCTGTAAACTGCAGGGCTATGGGCCGGGTGCAGGAAGGTGGGATTAGAAAGGGCACCTGGGTGTCCTCGGGCTGGCATGGACAAGATGGGCCGAATGGCTTCCTTCTGTGCTGTAACTTTTCTATGGTTCTAACCATATTTACAATATACAGTCCTATTGATTTTTACTTGGCAATCTTTAAAACATTTTACTTAACTCCCTCATGCCTGTCCCTGAAAGCATGGGCCCCTTGCAGGGGGCAGCTCCCTCTTCAACTGGCTACTATTTGTGAGGCGCCTACCAATGTGTCGTCCAGCTTTAGGATCAAGGGCAGGCATCTCTCATCCTGTTCTCACCTGATATCCAACAGGGACTAAAAGAATAAATACTGTAATGTAGTAAGTGTGGTAGCCAATTTGTACAAAGAAAGCCCCCACAAAGAGCAATGTGATAATAACCAGATACTGTGTTTTTTGTGATGTTGATTGAGGGATAAACATTAGCCGGGATACTGGGCATAACTCCCCTGCTTTACTTCAAAATAATGCCATGGGATCTTTTACATCCACCTGAGCAGGCAGATGGGGCCTCAGTTTAATGTCTCACCTGACAGTGCAGCACTCCCTCAGTACTGCACTAGAGTGTCAGCCTAGATTTCTGTGCACTGCTTCTGGAGTGGAGCTTACCTACGTCCTCCTATGTAGAGAAGAGAGTGCTACAGCTGGCATCTAATGATTAGGTCTAGGGTTTTCTATTATTTAAGCCAAGAAATCTGAAGCAGCTAAATCTAGATCAAACCTGAGGCTTTGCTGCTTTTCAGTCAAATCTAAGGCAGTTCCTTTCTACCAGGGCTCCAACTGATCAGGTAATTCAGGAGAATTTCAGTCACCTTAGCTTCATCTCCCTTTTCAACAAGAGTCCTGCATTTCTTTCCTCTTTCAATAACTGTCATATTGTTATCTTTCTGACCACACTTCACTTTAGACATAAAAACCAATAACAGATGTTCAGTCATATCACCATTCAACACAAAAATCATTGGATCAACCCAACAATACTCAACTAATCACAACTGTGCATTGCTTTAGTTCCTGTCTTGTGGGCGCTTTTCCTAACCAAGTGCTCTTACTCTGGGTGCTTCCTCAGCAGCGGCAGCATTCGTGGTGGAAAGCTGCAGTTCTGCAATTGAGGAAACTGCCCTTGGAGGATGACCTCAATCAGTTTTGGGCCTCGAGGGCCCAACCTCAGGCTGTGTTATCTCGGCCTCGGCCTAGCAGTTTAAATCGACGAGCTAACAGAGAACAGCAAGGGCACTGGCCGAGTGGCTGGTGTGGGAGCAGAATTGCTGTTATCCTGAGAAGGGACCGCAGCTTCCTGTTCCACTGTCCACGGGCGGTGCCTCAGTAATCCTGCTGTTGTGTTGGAGAATAGATTGGTGTTCAATACTGCTAGCTAGAGATTGCTCATAGGTGGGTAATGTGTGGGCTGTGAATTGAGTAGTTGTTGAGGCTGATGGCGCAGTTGGTGCAATGAGCCATTTGGAGGTTGAACTCTCCTTGACAACTTGTGTCGTACCACTTCTTTCTGCATTGCAACAATGTTCTTAAGATGGCACACCACACTAAAGGCATTAAAAAAATGCAAATTGTTGTTGCTGTTAGTGCTATATCCTTAACATAGACTGCTCAACATTTATCTCAAGGGCCTCCTATCATTCTGAGGATAGAGGATGTACCTCCCTTTCTCTATTTCTTATACAAAGATCTCCAAGTGAAGCAGCAGGAAACTTTGGGGCATGTTTTCTCACAGTTTGAGACATTTTTACATAATTGGGTTGTCCAAATTTCACCCCGAAATTGTTTGCAGGATCCGGCCAGATTGATTGATCAGTCAGTATGAAGGGATTTCATTCCAGGAGCTAATTACATCAGACATTCTTAAATAGTCAGTCTTTGAGATCTGGATGATGTATGGGAACCTGCTCATTAGGATGATGTGCAACATCCCTTATTATATATTGTCATCAATCAGCAGTGGATTCTAGTTCTGTTTGAAAATCTGAACTTCATAGAAGAACAAAGCTATGCATCTACAAAAGTCTACAAAAGGTTGTCATATCTAAAACATTGCAAAAATCAATTTCTAGACTAGGTATTTTGATCCGAAATTTTCATTATTAAGACTGTACTCCAGGTAGTTCATAATTCTCTCTATAATTTTAGATGGAAAAGAAAATTGTCTGCTATCGTTTATATGTGATGCTAATAGAGCAACGCTGTCACTTCTCTTGTGTCCATGGCCACTCAGTTAAGCCACCAACTTTTATTGGGAGTCCAGCACTGTCTAGCATTAGCAAAGTTTAATCATTAGAATTTTTATAGCTCATTTAACATCTGTTGAGTTTTCTTTCACATAGCTCCTGCCAGACCCTCCATATATGGACTATTGAAGTTGGGTCCTGTATTGTGATCCCCTTTATTCCACATTTCTTACTTTGCTTTCCTTTGAATCTGCACTTATTCTCAATATATTATTGGAGACAATTAAGCATGGAAAAGTGTGCTGGTCTGCCTGCATGTACATTTGCTTAATTTCTCTGAAGAAGCATAAATAACCAGATGGTTAGTCACTGCTGAAAATGACAGATGTAGCTGTCTTGAATTAAGCTTTGAAGAGTTTGCACTTGCAGAACTTCAGGTTAGCGAATGGAAAGCATTCCTTGGAGAGTTGGAGAATCATATTAATGATTCTGAATCATCCATCCCATTTAGCATTCAAAGAAAGAAAGGACATAATAGAATATACATGCCATTCAGATAGAATTTACACGCCATTCGGCCCAACTGGTCCATGCCTGTGTTTATAGTGCATATGAATCATAGAACAATTCAGCACAGAAGGAGGTTATTTGACCATGCTGGCTCTTAGGTAGAACTATCCAATTAGTCCCAATCTTGTGATCTTTACCCTTAGCCCTGAAAGCTTTTTCCTTCAAGTATTCTGAAAGCTACTAGTGAATGAGGAAATGTATTCTAGGTCACAACAGCTCAGCACATAGCACTTAATGGAACTGAAGGTTATGTTTAAATAAGCATTCATGATGATGTGTGATAACTATCTGTTTTTTATTTATGGAATATTTTGCCTAAGAATAAGAAAAGCAAAATGACAGAGCTCTTGGAGTGTATTCATTGCAATGTGCTTACACCCATCGCCGACCTCTATTGTTCATTATTCATGGATGCACAAATCATTAAGAAAGAGTTGGTTGGCTAATGCCATAGAGAACCTCAGAAGCCCACTCTCCACAAAATCAGAGGTGGAGGCCTGAGGTCTACCCCTTGGCTAAATTGCTCCACATGCCCTGATGTACAAAGTATCTATGAACAACTTGTATTTATATAGCATTTTTAACATGGTAGAATGTGCTTTGCAAGGGATGCTATTAGACAAAACTGACACTTAAGGAGATATTAAGAGAAGTGATCAAAAGTTTAGTGAAAGAGGGAGGTTTTAAGGAGTGTCTTAAAGGAGGTGAGAGAGGCAGAGAGATTTAGGGAAGCATTTCTAGAGGTTCAGGCCAAGGCAGTTGAAGTCATGCCTGCTAAAAGTGTACATAAATAATGGACAAGTTGTATTATTAGATCCTGCAGGCCCATGAGTTCCATTTAAATTGTGAACCTATGCCTAATCAATGAATGGAACTAGTTTGGAACAGCCATCAAAAAGAACATCCAAACAGCACCACTTTGCTTTGGTTTCAGTGCCTCTCATGCCCAGTAAGCCCACTTTTCCAGGCCTCACAGTACTCCGTGCCACTCCCCCACACTGGGGAACTGCCTGGTGCAGGCAGCCAGCACTCCCTCATTGTCAAATCACCTGCTGTATCCAGGGAGCTCCTGGCCACTTCCTGAGGGAGGCGTGTCTAGAACACCAGCAGCATAGCACAGTGGAAGGAAGGAAAAGGACAACATACAAATGAAGTGAGCTATTTCTCATCGCCTTCCACATCCAATGGAGAAAATTCCACAATGCATTTCCATCATTCCCTGATTCAAACATGGAACTGTGCCCCTTTCATGTGCATATTGAATAGCCAACCACATTTCACCTCAATACAGCACATTTGATAAGTCCAATTACTTTGGAGTACACTATCCACTTGTGTTTCGATTTCCTTTGCTGCTCTTGTTCTGATCGACCTGCTGGGTGAACAATTAAATGGGCTGCTGTACAACCAAAATTGATTTTCCATCCCCAGTTTCAAGAAATCCTCATTTGAGCAGAACATTAGCAGAAGATTTACTGGTTCTTCAGGACTGAGCAGAAATGGATTAAAGGCCAACAGGATTTCTCAGCACTGCTGACTGTCGAATCTCAAGCTTACTAATGTATAAAGGCGACCTGGGTTTATGCAATGTCTCGCGTGTAGAAAAAAGTTTCATTGGGCTTCATGGAAAAATATAAAAAAGAATGAGGCAGCCATAATTCTCAGAGTCTGCAGTAATATTCAGAGTCTGCAGTAATATTCAGATTCTGCAGTAAGAATCAGAGGCTTCAGTCGGCTGAAGATTTTATTTTAATGTAAAGCAGGGCGAAAGGAAAAAAGGGGAAATGTAGAGTTTTGAATCATGTGATTTTGCTTGGTTAATTACAGAGAAAACCAGATGATCTCCTGTTTTTTAATGAAGAGCAATTCCACTGCCCAGGTCCAATTTTAAGTGACAAGTTGCTATTTCAGTGTGGAGTGCAATTTGACCAAGTTGTGAATCCTTCACAGCTCCCAAGAGTTTCCTGAGAGCAGCTTGTCTTATTTTATTACTTGATTGGGACTGAATTACTGGCTGGAACACTTGCTGTCACCTGCCCTGGAGACAAGTGCAAATTAAATGGTTTGCTATGAAGAGCACATAACACAGTGAAACAGGTCAAAAACAGTGGAGGGTTTTTAAACACAACCTTCTGTTGATGTTACCCATGATGAGCCTTTTTCACAATTTGCCCAGGAACATTAATTTAATCTCATGGGTGTAATTTTACAGCCTTGTTGTGGCGGGGGTGGAACTGTAAAATGCGGCGAGCTGTTCAAAATTCCATTGACTTTGGCGGGAGCTGAAGATCCCGCCGGCAGGATGAGCCGTAAAATTCCGCCCCATGTCTCAATTCATCATTTTTCAAGCTTTTGATTTTAGGGGCTTCTAATAATTAGTCATTTGGTAGCACAGAACTTGAGTATTGCTGACAAGAGACATGCTATGGAAGCTTTTCATCTTGCACTTAGCAGGACAGATTCGCAAGAATACCAATTGTAAAGGGAACAACAATTTATACTGCATGAGAAGAGATTGCTGACTGGTAGGCAAATGGACTCTGATTAGTAGAGGTGTTGCCATGGAGAATGCATCAGGCAACAGTTAACTGCCAAGCTTCTGTTTAAATTCAAACCAGGTCAACTCTGATTGGTCAAAGCATTGCCATGGGGAATGAACCAGGGAATGCTGTCCCCCAAGCTTTTGTTTGAAAAAGTCGCAATACAGGCACATGCTCCTTCTGCGAGCCTTACTGACAATCTTAAATTGGTTGTCAGCGTAATGCTTAGCACAACCACGTTTATACATTGTGCCATTTTCAACTAAAAAAATGCTTGGGGGCACCCATTTCCTGATTCATTCCTCATGGCAACGCCTTGACCAGAGATGACCTATTTGATTTGAATTTAAACAAAAGCTTGGCAGTTAACTGTTCCCTGGTATATTCTCCATGGCAACGGCTCTACCAATCAAAGTCCACTTGCCAACCAATCAGCACTCTCTTCTCATGCAGTATAAATTGTTGCTCCCTTTACAATTGGTATTCTTGCGTCTGTCCTGCTGAGTACAAGACAAAAACGTTCGACATCGTGTCTTTTTTCAGCAATACTTCTAACAATTGTTTGAAAAATGAAAAGGAACTTTGAATGAGGAATGGCTGGTGTTTGTCCTTTTGCTGAGATCGTTTGCTCCCATTGTACAACGACAGGGTTTGTGTTTGCTGTGGCCCAGTGACAGCACTCTGCCCTCTTCTCTTTGCAGACCACCATCATTAGGATGAATCCTTGGCTTGTGGCTTACTGTGTACCTGTACCTGGGGATAACTGTAATTTGGCTGCAAATCAATTAGTTCATTTAAAAGGTTGGTGGAATTTTGGTTGTAAACATACATTTACAATGTGCCCAAATATTTTCAACCATCTAAGGCGGCTATCTGCTTGAACAAATTTCTGCCCATAATACAGGCCCCGTCCCCAGCTCTCAAATCCAACTGCGTTTATGAAGGGATCTCTCAATATAGCAACCTAATTCTCAGCCTCAATGGAAAAACAAAGTCATCTTATTAGCCTTTGAATTATTTTGAACATTTTAACAAGATTTATCCACACAGAAAGCTGTTCTAAATATTCTGTTTCCTTTAATGCAGGTAAAAATCGCATTAAAAATGTAAACCTTAACCCAATTACAAGGTCCTTTGTCTGAAGTGCATGAATGATGACCAATCAAGTTGAAACTTTAAATTTTAAGACTCAAAGGAGAAATATACTGATAGGGGTTTGCCAATGTTTATGTTAATTAATGCCTATTTTAAGCTTGGGCACATTCTAATCAGATTGGGAAGATACTCGGGCTAATTTGACTTCAGGAAAATTGGCACAGCTTTGGGTGCAACTTCCAAGTTAAACCCAAGGAGGAAACTTCAGGATCTTAGGTTCAAACACGAGAGTTAAATGGACTCTTGCATTAGTGGTGCAGATGTCTACCATTGCTTCCCTGTTTCTGTTCAAAAGCGGCTGCAGAGCCACAAACAACTGCAAAACAAAACATCTCAAGAACTACCATACCTCGCATAACAGGTCAGAACATTTTATATTTCTCATTTCTCTCCCATTGGCATTTTGTTGAAAGGGAATATTTCTGCACGTTCTGCCAACTCATTGTTGGAGCAACCCCAAACTCTTGATCACCTGCTGTCTTCCTGCAGCTCTTCAAGTGGCTATGTACCCTTCCTTTCAAAGGTGCATTCAATGTTCCAACAATTGTCATGGGAAATAAATTTCATCAAACCTCTTTTAGTGCTCATTTTAAACTGATGAACCTGCAACACCCCAGCTCCCCAAATAGAGGAACTATTTCTTACCAAATCACCCTCAGAACATATCATGATTTAAAAAACCCACATTAAATCTCTTCTGAGCCTACCTTTGCTGCAATGGGAATAAACTAGCTCAAATTCTTCCTCAAGTTCCCATCCCTGGTATCTCCTGCAGGCCAGCTCCTTTGATTAAATTTTTTGAGATCACTTTTAAAAAGCTGTGCCATAATAATAAAGGTCAGCCCCAACTTCAAGTATAGCCGCACTTCTTCAGCCATGAATACATCACCACACACCATAACCTCGAGTGTGGATAGCTGCCCTCCAAACCAAATTGACATCAGACAGAGAGAGGCCTGCATTATGTTCAAAGTTTTGTCTGTTATTATTTCCTGTGTGCCACTTTATTAACATTTGTTTTGACACATGCATGGTTTTCTGCAGTTAACAAAAGACAATAAAAATGTTAATTTAAGAGGGCATTAGTTCTAAAACCTATGAATAGGATTTTTTTTTCACTTACCGCTTCAGCAGAATTACATACCAAGACAAATGTTCAACTAATCAAGACTAGCTTTCCAAATAATATTTTTATGGAATGGCTTAAATATTCAGCAAAAGATGTGTGAATTAACGCTTTAGAAAGGGAGCTACTGGATATTATCTGCATTAATTATTCAGGTTTAAACCAGTGAAAATATGTTATAAAGCTAACAGAAACACCATTAAAGGATATTTAAAGCATCAATATCTGTCTAGAGTTACAGGCCAAACCCAATTATTAATTTTTTTTAAAAACAGCTGCATTTGTACTCCTCACTCTGGACCTCAACTCTTACAATTAGAAAAGAAATCCCCAATGAAGCGAGTACATTTTCCACATTAGCCATCCTAATGATCACACTTACCCAGAGTTGCTATTTTGTCCTTCTGGTTGACAGCTAATTAGAATTGGTTTGAGGACATGCAGATTCATTTCATATCAGACCCTTATGGTCTGCAAAGAACGAGGCTATTCATTCCATTGATCTGGACCAACTTCAAACCACGGATCTCAAAGATACATAGTCCCCTTCATCCATCATCATTCTTGCTCTCTTTATATACACTGAATTCAAATGGAACTTTCTGGCCTCTGTCATTGGTAAATCTGTCTTTAAGAAGCTCATATTTTTCTTTCATACAAAACAGTTTCGCCCCCCCTCAATTCTTAATTCTCCATAAATCCACTTAATCCTTGAATATTGGAGAAGGCTCTTCTGCCCTGCGTTCTGGACAAGATACAGTTATTGGATATGCCCGTGGTGCTTATTACAGGAGACACAGACCAGTTACAGCTGTTTGAAGCCTCTGGTATAGGCCTGGGTGCGATATACCCCAGCCTTGCAATTCATCTACAACCTGGAACCCATCCCTAGATAGTGTAGAGAGACTTAGCAAATGCTGTACTTAAAGTTCGACATTTTTAGTTCAACACATGAGCAGATTACAAAATATGTGTTAGGTGTTCAGCCATGGTAGTACTCTCGCTTCTGAGTCAGAAACTTATGGGCTTAAGTCCTACTCCAAAGAATTGAGCCCATAATCCAGGCAATAGTTTATCTGATATCCAACATGGTGTCAGGCAGTCTGTGTACGTGCTACATTGTGATACAGTTAAAAAGTTCAGAAAAACAGCTGTCAGCTCATGTGGGACTTCAATTCACTAAATTCCTTCAAATGACCGCTGAACTATTTCTAGCTTAGGTGAGATCACCCTCTATTAGAGATAGGTACTGCCCAACATGAATCAGGACCAGGGTGATTTCCCGGACTAGTTTAGTTAGCTTAATCGGTTGGAGAGGAAATTTCCAGATTTATTAATTTATTATATCTGGCTTCTCGTCTCTTGCAGGAGATCACATGGTTTTGGGTGGGGTGGTAGAGATGCACAAATATAGTTGTGTAGGGCAGCGTAGAGGACCCAGAGATTCTTTTCCTGTTTGTCATTGCTCGTATGCATATGGACATTAACACTACAACAGTGTCCCTTTAACAGAGAAAAGGAGCTGGTTTGAGTGATTACATCCAACGCTGAAGAGTTTCTCTCTGTAGTTTGGGAGGCAAATCTTGCACTGCATCCCTGAAGCCTTCATCCTGCTGGGTTGTGACAAGTGAGTTATTTGTTAGAGAAGTGCATTTGACGTTTATTCTGCACCAGTTAATTGCTGAGCTGATGAAGTGTCCACTCTCTCACTCTGGACAAATTGTCTTATGTGCATCAAGCGACAGACAACATTTGTTCACCCGTGCCCAAAAAAAGCATCGATTTGCAGGAGAAAAACAGCTGTTCATTTTGCCTCCTCCTTTCAAAGCTGGAGGTAGAAATGCTTTCACTTCTGCCAAGAGACTGGGAATGTGTGGCCATGGCAACCTGGGACAATAAGTAGGGAATGTTGGCTCTCAGGGACCCTGTGGGTGACATGAGAAATAGTCTGGTCCCTGTTTAGTTGTAACCCCATTGAGTCTTTTGCTAATAGAAATCACACATCTTCCAGTTCCAGCCCAAGCATTGACATTGGGGTAAACTAGTTAAACACAGAGATCAGCCTTAACAGAGCTCCTTGATCATGTCACATACTCAGAGATTTCCCCAAGGAAATGTAGGAATGCCTTTGAGTTTCTCAGTGGAGCAGAGATTGTTTGAATGGAGTAGGTTCTTTGAGGTACTTGAGCACTTTACTCTTGCATTGGTCAATGTGATTGTCACCGCTTGGTCTCAGATGTTACTTGGAACTCTGGTAATGATCATGTGTAAATACATTTTATCTTATATTAGCAGTCGTGAGAAGAGCATTCAGTTCGTCAAAGTGTCATACTAATCGCCCCTTTCCGTGCATCACTCCTGTTCCTACAAACAGCATATCCTTCCCCTGACCATCACTAATGCAATGGGAGATCTTCACATACTCCCAATTTTCACCTTTCCATTCTCATACAACTGGAGGTAGAGAGTGAGACATCGCCATTTAAAAATATTCAGTACTATCAACTGTTCAGTATTTGTAACGAGTACTGCACTATGCAAGTCTGGACTATCTACTTCAATCCTCAGAATAGATTGAACTCACAACATTTTGACTTGGAGGAGAGAGAGTGTTACCCATTGAGCCATGGCAACAGAAAACACTATGATAGATTTTGCGGCTGTAATGACAGCAAAGCTGTCAGCGTCCACCGTCTTTACAACTGGGAAACTAACAGCAACAACAGAAATATCTGGAAAAACTCAGCAGATCTGGCAGCATCAGCGGAGAAGAGCAAAGTTGACGTTTCGAGTCCTCATGACCCTTCAACAGAACTAAGTAGAAATAGGAAAGGGGTGAAATATAAGCTGGTTTAAGGGGGAGGCGGGGGGGAAAGAATGTGGGGGAGGGGCGGGGGGTGGGGTTGTTGCAACCTCTGGTCTCCGCACATGCACAATGTGGAACTCTAGATTCCCTGCTCTTCCACGGGATCCGCTGTTCCTGTTAAAGTTCCTGCAAGTAGAAGCCTTCTGGAATTGCTTGAATTGATATAAACTTCCACTTTGATATGAGTACTCTTGCGGTAAAAACTCTTGGAAATTTACAACTTGTTATGGACAGAGGAGGAGAAATAAACTGAAACCAATTCCCTTTCCTCACTGTCCACAATCAATGGTTTTTTGGAAAGCTAGATGTTTGTGTTTCTTAGCCCCCTGAGGGTGTGGTCATTTTAAATAACGGCAGCAGAC
The DNA here is from genome assembly GCF_964194155.1 of Cetorhinus maximus. Taxonomy (NCBI): domain Eukaryota; kingdom Metazoa; phylum Chordata; class Chondrichthyes; order Lamniformes; family Cetorhinidae; genus Cetorhinus; species Cetorhinus maximus. The sequence goes on along the minus strand of NC_135898.1, from coordinate 16,969,616 downwards.
TTTTGTGTGTTTAAATAAACAAGATTATTTATTTACACACACGCCACGAAAATCTAAACGCTATGTCAATCACATCACACACTCAAGAAAGATACAATGAGAGAAAATATTGCAATTCCAGAAGGGTCAAACCAATAGAATAGAAAACAGTTCACATGTTTGACTCATTGTAGGAAAAAACAATCTTTGCGTGTCGGGTAAAGATGTATTTTTCACTCTTGAATTATAGTTTAGATGAGTTCAGAGCTGGAATTGGATATCAGGATTAGTGTAGGATTCCTTTACAGAAACAGAATTACCTGGAAAAACTCAGCAGGTCTGGCAGCATCGGCGGAGAAGAAAAGAGTTGACATTTCGAGTCCTCATGGCCCTTCAGCAGAACTGAGTGAAGTTAGGAGAGGGGTGAAATATAAGCTGGTTTAAGGTGGGGGGAGAGTGGGGGGGGGGGGGTAGAGAGAGAAGTTGGGGGGTGGGGGTGGGTTGTAGGGACAAGCAAGCAGTGATAGGAGCAGATAATCAAAAGATGTTACAGACAAAGGAACAGAGAGGTGTTAAAGGTGGTGATATAATCTAAGAGAATGTACTAATTAAGAATGATTCCTTTGTTCAGTAGGTCACAAAGCTAGGCATGTGGCTTTTGTATCAGGAGGTCCAATTTTTTCATAGATGGATCTGGGGTTTTGGAATCAGGCTGGGGGCTTTTTTAAAGATAATTTACAGCCTCCCAGTTCTTAAAAGGCAAAGATAGCACAGCTTTATTGATGTTGTTCTGCAGCCTCCAGTGGTTTCCTGCAAAAATGCACAGCTTCTCTCTGGGACTTTAGATAAACTCATTAGCTTTCTTTTGTTAAATTGCAAACTTGGGGACGTAGAGTCTAAGAGTCCATTGATTCTGTGTTTTGAGTAAACTTCGAACAATGACAGGTGTGAATTCCATAAATAACATTTGTCTTGGTATGTCCATTCAAGGGGGAGGCTCCCCACCCAGAATGATTCAATTTGGAAATGTCTGGAAGTCCGTGTTGAAGTTGCAGATGTCATCTGATCCCTTGGCAGCCACGGGTCCATTTTAAATACATGAAAGGCAGTTCTAGAAGCTTCCTTGTGCGCACAGCCCATTTGTACAGTTATGAATATGACATGCCCTTACTGGGCACGACAAACATATTGAAGGAAGTGTAACTAGGTTTTTAACAGCATATTAGGATCATAATTATTAATTAACAACCTTTGTCCTGGAAAACTGATTATATATTTGAATATAATCAGTTTTCCAGGACAAAGGTTGTTAATTAATAATGGAATGTCAAATTTCTCCACTATGGTATTAAAAAAATCCATTGATATTTGAAACAATAAAAACCTCTATTAAACTTATTTCAGCTTTTCCTTTAATCCTATGTACATGTCCCAATCTTAATTTCACTTTCTTTAAAATGTTTAAAGAATGAAGGATGATCAGTGTTTTTTACTTCCTGATTTGCTGTCGGTGAGAATTCTGCAATGTGATTCGACGTTTAGTCTGCTTGATGACATCACTGTTACAAGACACGAGAGATCCCCCTGAGCTGATGCCAGAATGAAAGTGATAGCAGGAAAGGGGAAATTGTACCACAGAGATTGCTAGATCTTTCTAAAGAAATAATACAAAGTAGAAGAGGTTCCGAGTAAGAGAAAAGTAATTGAATGATATTTGACTTTTCCCTCCCTCCGATGCGATAGATGCAGCTTGATATTATTAAGAATGAGTTGATGGCTCTGGACGTGTGTGACAATCCCACACACAGATTTGCCCAGCAGTGACAGCTCTGAAAGTGCAGCATCTTTAAATATCAGATAAGAGTTTAACCCTGGAGTTCTGATGGTATGAGCTAGAGCTCAACAATTCAATCGCTCCTTTTCACTTGTATTCCTGCCCATATATGAAGTAACGTTTTGTAGTCAGATGTAAAACACCCCTGTTATTTCAGTTCTACTCTCCCGATAGCATTGTCACTGTCCTTCACAAAGCTTTTCCCTACACCAAGCCTGATTCTGCTCCATTCAGAACACCTTGCATGTAATGGAAAAGAGCAAAAAAAAAACCGCCTGTGTATTTTGCGCATTAAACTGATTCTGGGTCAGTAATGCAATCTGGAGGATTCTGCTGATATTCATAAACATGGCTGAAAGGGGATCTTGTAACCTGTGGCCTGTCATTTGTTATCCTATGTTTAATGCATGGTTAGAGGCAGGATACTCCTCAATAAATTCAGCCCTGCTGTTTTATCAGTTTCATGTAATTTGATGTGTTTTTATGTCTAAACTTTAGTCAACCTCATATAAAGGGTGGGAGACTACTTTCCTTGGTTTTCGAACCAGTATGTCAGCAGTGGACAGTGTTATTACCTGCACAATCTTCAAACCCCGGGTGAAATCATCTTGCCTTTGTTTACAACCTCCACACATGGGGCAGGCTGCCAGCCCACTCCTAGCACTCTAGTGACAAACTGCCATCATGAAAATAGCATTAGGATTAGTCCAGTTAAGGTGCAACAACAACTTTTATTTATACAATTAAATGTCCGAAGGCGCTTCGTAGGAGCATTATATATCAAAGTTTGACACTGAGCCATGTAAGGGGATATTAGGACACGTTCACAAAATACTTGGTCAAAGAGCTAGCTTTTAGGTTCATGTTAAAGGAGAAAAGAGAGGTAGAGAGGTTTATGGCAGGGATTCCAGAGTTCAGCGGTTAGGCAGCTGAAGACACAGCTGCCAGTGGTGGAGTGATGAAAGCTCAAGAGGCCAGGATTAAATGAATGCAGACGAAAGCTTCTTCATTGTGTCATTTCCCCAACCCATTTCCCACATCAACTGTCAGGTAGCCCCACTGATTGTCTTCAGAGTGCCAATGAGTGTCAATTTAAGGACAACTATGTCCTGTGGGCCCATGACCATGTATGAGTTTCTCCAAGGCAGGTTTTTATTTTATTCATTCATGGGATGCGGGATTCGCTGGCTGAGCCAGCATTTATTGCCCATTCCCAGTTGCCCTTGAGAAGGTGGTGGTGAGCTTCCTTCTTGAACTGCTGTAGTCCATGTGTTGTAGGTACACCCACAGTGCTGTTAGGATCCAAGATTTTGACTCAGCGACAGTGAAGGATCGGCGATATATTTCCAAGTCAGGATGGTGAGTGACTTGGAGGGGAGCTTCCAGGTAGTGGTGTTCCCATCTATCTGCTATCCTTGTCCTTCTAGATGGTAGTGGTCGTGGGTTTGGAAGGTGCTATCGAAGGAGCCTTGGTGATTCCTGCAGTGCATCTTGTAGATGGTACACACTGCTGCAACTGTGCATCGGTGGTGGAGGGAGTGAATGTTTGTGGATGTGTTGCCAATCAAGCGGACTGCTTTGTCATGGATGGTGTCAAGCTTCTTGAGTGTCATGGGGGTTGCACTCATGCAGGTAAGTGGGGAGCATTCCATCATGCTCCTGACATGTGCCTTGTAGGTGATGGACAGGCTTTTGGGAGTCAGGAGGTGGTTTACTCGTCGCATGATTCCTATCCTCTGACCTGCTCTTGTAGCCATGTTATTTATATGGCTAGTCCAGTTCAGTTTCTGGTCAATGGTAACCCCAGGAACTTGATAGTGGGGGATTCAGTGATGATAATGCCATTGAACATCAAGGGGCGATGGTTGGATTCTCTCTTGTTGGAGATGGTCATTGCCCGACACTTATGTGGCACAAATGTTACTTGCCCGCTTGTCAGTCCAAGCCTAGATATTGTCCAGGTCTTGCTGCATTTGGACATGGACTGCTTCAGTGTCTGAGGAGTAGCGAATGGTGCTGAACATTGTGCAATCATCAGCAAACATCTCCACTTCTGACCATGTGATGGAGCGAAGGTCATTGATGAAGCAGCTGAAGATGGTTGGGCCGAGGACACTACGCTCAGGAACTCCTGCAGTGATGTCCTGGAGCTGAGATGGCTGACCTCCAACAACCACAACCATCTTCCTCTGTGCTAGGTATGACCCCAACCAGTGGAGAGTTTTCCCCCCGATTCCCATTGACTCCAGTTTTGCTAGGGCTCATTGATGCCACAGTCAAATGCGGCCTTGATGTCAAGGGCAGTCACTCTCACCTCACCTCGGGAGTTCAGCTCTTTTGTCCATGATTGAACCAAGGCTGTAATGAGGTCAGGAGCTGAGTGGCCCCGGCGGAACCCAAACCCAGAGTCAGTGAGCCGGTTATTGCTAAGCAAGTGCTGCTTGATAGCACTGTTGACAACCTCTTCCAATTCTTTGCTGATGATTGAGAGTAGACTGATGGGGCAGTAATTGGCTGGGTTGGATTTGTTCTGCTTTTTGTGTACAGGACTTACCTGGGCAATTTTCCACAAAGCTGAGTAGATATCAGGGTTGTAGCTTTACTGGAACAGCTTGGCTAGGGGTGCGGCAAGTTCTGGAGCACAGGTCTTCAGTACTATTGCCGGAATATTGTCAGGGCCCATAACCTTTGCAGTATCCTGTGCCTTCAGCCATTTCTTGATATCACATGGAGTGAACTGAATTGGCTGAAGACTGGCCTCTATGATGCTGGGGACTTCCGCAAGAGGCCGAGATGGATCTTCCACTCCGCACTACTGGCTGAAGATATTAGCAAATGCTTCAGCCTTATCTTTTGCACTGATGTGCTGGGCTCCCCCATCATTGAAGCTGGGGATAATTGTGGCGCCTCCTCCTCCAGTGAGTTGTTTAATTGTCCACCACCATTCACGACTGGATGTGGCAGGACTGCAGAGCTTAGATCTGATCCGTTGGTTGTGCGATCGCTTAGCTCTGTCTATCACTTGCTGCTTATGCTGTTTGGCACGCAAGTAGTCCTGTGTTGTAGCTTCACCACGTTGACACCTCATTTTCAGATATGCCTGGTGCTGCTCCTGGCATGCCCTCCTGCACTCTTCATTGAACCAGGGTTGATCCCCTGGCTTGATAGTAAATGGTAGGGTGGGGGATATGCCAGGCCATGAGGTTAAAGATTGTGTTCGAGTACAATTTTGCTGCTGCCGAGGGCCCACAGTGCCTCATGGATGCCCAGTCTTGGCTTGCTAGATCTGTTCGAAATCTATCCCATTTAGCACGGCAGTAGTGCCACACAACACGATGGAGGGTATCCTCAATGTGAAGGCAGGGCTTCATCTCCTCAATGACTGTGCAGTGGTCACTCCTACCAATACTGTCATAGACAGATGCATCTGTGGCAGGCAGGTTGGTGAAGATGAGGTCAACCTCTTGTGGGCTCCCTCACCACCTGCTGCAGACCCAGTCTGGCAGCTATGTCATTTAGGACTCAGCCAGCTCAGCCATTAGTGGTGCCACTCTTGGTAATGGACATTGAAGTCCCCACCCAGAGTACATGCTGTGTCCTTGCCACCCCCAGTGCTTCTTCCAAATGGCGTTCAACATGCAGGAGCACTGATTCATCAGCTGAGGGACGGCCGTACATGGTAATCAGCAGGAGGTTTCCTTGCCCATGTTTGACCTGATGCCATTGAGTCTGGAGTCGATGTTGAGGACTCCCAGGGCAACTCCCTCATGACTGCATACCACTGTGCCGCCAACTCTGCTGGGCCTGTCCTGCTGCTGGGGCAGGGCATACCCAGGGATGGTGATGGTGGTGACTGGGACATTATCTGTAAGGTATGATTCTGTGACTATGTCAGGCTATTGCTTGACTAGTCTGTGAGACAGCTCTCCCAATTTTGGCACTAGCCCCCAGATGTTAGTAAAAAGGGCTTTGCAGGGTCGACAGGGCTGAGATTGCCATTGTCGTTTCTGGTGCCTAGGTCGATGCCCGTCTGGTTTCATTCCTTTTTTATGACTTTCTAGTGGTTTGTTACAACTGAGTGGCTTGCTAGGCATGTAAGAGTCAACCACATTGCTGTGGGTCTGGAGTCACATGTAGGCGAAACTAGGTAAGGATGACATTAGTGAACCAATGGGGTATTTACAACAATCTGTAAGGTGTGATTCTGTGACGTCAGGCTGTTGCTTGACTAGCCTGTGAGACAGTTAGTCAGAAGGAAAAGGGAGGCTTTCAGCAGGTACAAGGGGAGCAAATCAGCGAAGGCATTAGTGGAGTACAGAAAGTGCAGGGTGGAGCTTAAGAAAGTAATTAGGAGAGCAAAGAGGGGATATGAGAAAGCTCTGGCTGGTAAAAGTAGGGAAAATTCCAAGATATTCTATAAGTATATTAATGGGAAGAGGATAACCAGGGAAAGAGTCGGGCCCACAAGGGATCAAGGGGGCAATGTATGGGTGGAGCCAGAGGACATCGGTAGAGTGTTGAACGAATACTTCACATCCGTCTTCACCCAAGAGAATGAGGATGAAGGTATCGAACTCGGGGAGAGAGACTGCGAGGTTCTTGAGCAAATTGATATAGGGAGTGACAATATATTGGAGGTGTTGGCAGGCTTAAAAGTGGACAAATCTCCGGGTCCAGATGATTTGTATCCCAGGCTGCTGAGGGAGGCAAGGGACGAGATCTCAGGGGCTCTGACCCAAATTTTTAATTCCTCTCTGGCCACGGGGGAGGTGCCAGAGGACTGCAGAACAGCTAATGTGGTTCCGCTATTTAAGAAGGGTTGCACAGATAAGCCAGGGAACTACAACCCAGTGAATCTCACGTCAGTGGTAGGGAAACTATTGGAGAAAATTCTGAGAGAGAGAATCTATCTCCACTTGGAGAGGCAAGGTTTGATCAGGAATAGTCAGTATGGCTTTGTCAAAGGGAGGTCATGCCTAACAAATTTGATTGAATTTTTTGAGGAGGTGACCAGGTGTGTAGATGAGGGTAGTGCAGTTGATGTAGTTTATATGGATTTCAGCAAAGCCTTTGACAAGGTCCCACATGGGAGACTTATAAAGAAGGCAAATGCACATGGGATACAGGGTAATTTGATAAGGTGGATTCAAAATTGGCTTAGTTGTAGGAGACAGAGGGTGATGACAGAAGGGTGCTTTAGTGACTGGAAGCCCGTGTTCAGTGGCGTACAACAGGGATCTGTGCTGGGTCCCCTATTATTCGTCATTTATATAAACGGCAAAGATGACTATGTGGTGGGTAGGATTAATAAGTTTGCGGATGACACAAAGATTGGCCGGGCGGTTAACAGTGAGGTTGAGTGTCTTGGGTTACAGGAAGATATAGATGGGATGGTCAAATGGGCAGATAAGTGGCAGATGGAATTTAACCCTGAAAAGTGTGAGGTGATGCAGTTTGGAAGGATAATTTGACAAGGAAGCATTCAATGAATGGCATGACACTAGGAAGTTCTGAGGAACAAAGGGACCTTGGCGTGTGTGTCCATTGATCTCTGAAGGCGGAGCGGCACGTTCGTGGGGTGGTGAAAAAGGCATATGGGATACTTGCCTTTATCAATCGAGGCATAGGTTACAAAAGTAGGGAGGTCATGTTGGAGTTGTATAGAGGCCACAGTTGGAGTACTGTGTGCAGTTCTGGTCGCCACATTATAGGAAGGATGTGATTGCACTGGAGGAGATTCATCAGGATGTTGCAAGATTATGAGGGGCATGGACAGGGCGGATAGGGCAGCTGTTCTCATCAGTTGAAGCGTCAGTCACGAGGGGACACAAGTTCAAGGTGAGGGGGGATGTGAGGAAAACCGTTTTTATCCAGAGGGTGGTGACGGTCTGGAATGTGCTGCCTGGGAGGGTGGTGGAGGTGGGTTGCCTCACATCCTAACATTCAAGGCTATGGGCCAAGTGCTGGTAAATGAGATTAGGTAGGTCAGGTGTTTCTCACGTGTTGGTGCAGACTCAATCGGCTGAAGGGCCTCTTCCGCACTGTGTGATGGTTCCAATCCAATCCATGGTCATCATTCGGTTTATAATTCCAGATTTTTTTTCTTGAATTCAAATTCCACCATCTGCCGTGGTGGGATTTGAACCCGGGTCCTTGGAGCATTACCCTAGTTCTCTGGATTACTAGTCCAGCGACAATACCCATATGCCATCGCCTCCCCCTAACTTGAATGAACAGTTAGCAGAAAGCAGCCTCGATTCTCCACCACTGCCAGCTAATACATCCCCCCAATTTTTTTGGCTCCTGTCACTGAATCATTGCAGTTCTACTAAACAGGACACTAGTTTCTGTTGTACTGCAACATATTGGAAGGGAACACTTAAAAGAAATAATTTAAATCTATTATGCTGTTCCAAGTAATTAAATCTTGGATGTTTTCTACTCATGTCGAGGGTGTATCTTGTGTTATCTAGTTTCAAATTTAGCCACATTTAATTCAAAGTATATTGTGCTGATGATTTTAAGTCATCTTGAATGCAAAGCAGGATTTCTTTTTGAAGTAAAATTCATCCACAAGGTTTGTTCTGTGGTACATTCTTCGCAGCTCAATTTAGAGCAATTTTATCTTTATGCAGCAGCAGAAAGGTGCCAACTGGCAGCAGTTAGAGCATTCAGAGACATTCCAGTAGAATGGCTGAGTCAGGCACTCAAGCTGCATTCGTGGATGAATGACTGCCCTGGCAATTCTAAATCTGCTGCCCACCATAAACTACTAACATTTCATTAGTTTTAGACCTAACAATAACTGATCTCTGTGCACTGGAGCTCTCTATTCATGAGTTTTTCCAGGTAATTCTGTTTTTGTTTTGGATTTCCAACATCCGCAGTAGCTTTTTGTTTTTATCTCTAAGTTTAAATCTCTGTCTGAGTTATGACAGCCATGACAGTCACTCTTAGCTGTTTCACAAAGGCCAGGTGAAAACAATAGCAATAAGTAAATTTGTCCCATGCAGTTTCTTGCTGACCAGCTCACCATCATCACTAAATGAGCAGTCAGCTGTGGCTCACTTCATAGCACCCTTGCCTTTGAATCAGAGGGTTGTGGGTTCATGTCCCACTCCCGGAAACCAAGAACTGTGATTGTACTCAAAAGAGTTGCAATCTGTGACTGTTGATAACTCGAAAGAGTATCATCACTAAATGCATGTTTAATGGCAGCTGTGGCATTCTTGCCTCTAAGTGAGAAGGTTCCAGGTTCAAATCCCACTCTGGGACTTGCAGACAAAAATCTAGGCTGATAGGCTGGCAGCTCTAGCAGTCCCAGGAGTGCCAGAACTCAGTAGTGAGCGCTGCTGGGACTGCAACCAGACCCAGGAAGAGCTTTGCTCGATCAGGCAGCCTGGGGAGGGAGGCGAGAGTACAGGTCTTGGAGGTCAGGCAGGGACAAACAAAGGAGGGGGGTGACGTTTTGCTCGGAGGAAGTTCCCCCAAAGGGTGCCCTTAAAGAATATCCCCTCCTTCTTTTCTTCATGCTTTTTTACAACTTGCGTTTAAAAAACGGCCTGCCCACTTCTGCCTGCCTGCCAAGCCAACCACATTATGTCATGGGCAGTGTAGCATTCGGGTCAATTGTCTTGGTAACAAGCTCAATTGACCGTCGATTAATTATTTAAAAATGGCAGTGGGACTGCTGATTTTGATGCTCGGGGTTGGGAGGGAAGGCTTTCCACTCCTCGTATTTTATCTGCGCACCACCACCACCACCCTCCGAAAACATGCCCAGCGGTGAGGCTGTAAAATCCAGCCCTATATAAATGCAAGCCTTTCTTTTTTGCGGAAGTTTAATGAACCAACTCACCATCACCACTCACTGGGTTTTGGGAGAGGCAGTGGGCAAATTGTTCATGTCTCCCTCTTTATTGGAAAACAAATTATAATCATATTGTCAGGAAGATATTAATGTATATAATGTGATTGGAAATTATTTTTTTTTAATAGAGATTTAGTCTGTGGGTGTGTCTTACTTGGATTAAAGCCATCTAGTCTGGGTGCTTTGATGGAAAGTAGTTTTGAGATGTAAACTGTCTGCAAAGGAACCAAAGTGAAAGGAGCCTCATTTTGAATTTGTAAGGTGAAATTGCTTTGCCTGGTGTCTGCTTAAAGTCTATGGGTTGTTGCCTTAATGGAGATTAGTTTGAGAATTTGTTAATAAGTCATGATAGTAGTAATTTATAGCCATGCGTATATGTTTAACTTGTGTAAATTAATATATGTCTCATGTAATTTGATATAAAAACCTCTTAAGAACTAGTGGTCTTATTCCTGAATTTATAGCTGCAACTCAAAACATACCATGTTGAAAATATAGATTATGACAGTTGTTTAAAGTTTCCCTCTGGGATTTTCAATGACAGCCTTTACCAACTGCTGTGTCATTACAATAAAAAGAAGGAAGGAAAATTTAACAAGGGAAAATTGCTGATTAAAGTACAGCAGAGAGACGTGGTTCAATTAAACATTCTTTGCCTCTCCTGGTCAGTCCTTGCAATACAATAACCTAACTATCTTAGCAACACAGAATTCTTTGTCAGACCTGGGCTTTCATATTATCGTATGAAAAGCAGAGGCCTTTGGTTGTCATTTGATTGTAGAGAGTACAACCATGGTAAAAATATGGATAGAACTGGTCAGGTAAATAATGACCTCAAACCAGAGGTAGGCATACTTCAGAGCTCAATGTTAGTGAAATATGTTTCAAAGAAATCAGTTGGTGTTAGAAGCTAGCAGAAGCATACAAACAGCTACTAATTAATCCACACCAGAGACTTACCTTGACTTGGATGCGATCCAGAATGTTTTTGAAATCCAAATCATCATAATAGTGTTTAATCCCCTCGCGCACGTTGGCTTTAAATAACAGAAGCACCTGAGGGGGAAAAAAATTCAAAAATATTCAGAAGCTGTTTAAAACATAATTAACTTATCTTTAAGGCTGTGAAAGCCTAACAGGAACTTGCCCCAAAACAAGCTTTTGTATGTATCTCTTTTAGATTTTATGTTCATCATGCCCTACTCTGACAGAACTTTGTGCGCAATTTTAAAAGTTCTCTATTGACAAAAGCAAAAGCCAATACCTGGGGTCAGACTACGTGACATTTGGAAAAGCATGAGCAATAAATAAAAGTCAGCATGGGCTTGCAAATTGTGTTTGACTACACTGATTGAGTTCTTTGATGAAGTAACAGAGAGAGTTGATGAAGGTCGTGTGGTTGATGTTGTCTCTATGGACTTTCAAAAGGCATTTGACAAAGTACCTCATAATAGACTTGTTAGCAAAATTAAAGCCCACAGGATTAAAGGAACAATTATAGCATGGATTCAAAATTGGCTAAGGGGCAGAAAACAGAGAATAGTAGTGAAGTCTTCTTTCTCAGACTGTAGTAAAGTATACAGTGACATTCCTCAGGGGTAACTAGAAGAACCATTGCTCTTTCTGATGTATATATAGGGCCATAATTTCAAAGCTTGCAGATGATTTAAAAGTCAGAAATGTAGTAAACAATGAGGATATTGACAGACTTTCAGGATATGTACTGGTGAAATGAGTAGACACATGACAGATGAAATTTAATTTAGAGAAGTGTGAAGAAATGCATTTTGTTAGGAAGAATGAAAATAAAATTTAAAAAATGAAATGGTACAATTTTAAAAGGGATACAGGAACAGAGAGATCTGGCAATCTAGATACACAAATCTTTGAGAAGGCTGTTAAAAAAAAACAAATGAGCTCCCTGGCTTTATTAATAAAGGATTATAGTTAAAAGCAAGGAAGTTATGCTAACCCTTTATTAAAACACTGGTTAGGCCTCAGCTTGGGAATTGTGGTCAATTTGGCACTGTACTTTAGCAAGGATGTCAAGGCCTTAGAGTGAATGCAGAAGCAATTACCAGAATAGTAGCAGGGATGAGGGAATTCAGTTATGTGAAGACTATGGATAAACTGGGTTACTCTTTGGACCAGAGAAGGTTAAGACGAGATTTGGTTGAGGAGTTCAAAATCATCAATAGTTTTGATAGCGTAAATAAGGAGAAACTGTTTTCAGTGGCAAGACACAGATTTAAGGTGACAGGTAAAAGAACCAGAGACATAAGAAAACATTTTTTTTTTTACACACAGCGAGTTGCTGTGATCTGGAATGCACCGTAAAGCATATTCAGTAATAATGTTCAGAAGGGAATCAGATAAATACGAGAAGGGGAAAAAAAATTATCGGCCTTTGGGGAAAGGGCAGGGTAAATCGATAATTCCAAGAAAGCACTGACACATGGACAATGGCCAAATGGTCTCGTTCTGTGCAGAATTAGTCCATGATTCCACAGGAGCAATTCTGAAGAACTCTTCAGTTTACGAACAGGAAAATACCTCACCAACTTCCCACATTCTTCATTAGCTTGGACATTGCATTGGACCACTGCACTGTTCCTCCTAAGTGTTCTGTAAACTGGACTCTGCCATCACCAGTGCTCTGAAGGTTGGAAAATATTACAGATGCACCTGAAAAATGCCTTCATTAGATTTGGGATGGGGTGGGACAGATTTTGTTTCAAATTATGCTAATAATTTGTTCTCAACAGCTTTTTCTTAATTTTTTGTCTCAAAGTTCTCCAATTTGCTTCTGACGTGGATCCATAGTATGTACCACCCTCCAGTAACTCAGCCATTTGTCAGGTTTCATCCTTGATTGTGAGCACTGGCAAGCTATTTAACCATGGGAATATCACAGCTGAGTACAATCTGGTCTTTGTCCATTGTTCACACACAAACACTGCCTGTTTGCATCTTTGAAAGGTGTAGAAGTGTGGAGTTCTCTCCTCCAAAAGATTGAGACAATTAGGTGCTTTCAAGGCCAAGACCGATAGATTTTCACTGGTTTGGGTATCAAGGTACATGCAACTATAGTATGTAAAAGAAGCTGCAGTAGTGGTCAGCAATGGTGGAACAACCTTGAGGGGCTGAAAGGCCTCATTCTGTTTTGCAAGCTCTTATGAATAATGTTTGAAAGTGAAAGCCATCTTCTGCCCTCTATTGGTGAGAGACGATTTCAGCATCCCTAATATTGTTCCAGCAAAGGTTAACAAATACAGCACAGATCAGGGATCGAACCTGGGCCCTTCTTAGCACATAGTGTTAGTGTTACTCGCTGAATAAATCCACTGAGTCATTGAATTTGCAAACAGCGACAACATAGCACCTTTAATGTAGGCATTTCAGAGAAGCACTGTCAGATAAAAGTGGACACGTAACTATAGAGGTGATCTAAAGCTGGGTTTTAAGGAACACCTTATTAAAGGAGACTAGAGACACACCAAGCAAAAAGGTTTCAGGAGGAAATTCCAAAGATGAAGAGAGGACTCCTCACACTGCTCTACCACCTATACTCAGCATCAGCAACCGATCTTACGAAGAACCTAGTCCATGGTGGGATGTGGGGAGAGGGTGGCTGTGTATCATAACTGTGACAGATTATTTCTTCACACTGCACCTACATGCATGCACCTTTATCAGGAATGTAGGCACATTTTACCCTCCCAAAACAAAGCTCCTCAAACAAACTGTATTGAACCATAAAGAAAGTGGCGAACTTTGTATTTATGACACAAATCTGCCACAAGCAGTATTTATATTACAGGTTCCACAGCACTGGGAGAAGCATAAAGCCACAGTTGTTTTATGGTTGCAATTCCAGTGCCCTGCTTGCCGAATGCACTGAGGGGAAATCATCAATGACGGCAAGTAAAAGGAATGGCTGGCCTGTACAGAGAGCAGGAGGGAGTAAGTCACTCTGTCTCACCAGTAATCAGCAAGTTGGCCACTTGTATCTCCAGGCTGCCTCCTGGGTGCCATGGAAACAATTTTTTAAAATGAGGCCTTGCATAGCTTGTAGGTGGCTTTCTTTATTCACGGCACTATGAATACTTGATGCTGGAAAAAATAACTGCACACGTAGCACAACTGTGTGCTGCTTTCATTAGTATTCTGTGCGCAGTGACTGTTTATCTATGTAATATCTTACTGCACCTCAATACAAAGGATGGGGAAAGAATGGTTCTCATCTTTAATATTTTACAGTGGAAGGTTTATATAATGAGAGTAGAGCAAACACAATCAATGTCAAAGCTGAACTTTCCCTACACAATTCAAAGTAAGCATATTAGTGTAACTGATGTGGCAAATGCTCCATCTAGGTTTGTAATAACTGAATTACATTGCTTTACCTGGCATCTGGCTAATAGGTCTCACCTCCAGCTGAACTGCATGAGACTGTACATTATTGGCCAGGCTTCCACCTCTGATGGTTAACGCTAGTCAATTATCTAATGCTTAAATACATTTTGAGGGGCCTTTCCTTCCTTTCTTCTCATGGTTCATTTCAATTTCCACATATTTCAGTTTGAGTGAAGTGGAACTGCTTTGTCTATCTGAGTTGCTGCATCATCTTGAGTTTAAAAGTGAATGACCTGCAGACATATTGGTCTCTCTCTACTACCCATCTTTCCAATATTGAATTCTTCAGCCTGCTGCATAAGGAATGACTGTTAACAATATAAGGTAATATAGAACACAGGACCACATGAATTCCACGATGGTTTCTCATGTCAGCCTTTACCACCAGGCCAAGCCAAAATGCTGAGCTAGGACCTGTACACATGAAGCAATAGTATCATTACCAACTCTAGGTGGACACATTCCTGGAGGTTTCCCCACCCAGTGGCACCACCTTTTACTCCAATGGCCAATAATTTCATAACTGATGAAAGACCTTGGACTTTTCAGTATGGATTTTTTTTGTTTGCTAAAGGAGTAGAGTATGGTTCAATAAAGGATGAAAGATAGAACTGTTTGACTTGACTGTGCAAGACTACAGCCTGGGAAGAATGCCCAAGCTCAAGTGATATAATTTTATTGCTTCCGGCTGTTTAAAGGCTAACTGAGACTATGCACTCTGGCAGATGGAATTAACGAGGTTAAAGATAAGGCAGCTGTCTAGTGAGGTCTTGAAAACCTGAGAGAATTTGTCATAAATATCAGCTGCTGTTTTGAACTAGGGGAAAGAGAAACAGAAAAGTACCAGCAGCTTGATTGTGTCCATGAGAATGGTAATAAGAACTGCCATTCTAAAGTGAAAGGAAGAGGCAGTCCACGAGACAAAGCAGAATGCCGAGGAGGAGGTAACTGGAGAATTAATCTCCCCCAAGTCATAAGAAGTGGAAACATTTGACCATTAAAGTGGTAAACATTTCTATCTGCAATGTTTCAACATTAACAAAAAAAAATCATTTGTTAGAAAAGTTTAAAACCTTGGTTGATCATAATGTCAATATTATAAGTGTGGCTCCATGCACATAAATAAAAATGAACAACACATGAATCCAATCCCTCTACACCTCCATCCCCCACCGGGATGGTCCGAGGGCTCTCAGCTTCTTCCTCAAACAGAGGCCCGAACAATCCCCATCCACAACTACTCTCCTCCGTCTGGCTGAACTTGTTCTCACACTGAACAATTTCTCCTTTAACTCCTCTCACTTCCTCCAAATAAAAGGTGTGGCTATGGGAACCCGCATGGGCCCCAGCTATGCCTGTCTCTTTATGGGGTATGTGGAACATTCCTTGTTCCAGTCCTACTCCGGCCCCCTCCCGCAACTCTTTCTCCGGTACATCGATGATTACTTCGGTGCTGCTTCATGCTCTTGTCGGAACCTGGAAAAATTTATTAATTTTGCTTCCAATCTCCACCCCTCCATCATTTTCACATGGTCCATCACTGACACTTCCCTTCCTTTTCTTTACCTCTCTGTCTCAATTTCTGCTGATAGACTGTCCACCAATATCCATTACAAGCCTACCGAATCCCACAGCTACCTCGACTACAGCTCCTCACACCCCGCTTCCTGTAAGGACTCCATCCCATTCTCTCAGTTCCTTCGCCTCCGTCGCATCTGTTCTGATGATGTTACCTTCAAAAACGGTTCCTCTGACGTGTCCTCCTTCTTCCTTAACCGAGGTTTTCCACCCACGGTAGTTGAAAGGGCCCTCAAACGTGTCCGGCCCATCTCCCGTGCATCCGCCCTCACGCCTTCTCCTCCCTCCCAGACACATAATAGGGTCCCCCATGTCCTCACTTATCACCCCTCCAGCCTCCGCATTCAAAGGATCATCCTCCGCCATTTCCGCCAATTCCAGCATGATGCCACCACCAAACACATTTTCCCTTCACCCCCCCTGGCGGCATTCCGTAGGGATCGTTCCCTCCGTGACACCCTGGTCCACTCCTCCGTCACCCCCTACTCCTCAACCCCCACCTACGGCACCTCCCCATGCAAACGCAAAATATGCAACACCTGCCTCTTCACTTCCTCTCTCCTCACTGTCCAAGGGCCCAAACACTCCTTTCAAGTGAAGCAGCATTTCACTTGCATTTCCCCCAACTTAGTCTCCTGCATTCGTTGCTCCCAATGAGGTTTCCTCTACATTGGAGAGACCGAACGCAGACTGGTGACCGCTTTGCAGAACACCTTCGGTCTGTCCGCAAGCATGACCCAGACCATCCTGTCGCTTGCCATTTTAACACTCCACCCTGCTCTCTTGCCCACCTGTCTGTCCTTGGCTTGCTGCATTGTTCCAGTGTAGCTCAACGCAAACTGGAGGAACAGCACCTCATCTTCCGACTAGGCACTTTACAGCCTTGCGGACTGAATATTGAGTTCAACAACTTTAGATCTTGAACTCCCTCCTCCATCCCCACCCCCTTTCCGTTTCTTCCCCCTCCCTTTTGTTTTTTCCAATAATTTATATAGATTTTCTTTTCCCACCTATTTCCAGTATTTTTAAATGTATTCCACCCATGGTTTATTTCACCCCACCCCCACTAGAGCTACCTTGCTTGTCCTGATCTCCATTCTTAATTAGCACATTCTTTTAGATAATATCACCACCTTCAACACCTCTTTGTTCCTTTGTCTGTGACATCTTTTGGTTATCTCCTCCTATCACTGCTTGCTTGTCCCAACAACCCCCCCTCCCCCACTAAACCAGCTTATATTTCACCCCTTTCCTATTTCTACTTAGTTCTGTTGAAGGGTCATGAGGACTCGAAACGTCAACTTTGCTCTTCTCCGCTGATGCTGCCAGACCTGCTGAGTTTTTCCAGGTATTTCTGTTTTTGACATGAATGGTGTTGAATAGCTACGGCCAAAGTAGATAATGATTTCAGAGTCTTAGTAGCCTCAACATGTCTAAACAGTGAATAGCAGATATCTCCAAAGCCAATATCATTTTGAACTAGCAAAGCCAGAATGGTGGAACAGAAGTCAGAGTGAGTGATGATTTAACTATATAGTGCTCTAGTCACACCACCTTCAACACTGTATCCAGTTCTGGTCACCAAGAAACAGAGATACTCAAGTACTGGGGGCAGTGTCAGAGGTAAATTATGAAGAAAGGCTAGGGAACCTTGGAGTGTTTTGTGGGAGGAGGTACATAACAGATGTCTTATAGAAGATTGTATCTAGAAAATTGTTAAGGATATTTTAAAAATTAATTCAGAATATTTGTTTAAATTGTTGAGAATCGAACTAAGGCACACAGGTTCAAACTGGTAAGAAGTTACTTTAGGACAGTTAGCAGGAAATTCTTCTTCAGACAATGAGTGACCAAAATGTGAAATAAACTTCCAGGTAGAATAGTGGAGAAAAAAACTCTGGAATCATTTCTGAAGAAATTCAATACCACAATGGGGGAGGTTAGGATCTCCCTGAGTGGTTCAACTAAAGTCAACTAAATGGCCTTCCTCATCCAGAATTATCTTGTTAGTTTGTATTGGGAACAACAAGGTCACATATTAGCAAATGATTTCAAAACAGTCCTGGAAATACCAGAGTGTAAGAAATATTTGAGATTTGGTGCGGAGTGGAGTCAGAAATCAACCGCGTGAGAGATGCATGTGATCAGATAGCAGAATGATGCGAATACATGTTTCTTTATGTTCCGATACTTAACCCCACAGCCTTGTGTTGCTGTGATCCCAGTCATAGGATGTTGGGTACCTGAAGGTACAACATTACTCTGAAATTTATTAGCCTGTCACCAATATCATTGAGCGCACGTCTTTTACTCAGTCATAGTTCAGCAATAAAATTGCCCAAAGCAAAAGGAAACTGGTTGCTACAAAGAAGAAAAATTGTGATGTGGTTATCAAAGTCAGACTTTCTCCTGCCTGTAACTGAAGGCAAATGGTAGAAACAAGTCATTCATAGACAATGGGTAAACTAGTCCAAGTCAACGATGTATAACCCAAAATTCATTTGTCGAGTTTTTAAAAAAAATAAAACACAAGGTATGGAATATGGAATGCATCACTTATTTTATGCTCAAGTCGATTGTTTTAGAATCCTAATTCTGACAGATTGATGGACTTTTTGGGGAAACAATGGAAAAGATGTGGCTATTAGAGTGGAGGGACAGACAAATACATATAGACAGAGACAGGAAGAGGTAGTTGATTCCTAATATATGACTGACCTGACCTCATTGTAGACTGGTGCCAGATTAAGCTCTAGAGTTCCAGTAAACTAGTCACTGGGAGTTAGATCTTTGTGTGTACAGCATGCTGTGTTACACAGTGGACCCGACCTGCTAATGGATACTGAAATACAACATTAAATATAAAATGGGATCAATCCATCTTTTAGATGAGATGATAAACTGAGGCTCTGTCTACCCTCTCAGTTGAATGTAAAAGCTCCCACGACACTATTTTGAAGAAGAGCAGGGGAGCTCCCCCCAGTGTCTTGGCCAATACTTATCCCCTAACTGACATCATTAAAAAGGCTTATCTGATCTCTTTGCTGTTTGTGGGACTTTGCTGTGCACAAATTAGCTGACCTGTTTCTGACACCTCAACAGTCACTCCACTCCAGAAAAAATTCATTGGTTGCAAAACACTTTGGGACGACCTAAAGTTATGAAATGTGCTTTATATATGCAAGTCTTTCTTTGTTTCAAATGGCCAGTCATCTCAGGAAGGCATAGAAAGTCTATCAAAGTAACAGCGGACAAACACACACGTATACATATACACACAAACACCCTCATGCACACGCATATATACATACAACCATGTATTTGCATGCATGCATGTATGCACACATACAGACTTGCAGTCACATGCTCCAGCTATCAGTCCAGCTGATAGCTGATCAGTTCACCAGCTGACAAGGCCTTGGAACTCACCCAGTTCACTGATGTCAAAAAGACAATCGACACTGCCATGCATTCCTTACGTATGTCCTTGCCTTGTTAGCTCCCTACCTTCAAGAATCTTCTTAACACATTTGTTTTTTAACTGTGCTTTAGCCCCTTATATCCTCTTCTTTTTCCCTGCCCTGCTCCACATCCCTTTCAACACCGCTCTGCGAGGTGCTGTGAGACATCTCTAAGTACTCAGTGTCGCATAATTGCAAGTTATTGTGCATTAGACTTGGCCAGCTTGTCAATACATTTATACAAATGGATTACACACCAGAAAGAATTAGTGACAAAGCAATTGGGTCTACACTATTCCTATGCTGTGAATGTAGATATCTTCATTCATTTACAATTTATGTTGGAGATGTTTTTTATGCTCCTTTTTCCCCCAACAGTGTGCTCCCCTTCCCTGATGACTGTGAATCTTTACGACAGTTCACCAGGATGCAGGCTTACCCAGCTGGTAATAGTTAGACCATTATCACTGCCCTCAGTTGGTTCCCGAAGCCTCCAAGCTGGGCCCCTACTAACCTGTACAGCTCAGTTACTGATAACCTCAAACAAGCTCGGCACACGGGGCAACAGTTTGGAAATCAGTTCTTAGTGGTGGGTATTGGGTGCTGTGGTGGCATAGTAGAAACTACAGTGATAATGATGTATTGTTGAGTTAGTGTTGGCTAAGAAGCAAAAATAGCTGCAGGATAGCTGCTTTCTCTACACAACCTTTGCCAGTAGCTGGGAAAAAAACTGATTTTCCTTCATGTAATCAAGCTTGTTGGAAAAACTCAACCCAACTGGTTCCCCAGTTTCCCTTTAGGGAAGGAGACCTGCTGTCCTCACTCAGTTCACCTTATATGTGACTCCAGTCCCACACCAACATGGTTGCCTCTTAAATGCCCAGCAAGCCACTCAGTTGGATCACCACCTTCTCCAGGGCATCTAGGGATGGTCAATAAATGTCCAGAATGAATCTTTTTCAAAGTTCAAAGATTAGAACAGACTCCTGAGAAGGAACAAAAACAGAAAATCCTGGAAATGCTCAGCAAACCAGGCAGCATCTGTGGAGACAGTAACAGAGTTAACATTTCAGGTCTGTAACTTTTCTCTCTCTAGCATCTACCATCTTTTGCCTTTCGTGTTAGACAAGGTTGTCGACTTAGCGACAGTTAATAGGAAAGTGGGATGGAAATCTGTTGAGTAGAAAGGCTGAGGTAGAGGATAGGTCCCTGAATAGAGGTAATGAGTGCCTATCCCTGAGGAGGTGTGTAGGGCTTTCTTCTTGAACCACTACTTTTTCGTTGGAATTTTTAAAAAATTTATTCGTTCATGGGATGTGGGTGTCGCTCCCTAATTGCCCCTGTTCAGAAGGAATTTTAAGAGTCAAGCACATTGCTGTGGGTCTGGAGTCACAGGTAGGCAGATTTCCTTCCCTAAAGGACATCAGTGAACCAAATGGGCTTTTACAACAATCGTCAATGGTTTCATCAGACTTTTAATTCCAGATTTTTATTGAATTCAAATTCCATCATCTACCATGAGCATTATGCTGGGTCTCTGGAGTATCAGTCCAGTGACAATACCACTATGCCACTGCCTCTGATACAGAGTGAACAGACGAGTAGATAGCTGTCACACGTAGATCAAATCAGGAAAGGGTGGGGGCTTCTTTCTCTGAACCAGTTAGATTTTTATAATGGTCACTTTTTTTAACTAATACACTCTCGATTGATCTCTAGGTTTTTAAAAAACTTTCTCAAACTACCAGGGTAGGATTTGAACTCTCATTCTCTGGATTATTAGCCCTGATGGTCTCAGGATTACTGGTCCATGACATAACCACTCTGCCACTGTATCCCACATGCTGTTGAAACAACCTGGCTAAAAGTTGGATTTCCCCTTGACAACAACATGCAGCTGAATACACTTCACAGGTTGCATTTGTCAAGTTCCCTCTGGTTTGAAAAGTGAAAGTGGAATACCCTAATGATGTGACACTAAAAATGAAGAACTTTTTTTTTTTAGGTAGCTTCTCTGGATGATCTGAGTATTCGGTCGTAGACTAGCCAAATTGACTGGCCCACAGAATGTTAACTGGGTGTCAGGAGCGAAGCTGGCCTCATTAGATCATGCCCATTCAGCCAGCATCTATGAACAAGCCTTTTCCATCACATTTATCATTTCACTAGCTGTTTGGCTCTGAATTATGACATAGGCTGAAGGTTCTTTATCGATCTGGGCTTGTGCGATCAGCACAGTCGCACAGGCCCAGCAGATTGCTCCTTCTGAAATTGTTTGATCGATTGCTGAGATTAAATGAGCCAGGATTATTGTGTTTCTCATCTCCAGAGTTGCACGGAGACTGCCTCAAACAATCTCCTCATCCAGGGTGCAATTTCTGGCTTTCAGAACTGCAATCTGGATCAATGTCCTTGTCCTACTCACGCGCACATTCAGTATCTGGGGCCCAAAATATTTTAGTTTTCCCATCACAGTACCAATATCATTATTGTACCTGCTCCTGCATGATAATGAGAAACAATCTACCTGACTATACACAGACCTTGCAGATTCACTATTTGTCATTTGGCTGTACAATTTCTGAATGCAACCAATTCAGTCTGCTGACAATCCTACTGACAGCAACAACTTACATACGAAAATGTCCAATGACTCTTTACAGGGTTATTGAACAAAGAAAGACACCGCTTAAAAGATATTGTGATAGGTGACCAAAAGCTTGGTCAAACAAGTAGGTTTTAAGGGGGTAGAGAGCCGGAGAGGTTTAGGGAGGGAATTCCAGAGCTTCAGGCCTAGGCAGCTGAAGACATGTCTGCCAATGATGGACTGGTGAAAATCTGGCGCAACACTGAAATAGTTTCCAAAATTACAGAATTTCTTTCAATGGCTTAATAGAAGGGGAATTCTAGTAGATGGAATAAATAAATGTTGCCCCATCTCCACCGCACAGGGGTTACATGACAACAGCAACTAACCAATGCTGGCCTTTTCTGTAGTCAGTGGACATGTTGAATGCACTAATAGTATTCCCCCCCTGTGTTTGGATATCAGGCGCCTTTGCCACACACACACACACACACACACACACACACACGCACGCACGCACGCCAGCGCACATGCTCACACACACACGTGAGAGGGCTGGCTCCATCACACATTGAACGATATTGGTTTAAGGGAATCAAAGAGGTGTGATGACTGATACCTGCGGATCATGGGTCAAGGAGCTTTTGCCTTCAGGAAGAGGGGAGAAGACTGAATGGAGTGGGGTGTGGGATGGGAAGTACATTATAAAAGCAAAGACAAACCTACATACCTTATTCTGGCATAAAAGGCTGACGATTATGAAAACCAATTGCAGCAGCACCACAGCGACAAGCGTCCACTTAAACTGCAGGAAAGTCAAGAAGATAAAAAAATTATGAGCTGAAACAGTGGCAATAACTAAGATTAATATGGGTGAACAGCTTTCTGATCAAAGGGTTAATTGAGAGGTTAGATTTTACTAACTGAGCACACTGAGGGTAGGAAGCGTCCTATGGACTGAATGATGATTATTTCTGATGAACCTATCTCCAGAATTTATACACTTCTTTTTAAATAGATTTTGTGTTTTCCCTGTTATATCCACTATCACTGACATCAATAGTGCATTTATATAGTGTCTTTAAAATAATAGAACAACCTAAAATGTTTCAAAGGAGCATAATCAGACAAAAACCTGCACAAGTGAAATGGGAAGTCATTAGGACAAGCGACTCGATGCTTGGTAAAACAGATAAGTTTTAAACAGTATCTTAAAAGGGAGAGAGACAGAGAGGTTTAAGGAGGGAATTTCAGAGATTAGGGCCTCAGCAACTGAAGGTAAGGCGCTAATGATAGGGAGAAAGAAGTGTTAGATAGACAAAAAGCGTGAGTTGGAGCACATCCAGATCAGGTAAGGTTCGATATAAAGCTTTCAGCTCTCAACCACACTGCGTCATTGTGACAATTCCCCCTCCATGTCCTATGGCCTTTGGGAGAATGGCAGCCAATTTCATGCTGAACTGGGGTTGAGGGTCAAGGGCATGAAGAATGAGATGGAGACTGCTCAAAGTCTGTTCACATACATAGCAGAGGTATGAACCTTTCATCCGATCAGCCTGGTCTGATTCATCACCAACACCAAAACCACAAGACCTGGAAATCTGAAAAAGGCAGGGAACCATACAGCAGGTCAGTCAGCCAGAAGCGAGCAGGTGGTCAACACTTCGGGTCCATAACATTCCTCACAATGCTATCTGTTCCCTGCATGGATTCTGTCTGTGTTGCTATGGGTATTCCTAGCCTTGCCCTGGTTTTATTCATACATTTGTCCTGCTAGTGTAGTTCAATTATTATTTGAAGAGACATATTGAAACCTAGCCATCAACTTACTGTCACTTCAATATAACCATGGGACAAACTGCAGTCTCAAGAATTGGGAACAACATGCACTGGGTATTTCTCATCCCTTTTATATACCTTGTGTTTATGAGATAAGAACTTTATGAGGGGATTGCATCATCCATCATCCCACCATAGCAGAAATCACATGTAGATTATCCTCAGCTTTTTGACAGTGTTATGTTGAATTTAATTGAAAATGCATTTCCTTTCTCCTGAAGACCCATTCAATTTATTATGCAACTATTATAATTAGCTTGTTTTCCCCGAGGACAACCTAATATTCATCAGTCCCCGAATCATTACGGTTAGGAGTTTGCACTCACTCTGCACAGTCACTCTCCCGTCATCAAAAACGTTGATGCATCTTGAACATTGCACTATTGAAATTAAAATCTATGGGGAATGTCTTTCTGAGTGTAGGAACAAAACAAGTGCATCATTACTTTTTAACTCTTGGATAAAGAATTTTTCAATCTGGTTTCAAGTGACTTTAATTACAGCAATACTCATTGTAATACAGTCCATTTTCCTGAGTACATCCAAGGCTAATTCATTCAGAGCTCTGTTAAGCTCTTATGTTTTGGCGTCCCCTCACTACAGGGAATATCTCTCATTTTCCCATCTCCCTCAGTGCAGTACCTTTAGCCACCTCTGCAACCCAACAATTAGAGCTGTTTCCCCTTCCTCACTTAGCCTTCCAAAAGACTCTGACTCATTCTTGGCCAGAACTCCACAAGTGGTGTTCACACTATAGTAACTAGCCACTTTTCTAGTGCAAACACTGTGGTGGCCAGAGGAGACAGCCGAGCCTAAAACTCTCCTCCCCTCATCTCCACACACTTTACAGCATGAGTCACAGGGCAGTGCCTGGAATCCTGGCCAATTCTCCCCCTTTCTTACTCAGGGCCACTCAGGCCATTTATAATAACCTCCATGACGGAGATCAGTTCAGTCTTCTGTATGGCTCATTGCCTTGACAGAACCAGCCATTACATACAGCTCCGTAAAGTGGTTTGTCTTCTCTCAACGATTCAGCAAATAGATTCACCACTGAATGGTCCTGAGCTACACAGTGCAGAAAGATTCCGGGTTCAGTGATATCTGGGCAGAAATACTCAGCAGCTCAGGCAGAGGGAAACACAGTTCAGCTCAGTGATCTGTCACTGATCTGAAAACTCTCTCCACAGAAGTTGCTCGGTCTGCTGAGTATTTCCAGCATTCTCTGGCGATAGATGAATTATATCTATCTTCAGGTTCCTGATCTCAATGGGAGCAGGGTTGGAAGTGGACACTTGCTGCCTGTGCCCCAATGTGCTGCAGGAAGAGGAAGCATACAGGATTTTCACTGCTGTGAAGTGCATCGCTGTTCAGCTGAGGCTCAGTGGTGGCACTCTCCTCTCTGAATCACACTGTTGTGGGTTTGAGTTCCACTTCATAGATTTGAGCATATAATCCAGGTTTAGACTTCAGTGCAGTACTGAGGGATTGCTGCACCATCGGAGGGTCAGTGCTTAGGGAATGTATGCACTGACAGAGGGTCAGTGCTTAGGGGGTGCTGCACTGCCGGAGGGTCAGTACTGAGGGAGTGCTGCACTGTCAGAGAGTCAATACTGAAGGAGCGCTGCACTATCGGAGGGGCAGTGCTAAGGGGGCTCTGCACTGTTGGAAGGGCAGCACTGAGGGAGTGCGGCACTGTGGGAGGGGCAGCGCTGGGGGAGTGCTGCACTGTCAGTGGGTCTGTACTGAGGGA
The DNA here is from genome assembly GCF_964194155.1 of Cetorhinus maximus. Classification (NCBI taxonomy): domain Eukaryota; kingdom Metazoa; phylum Chordata; class Chondrichthyes; order Lamniformes; family Cetorhinidae; genus Cetorhinus; species Cetorhinus maximus. The sequence continues at coordinate 16,944,299 of NC_135898.1, read as the reverse complement.
GTGCTGCACTGTCGGAGGGGCAGTACTGAGGGAGCCCTGCAATGTCGCGGGTAGCATTCAGGGAGCACTGCACTGTTGGGGATAGCACTCAGGGAGCACTGCACTGTCAGAGGGTCAGTATTGAGGGAGTACTGCACTGTCAGAGTCAATACTGAAGGAGCGCTGCACTATCGGAGGGACAATAATAAGGGTCCTCTGCACAGTCAGAGGGACAGAACTGAGGGAGATCTGCAATGTTGGAGGGGCAGTACTGAGGGAGTGCGGCACTGTGGAGGGGCATTACTGAGGGAGTGTTGTGCTGTGGAGAGGCAGTACTGAGGGAATGCTGTACTGTTGGGGGGGCGGTATTGAGGGAGTGCTGCACTGTCGGAAAGGCAATACTGAGGGAGCCCTGTACTGTTGGAGGGTCAGTACCGATGGAGTGCTGCACTATCAAAGGGACAGTACTGAGGGAGTACTGCACTATTGCAGAGGCAGTACTGAGGGCATGCTGCACTGTCAGAGGTCATTACTGAGGGAGCTCTGTACAATTGGAGGGTCAGTACTGAGGGAATGCTGCACTGTCGGAGGATCAGTAGTGAAGAAGCTCTGCACTGTTGGGAGGGTCAGTACTGAGGGAGTGCTGCATTGTTGGACAGACAGTTCTGAGGGAGCGCTGTACTGTCAGAGGGTGACTACTGAGAGATTCCTGCACCATTTAGAGGGCTAGTAGTCTGCAATACGGTAACACATTACGGTAATGAATCCTGGCAGAAATACTCCTTCAATGCATAATGTGGTTTGCAAATAAATATCCAAGATAACAAGGGCGCAGAACCATTTACTAGCAGGTCAGTTCAAATTAATATTCAACTATTGTGAAGAGACTGAATGCTGACTTCAGCGCACCCACACCCAGACTCCAATAAGTCACCAGCATCAAATCAAATGGCAAGAATCTAGTTCCTTATAAAAATTAATAAATTACTGATAGACCCCACTTCAAAATCTCCCTCACTGCAATTGTCCTGAGAGAGCCAGGGTCTCTTTTTAAATGAGCACCATTAGCGCCAACATTCCTTGGTTATTTGTCAATTCTATAGATTTCTTAACAATGAGGAGCTGTCAGGAAGCAGGTGGAGTCATGGAAAATGTGTGTTAGTCTTCAATGAGTCAGGATCTTCCGACGTGGGTCTTACATATGGTGAGTTAGTTTCCAGCTGTAGGGCAAACCCGGTTTCCAAGTTGCACACAGCAAGATCCCACAAAAACAACAATGGAATAAAGAGAACGAGAGAAAGAAAGGTTTCATGTGTAAAGGGAGATGACACCTCTGGCAACACTGCAGAACCTCAATTGTGCACACGATTCTTGCAGTGCGGTTGCCTGCTCTATGGATTGGTGTTTAGTGGAAGAGGTCTGAATTAATTTCTCTGAACCCAGTAATTCACTCTGCATGTTTTGCTGACACTGTTCCAGACTGTTGCGTGCAGCAGAACAGGTGCACACGACAGACAAAATGACAAATCCAGTGTCAGAAAATATTCAGTTCAAATCCGACATAATAGAAATTAAAACTAAATAATAATTAACTGTCTTGGTTCCTTCAACCTTAAAGCTGATGGAAAATTAGTAGCAAGTCACATCCCTGCTGTAGACAATGTGAAAACGTATTAGATAAAAGATGATAATTGGTGACTTGAAAAGGAAGTTGTTCACCACTTCAGTGTTCAGTAACTGCAGGAGAAACATTCCTTGCTCAGGAAAGTTTTCACTTCAGCTCCAAAACATCAGCAGGCAGAAGTTGCAAGATTCTGCTGCTGACAGTGAGACTCAGTAGAAATGAGGAAGTGTCGGAGATATGTCAGTCTGAGCCCCACTCTCCATGCTAATGGTGGCTTCCCACTACAAAGAGCAGGTTAGCTGAGCATTTATTCATTTACTATTTCTGGGAACTTGCTGTGCACAAATTGGCTGAAGTGTTTGCCCAAAGAAAATAGTGAATGCACTTCCAAATGCAATCAAGTGGCTTTGGAGTACTTGGGGATGGCCTGAGGATGACAGTCTACTGGATAAGCAAGTTCTTTCCTTGTGTGTGATCCAGTTGCAAGTGTTTGTGATTGAGATCAAAGGAGGACCTTTCTCCCCAATGTTTTAATTCAGCCAATTGGCAGGTCGCTAACCTGTCCCCAAGCCCATTTGTGCACAGCATGTGGGCATCACTGGCATGGCAGTATTTATTGCCCATTCCTAGCTGCCCTGAGTTGGTGGTGATAGAGTCTTCTCTCTGAACTACTGAAGTCCTTCTGCTGATAGTGCTGCCACAAACAGTGGGAGATAAGGAATTGACATTTTGTCCCAGCCACTGATTATGCTGGTTTCTGCAAAGTGTACAAAAAGAACAACTTGAATTTGTACAGCACCTCTTAACACAGTAAAATGATTCAAGACGCTTCACAGGAGCATTATCAGACAAAATAAAAATGAACACTGAACCACATGGGGTGACAGTAAGGCTGTAAGAGTTTGGTTAAAGAGGTAGGTTTTAAAGCAAGAGAGAAATGGAGAGATTTGGGAGGGATTTTCAGGGCTTCCAGCCTAGACATCCAAAAGCATAGTGGAGCAATAAAAATCTGTGATGTTGGGGTTGTGAATCATCTTATCGGGCTCAGACAATGACCAAGGTAAGGAATGGAATAGGTGGCAAGAGAATGGAGTTTATAGTGCAAGTCATGATGTGTCTCTCAACTCCATTCCTCTCTGAATTAGACCCTTAACTGTGGCCTTGACAACCAAGAAAGATTAGAAAATCACAATCTGAGTACAGCGCACCTCCCTTTCCACTCTATGACTGAGCTCCAATCTACTTTTACTCCCCCAACCTTCAATTGTGTCAATGCTTTTGTGAATATAACATGCAAAAAGTAGCAGCAGTCTGCTCATGGTACATGAATTTCAGCTGTTGACTGCTAGTGTTTTCTTGTGTCGTGGGCAGGAGAGAAAGGGGTTAAAACCTCCACTATGTGTTGAACACTGGAACAGGCAACTCTGAAAATTATCAAAACTTGAACTGCTTGTGGGCTTCCTAAGTTTTGCCAAGGATTCCCAGCCAGTATTTACAGAAGCATAATTGCATTATATTTCATGACTGTATCATCCAATTGGGAATGAGAGATTTTAAATACATAAACAGTGTCCTCCTCCGAGCATTCTTGAAGTACATGACCAATCATTACTAAAACAAGACATACATATGAGGGACACAGGATAAGTGGGTGCAGATGACTGTTCAACTCAATCCGACAGACCTCAGATAAACATTTAAATTGCAGCCACTTTTCCTGCGCTTTCCTGCACTAACTGAATGGAGCTTTGTAAAGTTACTTACATATTTCTTTCTTACTCCTTTGACTCCCAATTGCTTAGACAGTTCCAATATCCAATTACAGCAAGCATGTTGTTGAAATCCTATTAAGAGGAGAACAGTTTGTCCCGCTATGTGGAAATGTCTTCAGAAGGTTGTAAGTCACTGGGGTACATTATGGCCTTGGGTGATCGCGTGTGCTGGCAGGCTATTGACTCTGTGCCTTACTCTCAGTTGAGGTGCTCTAGCTTAGTGGAGGAGCCCGGATTATTAAAATCTTACAGTGGTGACACAGTCAGAATGAGCTGATAATTCACAGACAGCCAGTACATTGTTTCTGTGCCCTTGTGACACAACAAAAATGTTTTTAAAAAGAATGTTAGCCTTCACCGCACAGGATCTGGAATACAAAGAGATGGAAGCTGTGCTTCAGTTACATAAAATTTTGGATATAAAGAATGTGACAGCCCAGAAACAGGCCATTCAGCCCAAGTGGTCTGTATAGATGTTTATGTCACCGCATCAGTTTTAATTCATTTCCCTCTATCATTCTATTCCTCTATTCCTTATGTACTTCATCATGCTTCCAATTTAAATATGTCCGCGCCATTCAGCACAGCCTCAGGGTGTGGCAGTGAGGTCCAAGTTCTCAACTCTCTATAGGGGAAGAAGTTCCTCCTGAACTCCTTATTGGAATTATTAATCATTGAACTCCCCCACAATGGAAATTATTTACCCCATCAAACCTCTTCATTATTATAAAGATCACAATCATATCACCTTTTTATCTAGAGACAGGGATATGGGCACATTTACCCTTGGACCAGCCCAAGTCCTGCATTTATTCCTGGACTGGTCCAATTCCTGCATTTACTCCTGGACCGGTCTAATTCCTGCATTTACTGCTGGACCGGTCCAATTCCTGCATTTACTATAATAATACAAAAGCAAAATACTGCGGATGCTGGAAATCTGAAACAAAAACAAAAATAGCTGGAAAAACTCAGCAGGTATGACAGCATCTGTGGAGAGGAAGACAGAGTTAACGTTTCGAGTCCATATGACTCTTCATCAGAACTGAAGAGAAATAGAGATGAGGTGAAATATAAGCTGTATAAGGGGGGGGAGGGGGACAGGTGGAGCTGGATAGAGGGCAAGTGATAGGTGGAAGCAAAGGAGAGATTGCCAAAGATGCCATAGACAAAAGGACAAAGGGGTGTTGATGGTGGTGATATTAGCTAAAGGATGTGCTAATGGTGACATTAAGGGTAGAAAGCAGGATGAGCAAGTGACAGATGGCCCTAGTGGGGGTGAGCTTCCAGTGAAACTCAATGCAAGCTGGAGGAAGGAACAGCACCTCATCTTCCGGTTAGGCACTTTACAGCCTTCCGGGCTGAATATTGAGTTCAACAACTTCAGATCATAAACTCTCTCCCCCATCCCCACCCCCTTTCTGATCCCCTTTTTTCTAATAATTATTATATACTTTTTATTTTTTTTATTTTTTTTTATAATATATTTTTCTTATCCCACCTATTTCTATTATTATTTTAAAATTTATTTCCATCCATTGTTTTATCTCCACCTTTTAGCCTATTTCGATCCCTTCCCCCCACTCCACCCCCAGTAGGGCCACCTGTCACTTGCTCATCCTGCTTTCTATCCTTGATGTCACCATTAGCACATTCCTTTAGCTAATATCACCACCATCAACGCCCCTTTGTCCTTTTGTCTAAGACATCTTTGGCAATCTTTCCTTTGCCTCCACCCATCGAGCTCTACCTGTCCCACCCCCCTCAAACAGCTTATATTTCACCTCATTTTTATTTCTCTTCAGTTCTGATGAAGAGTCATACAGACTTGAAATGTTAACTCTGTCTTCCTCTCCACAGATGCTGTCAGACCTGCTGAGTTTTTCCAGCTATTTTTGTTTTTGTCCTGCATTTACTGCTGGACCAGTCAAATTCCTGCATTTATTCCTGGACCAGTCCAATTCCTGCATTTACTGCTGGACCAGTCAAATTCCTGCATTTACTCCTGGACCAGTCCAATTCCTACATTTACTCCTGGACCAGATGAGGTGTCAGCTGTGGCTCAGTCCATAGCACCCTCGCCTTTGAATCAGAAGGTTGTGGGTTCGAGTCCCACTCCCGGAAACTAAGAACTGTGATTGTACTCGAAAAGAGTTGCAATCTGTGACCGTTGATAACTCGAAAGAATTTACTCCTGGACCAGTCCAATTCCTGCATTTACTCCTGGACCAGTCCAATTCCTGCATTTACTGCTGGACCGGTCAAATTCCTGCATTTACTCCTGGACCGGTCAAATTCCTGCATTTATTCCTGGACCGGTCCAATTCATGCATTTACTGCTGGACCGGTCCAATTCATGCATTTACTGCTGGACCGGTCCAATTCATGCATTTACTGCTGGACCGGTCAAATTCATGCATTTACTGCTGGACCGGTCCAATTCATGCATTTACTGCTGGACCGGTCCAATTCCTGCATTTACTGCAGACCGGTCCAATTCCTGCATTTACTCCTGGACCGGTCCAATTCCTGCATTTACTGCTGCCTAGTCCTCCCCCCATTTATTACTGCTCGCTACCATTTCAGGATCCAGCACAGCAGGCCATTTGGCCCATTGTGCCCGTGCTGACTCTTTGCTGGAGCTATCCACTTAGGCTCATGCATTCCCCTGCTCATCCTTTGTAGCCCTGTAATTTTTTTGCCCATTCAAATACTCATCCAATTCTCTTTTGAAAGTTAATATGGAATCTGCTATCACCGCCTTTTCAGGCATTGAGTTTCTGCCTTACAACCCTCCAAGATCCCTGTGCTCCTCCAACTTTGGCCTTTGACGTTTTATTTTCATACTCCAACATTGGCTGCTGTGCCTTTAGTTATCTGGGCCTCAAGCTCTGGAATACACGAATACCCGAAACCTCTTTGCCTCTCCCTCTACCTCTCATTCCTCATTGAAGACAATCTTTAAAACTTACCTCTTTGCCAAGCTTTTTGTCACCTGCCCTAACATCTCCATTTGTGACTGGGTGTTAAATTCCGACTCTTGTGAAGTGGCTTGGGATGTTCAACTACATTAAAGGTGCTATATAAATGAAATGTTGGTAATTTCCCAAATTCTCAATCAGATGAGGGCTGGCGTATGGTTGGAGCAGGGAATGGGATCACAGCGTGTTTTTGCTGATCTTTTCACCAACTGACTCAGCAGAGATGGTCCCCTTTCAGGTGCAGTAATATAGGCTTGCTTGTTCTGGACCATTGAGGTGCTGCACACTAGTTCAGACACACAAGGCTCCTCAAACAAACTGCATTCACACACAGGGATAATCATGAAGTTAAGCAAGCTGAGGAGCTAATTTTTTTGACAGCTCGGCATTCTGTTTATTTAGTCTGTTATTCACTGTGCTAAACACAAACTGGTGTCAGGCAGTGATACCAATATTTCAGAGCCACTTTCTTCAATTTTTAACTAACGGACTAAAGCAGCAGCCGTAGAAATTTAAATATAAGCCCAGGAGATTCATTAATCCATTTCTCATGACAAAAAAAAAGTACCTAACTTATCATTCTGCTGTAGAGAGTGCAGCTTGACATTTGATTGATAACTATTTAATGTTCATCTACTTTCCCCAAGTCAACAATAGTTAACAACTGTGCATGGAGCTCCTCCGATAGCTCGACAAGCTTCTCCACAAATAGCTGACTCATACAGACCAAGTCTGGCTGCTATTACCCAAATGGAGGTGTTTTTAGCCTCAGCACCCCTGTAGTGGGGGAGAGGGAGAAAGGGTACAAATCACTGCCTCACTATCCCAGATGATAGTGCATGTGCCAACATCAAGTGAAGGCAGGGCTGTGTCAACAGCAAGGCTCTCAAAGGAAAGCAGGGCAGTTCTACCAGTGTTGTGGCCACTTTAACCCTGAACCGCTACCTAAAACAGATTATCTAGTTAGTCGCACATTGCTCTTTGTGGGAACTTGCTCATGCACAATTTTTGCAATTCCTACATTACACATTATTCCTACATTACATCACTGGCTGTCTTGAGGTTGAGGTTACTACAGAGGTACTAAAGTAAATGTGCTTTTTGGATAAAAAAAACTCTCATTATCAGCCACTTTGATGCTTAGAACAGCTGAATCAGATCAAACCCCTCATTTTACTGCAAAATACTGAGGCAGTTCAAAAAAGGCTAGGTCTGTTCAAAGGCCTGAGGTATAAATCCACCAAATAATGGCTATCAGCTTAACATCAGTGGTGGGGTTCTTTTAGAGACATTAATCCAAGTTTAATTGAGTTAAAAAGTGAAAGTCAGCATGGATCTATTAAAGGAAAATCATGTTTGGCTAGCTTAATGTGGACTTTCAAAAAGTACTTGATGCTATAGAATATCCTGCTAGAAAAATTAAAGCCCATGAGATTAAAAAGACAGTAGCAGCACGGATACAAAATTAGCCAAGGGACAGAAAGAGACTAGCAGTGAACAGTTGTTTTTTGAATAGAAGGATGTATGCAGTCATACCCCTTAGGGGTCAATATTAGAACCACTGCTCTTTTTAATATATATTAATGAGCTTGATTTTGCAATAGAAGGTGTCATTTCAAAGTTTGCAGATGAAATGAAACTCAAAATATACTAAATAATGAGGAGGGCACAGACAGGCTAGTGAAATTTGGCAGACGCATGGCAGATGAAATTTCATGCAGTGAAATGTGAAGTGAATCATATTACTGGAAGGAATGAGTAGAGACAATATGAACTAAATGGTACAATTTTAAATGGAGTTTATGGAGGACCTTAAAGGAGGAGAGTTGGAGAAGCAGCAAGCTATAGGGAAGGAATTCCAGAGCTCGGGACCGAGAGGGCACAGCTTCAAGTTGTGTTGTGAAGGAAAGAGTGGATAGACAAGAGGACAGTGTTGAAGGAATACAAAGTTCTTCGTGGGGCTAGAGCAGGTTACAAAGAATGAGACGGACAAGGATGTGTGTTTTTAATGCGGTGTTGGGAGGCTGGGAGCACAGGGGTGGCGGTTGTGAAATGGATAGCAAAATGTTCAATGAGCTCAAGCTTATGGATGGTGGCAGATGGGGAATAGATGTAAACATTGCAATTCTTATTCAAATGAACTGGAGAAGCAAATCACAGCAGAGGGTCCACCAACCAATCGCCAGAGAATCCAGGAGCTTCTTCTTATCGTGTCCACGGACAGTCTATACATGGCCCAGCCAGAACTGGACACATTTTTGCGCCTTGTTGTTGAATTTGGCAAGATCTGCAACAGTGCAGGGTTCCTCTAGTGATAGGCATTGCAGGAGATGTTGCATGGTCTGTGGCTCAGTTCCACATTTATAAGTTGTCGGGCTGGTTGTATATCCCCATTTGCCTAGTGACACCTTTGGACGACCTACGCCAATCCTAAGTCTGTTAAGGCACTTCCAGGTTGCCCAGTTGCAATTAGATCCTGGGGGAAGGCTTTCATCCGGTAGAATTTCCGTCGCTGGGGGTTGTTTGAGACTGGCGAGCCGGTCTTTCCACAAGGCGATGTGGGCTTCAGATGGGGTTGATTGTAATGGAACAACATTGTTCATGAAGCTCTTCCTTGACTTTAGGCGGCTGGGTGTAGGTGTATGACCACATAGAGGGTGCCTCTCATCTGATGTTTGATGGAGTCGCTCTTTCTTTCTGGCTACCGTTCTTCTTATGTCAGGGGGAGTGATACCCGCCAGGATATATAGGCTGTTGGTGTTTGTTGGTTTTAAACAACCTGTGAGAAGTCGGCAGCTGATCCATCTTCTTAGCATGAGTAGATCTTTCCCATGCAGGGCAGGCGTATTCGGCAGTGGAATAGCAAATAATAATTTATAAATAAAGGAATAGAATTCAAAAGCAAGGAAGATACGCTAAACCTTTATAGATCACCGAAGTGAGATTTGAACGCACAACTTTCTGACTCAGTAACCTGCTCAACTGTGAAATGCATAACAGTCAAACCGGAGCCAATGTCTAGATACATGCAGTTTCCATAAGCCATCAACTAGATAGTGGGGAGGAGTAAGGGCTAATTCTTCCTGCTGTAAGACAGGGAGTGAGCTGTGTGTTTCAGGGGTCTTTTTTATTGGCAGAATTTTGCCCTCGTCATGCGGGCTTGGCGGGGGTGAGCGGAAGCGGGCAGGAAGCCAGCTGCCGCCTGCGACCAGAGCCCAACTGTGGTTTCACGCTGGCAGGCCAATTAAGGCCCACCCAGCGTGAAACATGCGCTGCAGCACTTAGCACTGCCTGTGCTCAGGGTGGGGGTTGGGTAGGAGGGCGAGTGGGGAACTCTGCGCATGCGTGCGAGTGCACACGGGGAAAACTCCCTGCGGCATAGAGCTGCCTCTGGGAGATGGAGATTTTGAACATGAAAATAAAGAATTTAAAAATGTTTATAACATGTCTCCTCATGTGACTCTCTGAGCAGGGACATGTTAGGAATTATTTTGAAATTTTTTTTAAAAATCGCTAAATGAAACCTCATCCCGCAAGTGGATGAGGCTTCGCAAAAAAATCCAAAGGCCGCTTGGCCTTTTTGCCTGCCCGCCAACCGTAAGGTTGGACAGGCAGTGAAAAATTTAATTCAATTGGTACTTTAATGGCCTTAATCGGCCTGTTAATTTTCGGCGGATGCACTGCTGACTCCCGCGCGCTCCTGCCGACTGAAATATCGCGCGAGTGCGCGATGACATCGGGACACTCACCCAACGTTATCATGCGTCATTTTATGCTCGTTTGGGTCGGGCGCTCACCTACCCGATGAGCGGAGAGTTCTTCCCTATGTGCGGCAGTGGGGATTTTTCTTATGTAAGAGCTTCTGGGTGAAAAGTTGGCACACTGAATTATAAATACTTTCAAATCTGGTGACTTTTGCTGTCTTAATTATTTTAATTACATAGGAATTTTTAAACTTAGGGAGAGTCAATAGCATTAACAAAATTTACCAATCCCAGGACTCACATTTGGATCACAAGCATTGGCAAGGTTACATGTGCCTCCACCTCTGCTCCATACTCTCTCCCCTGCTCCATTTGGGCAGGTGGCAGGTGCCATGGTGGGAACAATCCATTTCAGTGTATAAGGGATCCCTTTCTTTATGCTGCACCATTGCTTCCGATGCTGACTAACCTATGATGGCAGGCATTTCCACCATTTATTTTGGCTTAAATGACTGTAAATGACTCTCTGCTTGGGACACAAACTCTACCAATAAGTGTGAATATTTGTTCTGAAACCTGGGATGATCCTGTTCATGTAAAAACAGAAAGAGGATGCTAGCCCTGTTGACGGACTCGTTTAATTCACCACTGAAATACCCAAATTCCAAGACTTAATTGATCTATTAATTTTGTCAAGAGCACTTTGTCAGATAACTTCATCAATTTGCCAGACGGTCAAAAATGATCAACTGTTAACTCTGAGGAACTGATCCGGTGACTTTGGCTGTCACATGCTGAACACAGATGTATTAGTCACGTAGAATCAACTTCGTCCAAATGCAGGAGGCAGCTTGTGGTAGAGAAACAGACATTTGAGAAACAAACCTGCCTCAGAAGCTTGACAGGCCCTAACTTCTCAGCTGCCCTTTCAATGTTGCAGCCTTCTCTCCAGTTTGTTGCGATTCATTTCTCAGTGGCAAAATACTCAGCGTGATATTGAAACTCAACTCACTTGGTCAGAATCACAATAACTTTCGACTGCGTGAAAAGAGAAAACTAACTCACATTTAAATAGTGCCCTTCCCAACCTCAAAGCAGCCAATGAAACAGTCTTGAAGTATCGTCGCTGTTGTAAAGTAAGAAACATGACAGCCAATTTGCATACAGCAGGGTCCCACAAACAGCAATGTGATAATGACCAGATTGTTTATTTGTGTTTTCTATTGATGTTGGGCAAAGGCCAGAACATCAGAAGAACTTCCATATTCTTCTTCAGAATTGTGCCATGGGGTCTATTACATTCACTCGAGAGGGAAGGTCAATTTCAATGGAAATAATCATCGAGTGTGATGTACAATGGGCTGCTGGCTAATTATTGCACAATGTAAAAGTGTCCTCAGTGGGTCAGCATTTAAATCCTGGTCTCAGAGGTGAAAGGCCAGATTTCAGCTCATTGAATCATCTCTTGATAGCTCTCTAGACAGGGAGCAACTTGTTTTAGTTGCAGAGCCTCTCAATCACTCCCAGTAAGGGTCAAGAACATCATAGGTTTCTAATTACAGTAGAAAATTGCCCATCAAATGATTTTGAGTTCTGCCTGTTTACCTGGATAGCAAAACCTCACCCGGGTGGTCAGATTTTCAGTACAGCCTCCCAACTATCAGCTTGACTTGGATGAACTTAGCACAAAAAGTTCGGAAAATGACATCAATTGACACATGAACCTATAACAACATGAATAAGATGCTCAGACTGAGCAGAAACTACTATTCAGAAGCAGTTCATTCCCACTTAAATTCATAAAAAGTTCCACAAAGCAACCTGTCGATTAATTCCACACAATTGACACTTGGACTAAATACCCTATTTATTTCCATGGCAACCGCTTTAATTGAAATTACTTTAGCTGTGATCACAAAGGCTGTGCTAATGCTGAGGGTTTATCTCAAATTCTTCATTCTTTCACTTTATCTTAATACCTGGATAATAAATTATCCCAACTCTGATATTGCTATGCTTCCATGACAGAATAACAATAACACTGGTTATCATGGCTTCATTCAAACTGGCGCCCAAGTACTAGAAACCCAACTACTCATGTGTATTCTGTACTTATTTGCTGCACACACTCAAAAGTTGTGTGCAAGTTAGCTGGGTGGACAGTGGATGTTCAGTGAAGTCATTGTGCAGTAAAGTCTTCCTGGTGTGATTGACAGGGAGATTATCCAGCCATCCCTATTCTGGCTGGGAACAGTGGTTTCAGTGTCTGCAGCCCACTAACTGTTCATCGTCCTCAAGTTATTCAAAGAATTTGTTAGTTTCCTCACACCTCATCAGTGAGCATGTTGAGCCACACAGGCCAAGAATAGTCCAAGTTCAGCCCTAGTCTTTGCTGAGTTAGAAAGAAAGAGCTTGCAACTATATTGCACCTTTCACATCTGCAGAACATTCCAAAGTGTGTCATGGCCAGTGAAATTCTGGAAATGACAATCAGCTATAAATACAATGCCATGTCTTGAATTGGGGCTTGCTAACACTTTCTGACACAACAGGGATGCTATGCTTGAGCTAAGGTTGACACCACTGATTACGCTGGGTTGGTGTGGCTGTAAAGCACTACAATTGGCCTCAAAGCTCCTTGGTTAGAAGGAAAAACCTGACTTGAATCTCTCTCTATTGAGATCCATGCTGCAAGAACATATTTGTGGACCATGGAAATAACCTGTTGTCTAGGTTCACAGAGAAAGAATTGGGTGAGGTTCTGAAGGGCAACATGTGTCCATGATAATGTTAAGGAAGAGGAAAAGGAGATAAAATTTGTGGAACAGAGGGCACAGATCAAGTATCATCGTTGGTTGGTATGACTCTGCTGATCAATGAGCCAGTACAGAGACTCAGGGAGGTGTACAAGTGCTCTGAGGAACAACAACTCTGGCCCTTCCAACCTCACTAAATATCAAACCCTAATAAATACATCCGGCATCTTGGCATCCTAAAACACAGTTCCACTTCTCTAGATAAATCAAGTGCTCCATTATGCTCAATATCTATTCCACAATGAATATTTCAAATAGAGGGCGAAAGACTTGTACTTCTATAGCATCTTTCATGACCTCAGGATATTGCAAAGGCCTTCAAAGTCGATGAAATACTTTTGAGTTGTAGTCACGTTGTCATGTAGAAAATACAGCAGCCAATTAGCACACAGCAAGATCCCACACGTGGTAATTTGATAATGATAATTTGGTTGCGAGATAAAAATTGGCCAGGACACCAGAGGATATTCCCCTTTGAAATAATGCCGTGCGGTCTTTCACTTATCATGATATATTCACAGGTGAGTTTTGGGAAGAGGGAGATGAAAAACAAGAAATTGTTTTGATGCTTTTCGCTTAGGAATGAGGTAACTCAACAACAGTGCAATATTCCATTCATTACTCAAGGGGTCACTGGAACAAGTTAGAAAGGATCAAATATGATTTATTCTGTATACATGGGAATGGTTAACACTTTTCTTGATAGTTCCTGCAGCAACGTTCTGTTCAGGGCACACAAGGACACTCAACTTTGGGAGTTTTAAAATTCTTATCCTTGTTTTCAAAGCCTTACCTCTTCCTGTAAGCTTCTCCAGCCCTTCAACCCTTTGGGATCTCTGCATCCCTCTAATTCTGGACTGATTTTAATACTTCAGCTTTGGTGGCCATGCCTTCAGCTACAGGCCATAAGCTCTGGAATTCCTTCCTTAAACCTGTCCACCTCTCTACCTCCTTCTTTAAGATGTACCTTAAAACATGTATCTTTGACCAAGTCACCCATCTTTACGTGGCTCCTGTGAAATGTTTTACTGCATTAAAGGTGCTACATAAATGCAAGTTGCTGTTTGTTGGAGAGAAAGTGAGTGTAGTTCTCCTCCGGAACATTAACATTGAGAAATCTAGCATGCATGGCTAGTTTTTGTAGCAAATCCTACAGACTCCTTTCAATCTATTTGGATTTACAGGAGCTAACTTCTTCTGATGTCTCACTTGGTGGAAACAGTGTAAGAGACTCAAAGGTGCCAGCTTTGTGAGTCTCTGTCTGTGTTGAGGTGCTTGATCTCAGCCAGTTTGGCAGTGCGGGCACTGCAAGTGATCCTGAGCTAAATCAGACAGGGTTCCTGCTTCTAATGCTTGTTCAGTGATCCCTCCAAAAAGGTAGGGCAGCAGGACCAGATGTGCTCATTATATTCTCATGATTGAATATTCTGCTGGTCCCAAAAGTTTAGGATCAATTAGGAATGACCACTTGAACAAGCGTTCAAAAAGGTTCCTAATATCTGCGGACTGCACTCCCGTGTCGGAAAAAGAAGGAAAATTTGAAGGGTGACCAAAAGGTTTATGAAGTATGTTGGGATACATAGATAATGCAGCTATAGTAAGGACTGGTCACATTCCGGCAGATTTCATTTCCATGACTGGAATATCACTGATAGGAGGATCGACTCTTTTGTAACACTTCAAATAATTTAGATTGTTCAATGCATCAAAAAATAATTAACCGTGGACTGGCAGGAAATTATAACAGCTACTTCTGAAAGGTTTTAATCCTCAAAAACCTACAGGGTCGTCACCTGCACTTATTTCAATAAAATTACTAGTCTACGTCCACATTCACCCATCAAGAGTACTGAAGTTGGCCTGGTGCCAACATGTAAATGGAAAGACAGAATTATTATCTGCCAAGCTATTGTTGAAATGTAAAGGGCACACAGGAGGAGGGTTGTGGGCCTTGTTCCATCCCACTAAAGCACAATGAAGAGATAAGGGTTATAATTAACCTTGGCAGACTCATCTACTGAGTGCAATACAAACACATAAACATGCCCTTGAATTGCTTGGTACTAAGATAAAAAGATTCACAAGTAGATGCTATTTACACAGCAAACAGAAAACATCCTCAAGAGCAAGCAGTATGCCAACGTGATTGACAAGCTACTTTAAATTAAAACTAGGCCCACACAATATCAGACGTGTTCCTGCTGCTGCCAATGAGAAATAGCTGGAATTAACCCATACAAGGTAATACAGCTCACCTCTTGCACATGAACTCTCTCAGCCTGGTATCGAACTGCACTTTTAAACCCCTAAAGTTTTTACCTCCATAGTCTGGCAGATTGGTCCAAATATGATCACTTTTTGAGTAAAGACGTTCTTTCTGGTAACACTTGTGAATCGAGTTTGCATTCTTTCAAATTAATCATTTGTAAAGTGACCTGAGGGGTTTACCTTTCACTATACTTCCATATCCTCCCTGCAAACCCATATTAATCCAATCCTGTCTAGCAGGTTGAATCTTGCTTTGTATTCAGGGCTTGAATTTCTCAGCCTGGAATTTTGACGGTGCTGCATCCAGGAGAGAGATTTCTCTGCTGTTCAGGTTAAAACTGTAAAAGGTTAATGGTTATGTTAATTAGACAATGATGTTAATGATGATGTAAGCATGAAATCAGGGTCAGATGACCAAGAAACTTCATGGGAGCAAGACACAGAACAGTCTGTGTCCAGAGGACAATGTACTTACCAGAGACCTTCAATGTAAATAGTGTCAATAAACAGCTTTAAGATAACTAAATACTGACTATCTCCAAGTCATTCCGAGGGTAAGTGAAACCTTGTCAAGCCAGAAGACCATACAAGTAAAGGGCGACAAGCTAAACCATGGCGGCAATCCAAACCAAAAGCCATAAACTGCTTCTCACCGCTGCTCTCCCCGCTCCTAACCAATGCCTTGAAACTCCCTCTCATCACTGCCTGCTCTGCTCCTCCCTCCCGATCACTTCTTTGCACCCTCCACCCGATCACTCTGTCCGCCCACCCCATTCCTTATCATTGCCTCACCCCCCCACTCTCCTCCAGGTCACTCCCTTGCTTCCTGCCCTCCTGATCAGTGCCTTGACTCACTCCTGATTGTTCCCCTCTCTTGCAAGAACTACTTGAGAAAGGCTGGCAGGAATTGGTTTTTGGAAACCAGCTGTCTGGAGACACCCAGCAAAGTTTGGTGCCTTTTAACCTTTACCTGGTAGATTTATGATGGCAAAAAGTATTTAGTTTTTGAATATGGAGCTCACCACTTTAAGCAGCAGTCGGTTGTCTCGGAGAGCTCCGACCATGCCAGCAAAGGAGACTGCGAACATGCTCAAGCCCAGCAGCAACAGGATGATGGCTGGAGCAAGAAAGAGGCTGTCCATCGTCTTATTCTGCTGCCTTTCCACTTCTGCATAAATGCCAATACACAAGATGAGCAGTCCCAAGAGCTGCAAAAACATAATAAAAATTATTACAATCACGGCAACCATTACCAGGGAAAATCTAAAATCCATTCCAACTGGCTTCACGGGAAGATTTTTCCTGCAGACCCACATGAATGCTGCAGGAGATGTTCCCTTGAAAAATGAACCATGAGGATTGCATTGCGCTGGATGATGGCTGTGCACTCCTGCAATAGGTCGTTCACAGTTGCTGAATCTCTCCACACTCATCAAGCTCACAAATTCTTCACTTCCGCACATCTGGAGTGCAGAACAAAGTGGAACAGCAGGCAGCTCAAAGCTAGAGGGTCTTAAGCCCTCATTATAATACATGTAAACGAGGGCTTGGCAGGCAGATCATAGAAAAAGTAAAAAAAACCCACGGCAATTGAGGGGATCAAGATTAGGTACCAAAACCACCACAAGCGTCTTCTGCCCCATTTTGTTGCCAAAATAGTTGTCTGCCCAATCATACATTGAAATTATTCAGAAAACACATAGAATTGAGGCCTGGGAGGACTTGCGATCCTGCTTCAGATGTGACATGGGGCCTGGCTCTAACATCTCATCCAAATATCCAGTGGTCCCTCAGCAACCTCAGCTGTATGTGGTAAAGTCCTGGGGTAGAACTGGAGTCCAAAACCTTCTGACTCAGAAGTGAGAATGAATGGCAAAACAGCCTGAATGGCCTCCTCCTGTTCCTATGTCGCTCTGAGAACAAATAGGCAAAGGGAAATGAGTTGACTCTGTACTTAACCAAACTATCAGGCTAGACAGTATCTGTGCAAAGAGATACAGAGTTAACACTTTAGGTTGACAGCTTTCCATCAGAACTCAAAAGAGTTTGAAACTTAGCAGATTTTAAGAACAAAGGGGAAGGTCTCTGATAGAGTGGAGTACATGACATAAGGAACAATAGTGCAAGACATAAGGGGATGTACGGGGATAAGAAACAAAAGATGAGACTTAGCAAGCTGTAAATAGTTACAACAGAAGAGTAGAGAGAAAAGGAAGCATGGAAAATCTGGCAACTGGGGAATGCTTAAGAGCTGCTATATTTTGAATTTCTTCCAGATCTGATGAAAGGTTATTGCCTGAGTTAACTCTATTTCTCTCTCCGTAGACGTGGCCAGAACTGCTGAGTGTTTTACAGTACTTTCTGTTATTTTATTGCAGATTTCCACTACTTGGCCTTTATTTTCACGTTACATGTGAGTCCTTGAGCAAATGGAAAGTCTTTGTTCAGCAGAAATAAAAAGCCCTCCTTGAGGAGCACAAAAATAAAGTAAATGAAAAGCGTTTCTTTTGTCCCCGTCTATTTCAAACAAGAAAAGTGATTTACAGGTCACAATACCAAGGCCATAAGGAGGGGCTCGCATCCAACCCTGTTACATGCTCTGATTTTCATGGGCACTTTTCTTTTAAAACTGCACAGCAATGTAATCAAGAAAAGTATTGAATCCACAAGCGAGTCGTGATTGATAATCAGTAAAAGTTACAGACCATAACACAGAATTTCATAGTATTACAGTACAGAAACACGCCATTCTTCCCTACTGGTCCATTTTGGTACTTATGTTCCACAAAAGCCTCCTTTCACTCTAATTCGTCTCATGCAATCAGCATAACCTTCTATTCCTTTCTCCCTCATGTAGTTGGCTAGATTAAATTCATCTCTGCTATTCACCTTAACTACTCCCTGTGGTAGCTCGTGTCAGATTTGAACGACTCTCTGGGTAAGAATGTTCCTCCTGCATTCGCGATTGGGTTTATTAGTGAAAATCTTATATTTAAGGCCCCTAGTTTTGGCCTTCCCCACAATTGGGAATATCTTCTTTACTTTTACCCTATCAAAACCTTTCATAACTTTAAAGACCACTATCAGGCCATCTCTCAAGTTTTTACTAGAGAAAAATGCCCCAACTTGTTCAGCTTTTCTTGATAGGTATAACTTCTCAGTTCTGATATCATCCTCGAAATCTGTTCTTCACCTTCTCCAACTCCTCTATATCCTTTTGATAATATTTATAATATTTAATAACAAAAATGTTGTTGTTAGGATTCATGCTATTTGTTCTTACTATCTACTGATTCTACCTTGAACTGTGCCCACAGTTCAGAATGCAAGACTGTATATGTGACTAAACTCTTCAAATATTACTATTTATTGAAGCTGCTGAACAAAAGAGCAGTTTGCTGGTGCAAAATATTGCAATTCTGTCACACCGAGACACACAAAAACTGGTTATAATATTTTCGCAGGCAGCCGGCACGTGGCTAGTCCTCGATTTCCAAACACAAAGGAGGCACTTTCAAACTAAATCACCTGGTGACTGGCTATAGGATTGAGTGAAATGTTGGATTGCCACACTGCCCTATATCACTTCAACAGAGGGTGTAAAAGCAGTGATGCTCCAGATGCCATTGGTTTTCACAAATGGATGATTAGACTAAGATAAGCCCCTAATGTTTCTAGAGGTGTCAGAAGGGAAGCCTGAGAGGCCAGCTGAGAAACTAAGTGACTCTGGAACACTGTCTTTACAGCTCCAATGCCAGGGGCTGGCCAGAAGACATCAGCTGCCCTCTTCACTTGAAAGTCTCAAAAAGGTGACAAACAGAAAAATATTTAGTTTGCTGAGGGAGGATTCCCCATAAAAATTCCTATATGAGTTGGCCTAATTACTCACTACACCACCTCCATGCAGTTCAATTGAGTACAATCATTCCCCATTAAAAAAAACACCTCTTGCAAACACTTCATGATGCACAAACTATCCTAGTCGATGCTTCACCTTTCCCTGCACAGGGCCATTCGGGTTTTTTTGGATTCAGATGTTTATTGTTCACATTTTGCTTGGCATCCGTCATGCTCATTAAGAGTCATTTGTGCGCAAGGAGTGAAAAAGAAATTAGCCTGATTAGTTCTGAACTCATCTATAAACTTCCAAACTTCCAAACTAAGACATAAAAGCTGTACTGTTAGGGGCAAATCAGAACTAACAAGTGCCAACCACAGAGACTTTTATCTGTGCAAGTCTCATTTGCACTGCTTTCAAGCTGGGTAATTGAGAGTCCACACAGTGACCTCTCTCTCTGTGTCTCCAATTATTCTTATGATATTCTCCATTATAATTGTGTTTTTCTCATTTTCTCCTATCTACTGAAGGTGTGAATTCTTGCTTCTATTAATCCCTGATAGCTCCAATACCTCCTTCTGTGTGACCTTAGATAGCGAGAAGTTTTTTCAAACTGTAAGCAAACACAATCCTAGTCTTCCTCATTGTCCAAATGGGTCTTTGGAGGAGGTCAAGAACAGGAAAGTTGACTGTATTTTTCCTTTCCAAGGGACAAACATTTAATTCACCAGGTTCATGGAATGATACAGCACAGAAGGATGACATTCGACCCTTCATGCCTGTTCTGGCTCTTTGGTAGAGTTACCCAACCAGTCCTAATGCCCCTGTTCTTTCTTGCTAATGTTTCCCTTTAAGTGTATGTATATATATTTGAAAGTCACTATTGAATCTACTTACACAACTCTTTCAGGCAGTGCATTCCAGATCCCAACAAGTCACTGCATAAAAATAAAACATTTTCCTCATGTCACCTCCGGCTCTTTTGTCAATCACTGTAAATCTGTGTTTTCTAGTTACTGACTCTGCAGTTTCTCATTATTTATTAAAACTGTTCATGATTTTGAATACTTCAGTTAAATTTCCCCTTAACCTCTCTGTTCTAAGGAAAACATCCTCTGCCTCTCCAGACTATCCAAAGATCTGAAGTCCCTCATCACTGGCACAATTCGAATAAATCGTTTCTGCACCCTCTCTCAGGCCTTGAAAGCTTTCTAAAGTGTGGGGTCCAGAATTAGCTGAGGCCTAGCCAGTGTCTTACAAAGTGTTCAGCATAATTTTTTTGCTTTTCTACCTTAATAAAGCCAATGAGACCTTTTACTGAACAGTCTTCTCAACTTCAAAGATATGTGTGTGTACACAAGTACACAGGTCTCTCCTTTCCTATAGACCCCCTGTAAAATTGTATTACTTAGTTCATAATCTTTTCTCATTCTCCCTACCAAAATGTATAACCTCACACTTTTGTGTTAAATTCCATCTGTCATGCGTCTGCCCTGTCTGCCTATTCCTCATTGTTTACTACATTTCCATGTCCTGCCTCTGATCAGTTAATTCAGTACAGACCGGTAATCCAATCAGTGCTGTTTTGTATGAGTTACTGCCACATGACACCTTGACCCACTGTGGTAACTGGGACAACTGTTATTGGAAACTCTTTTCAACTTTGGAAGCTTACTCCGTATTGAAACACCCACAATGATCAAAATATATCAGGCATTTGACCTCCTGGTTCAAAAATATGCCATGGCAAAGTGTATGGGTGGAAACTTACTTGGAGTCGTTCTCGCTCTGCCACTGAGAGTGTGTCGGAAACCCTACTGCACCAGCGTTTTAACCACAATCAGCAAAGTTAATAAAATGTAACAAGAGTAGGCACATTCAAACATTTGTGGGGCGAAGGAAGTCAGGTATGCGCAAGAGGCCAGAATTGGAGTAGCACAGAGATTGCAGAAGGTTAGAGAACCGGAGAAGGATCGAGATACAAAGGAGCATTTGAACACAAGGATGTGAAGTTTAAATCAGAAGATTTATTTCTGGGAATGTGTACTGTATCTGGTTCAAGGACCCTCTAACTATGGTGAAATTGGCTGGGATGTATCTCAACTGTCACTTGGCCCTTTGATATCATGTACCCAGCATTCAGTTTATCACTTTTTGAAAAGGGTTCCTTTTCATCTCCAAGACCACACAGAGTACAAAGCATGTGCTGAGGTGCCCTGACAGCAGTTCAGCCTCTTCCCCTCTTTATATCGGAAATAATTACAGTGAACAGATAGCTTGGGGAAATACAATTTCAATCTTCATTGCTTCTTCACAGTGCTAACAAGATGTGTTTGTACATTTGATTGTTTCTCAATATCAGTTTCTCCTTGAGGAGCTTTCTCCATCTAACTGTCCTGTGCCTCTCTCTAAAGCAGAGTTTGCTGTGAAAAATCCATTATTTTTGTATGTCTGCTGGGAGAAGTATTTTTAATTGAGGACACAAAGCGTTCCCAACAGCATATTTGCGATTCTGCAAACAAAACCTTCTGCTCTCTCACCAATTTCTGGTTGGGCGCTGTTCCACTCAGCTGGCCTCTCCTCACTCTTGCTGGAGGCTTTTTTAAAAAAAGAAAAATCCTATTTGTCTTTGTTTCTGCATATCCCCTTCAGTCTTCCTGTTGCACCTCACATTCCCACCAATAAGAAACCTACCAGTGACAGAGAAGACTTGAGAAGAAAGGTTCCTTCTAGCAATTCCATAGGACCGTTTGCGATGTTGAACTGAACTGTACTAGTTTACACAAGAAAATCCAAAGTGAGGAAAAAGCCTTTTGTCAAATCAAGCCCACTCCCTCCAGAGCCAATCTGTGATAACTTTATCATGGACCCAAACGTTGATCCAGTAACCTATGAACGCACAACGTTCCTTTTCAAACCTCTTCAGAACGCTAAATCTGGCAGTGCTACTCATAAATGGAAAACATTTGCAGCACTATTCGTATGGGATCTGCTTACTTTGTTAGGTGGGCTTGAATTTGCCCCCATACAACCATAGTGCTGTGTACTGACTGTCCAGAACAGTACTCACGAGATTTCCCATCAATGGAAAGAGTGGCTGTCTCCTGAAGCTGATGGCTATAGGTAGGATCACTGTGCTTTTCCAATAGCACTCAGGTTGCACTCCAAACTAATTCAACAGAACTGGGGGTTAGAAGACCTAACTGGAATTACTCTGTCTGAAAGCAAAACACCGTCTGTTTGATTGGACTAGAAAAAAACATTAATTGCACCATAGCAAACTAGCATCGCGTACAGCAGCCATTAAAACAAACTACCTGCTTTCTGGCTCCATAATTCACATTTCGAATCAAAGCAGAATCTACTGCCAATGTGCACCATTTTATATTGCTGTAAAAATCTGTCCTGAAAGCTGGATTTTTCATCTGCTTGAATTTCGAGCCCTTTGTGAAATGGATGATGCAGGACCAGGGCATATCATCTCTTCACCTCTGGATCTAGATTTCCATGTAGGTCCAGACCAACACCTCAGTTTAACGTCTCATCTGAAGGATGGCACAGTTCCACCCGGGAATGGGGCTTAAATCCACAACCTTTTGACTCAGTGGCAAGAATGTTACCCATTGAACTGAGAGCTACACTATAAACCTCTAACATTTGGTATCATTTTAGTGACATTCCCTGTTTCCCACCATGGCTCAATTATCCTTGTTGTAACTGTTGATTATAAGGAGGTGAATTTGAGATAATCCTGACCTGGATCCAGGTGAGAGTTTTTCTTTAATCCTTTGATGGGATGTGGGCATCACTGTCAAGGCCAGCATTTGTTGCCCATTCCTAATTGTTCTTGAACTGAGTGGCTTGCTGGGCCATTTCAGAGGGCAGTTAAGAATCAACCACATTGCTATGGGCCTGGAGTCATCTGCAGGCCAGGCTGGGTAAGGATGGCAGATTTCCATCCCTAAAGGGCATTAGTGAACCAGATGAGAGTGGGACACCTTAAACAGAAAAACAACTTGTGCAAGTTCTGTCAATTTTACTGAAGTAGATTGCACAGATGGTTGCTGTTGGAAAAGCACCACAGGTTGCATTTAAGATTCATTCTTGGCAACAATTCAATGGTAGATTTACCCTCAACCTGAGCCATGTTGTACCTATCCTGGGTATGGATATGAGGACAAAAAGAGGGAAGTTGTCATTCCATCTCTGGGACACCCCAACCTCAACCATGACTGACATGTCAATGAAATGCCTTAAGTCATATCATTTCAACAGCAACAGAAACACTGCTGGTCCTAGACACTGCTTGTGCTGTGCTAGTTACATACTTCACTGGTATTTGTTTAAAAAGTTATTTTAATCAAGTTGAGAAGGGAATTCTGAGACTTTCTTGGTTGTAAATAAAAACACTCATTCACATAACTTCCCAGACCACCTACGCTTTGTTGCCATTGTATCTCAAGGGCCTCTGTTATGTCAAGATCACAGGATGATTGGCAAAGAAGACCACTCAGCCCATCTTGGTTCATCTATATGGAAACACCCTAATGTCCCTTTGTGGTGGCTTCTGTCTGTTTCTGCAGGGGATGCGGCACAGATTCACAGAATGATACTGGGGCCAAAAGGGTTACATTATGAGAACAGGTTGCACAGATTAGGCTTCTATAGCCTCCAATATAGAAGATGATGAGGTAATCGCATCGAGCTGTCTAAGACGCTTCGAGGTGTTTATAGGATTTGGTAGGGTAGATAGAGAGAAACTATTTCCTCTGGTGGGGGAGTCCAGAAGCTTTAAATGAGAGCTAGGCCATTCAAGAAATGTATGAAATAGTGGAAATCTGGTACTCCCTAACCCTCAAAAGCTGTTGAGGCTGGGTCAATTGAAAATTTCAAAACTGAGATTTGTAGATTCTTATAAGACCAGGACATTAAGGGATGTGGAATCAAGGCAGGTAGACAGAGTTGAAGTACAGCTCAGCCATCAAATAAACGAATGGAGAAAAAGGCTCAAGGCACTGAATGACCTCCTCTTGTTTCTCCGTTATTAAATGATTCAGAGGCTATGTTACTCAGATTCTATTCCTCATCTTGTACTGGTCTCACTCCCCCAGGCTGCAAACAGACAAGCTTCAATACAGCCATAGTTCCTATAAAGAGTGGATTCAAAGCTTTGAAGTACCTCCACCCGCCACCCCACCAAACAAAGACGTCTATCTATTACCATCAACTATAGAACTGTTAGCAGAGAGTGGTTCTGAATATTATCAGCAATTCAGGGAACCAATGTCCTGTGCTCATTACCATACTATTGTAATGAAAAATATACTGTAAGATCACATGAAGATTTCCGTTCAATTAATAAATCAGGATAAATTGCACAGAACCATTAGAAAACTCTTGCTGAGGTTGCAGGGATGTTGCAATTAGCTTAAAAAATATCCTGAAATACCACTCTTCGATTTTATTTCAGAGATACCAAAGATCACCCAAGTCTTTAAAAGCACAGTTCACTTAAATGGATTTTGATACGAAAATGTATGAGCAGAATTTCAAAGCAAGGCAAGTCGATCTAGAAAGCTAAGAATGAATGCTCAGCAGGCCATGGAGATGGTGAGGATTATCAACCCTTCAGAGGATGGATTGTGTTGAAGTCATAGTGAAGAATGATCAGAAATCCTGCGAAAAATGCTAAACATTATCATGATGAGGCACTTGGGTTACAGGAGTGAATGGAAAAGTTGGGACTGTTCTGCTTGGAGTTGAGAAGGTTAAGAGGTGATTAATAGAGGTTTTCAAGATGGTGTGTGATTTTGAGAGAGTAGATTGAGAAGAACTATTCCATTTTGGAGAGTGAGTCAATAACCAGATTTCAAATCAATGGTAAAAGATCTAGAGAGATGAAGAGAAATATTTTCACTCGGAGTTCTCGGGATCTGGAATGCTTGGCCCGAAAGGGTGCTGGAAGCTGATTCCATAAATAATTTTGAAAGAGTTGGACAGTTACTTGAGGATGAGGAACTTAAAAAGCAAGGATGTAGGACTAAGCATGACTGCTCTTTCAAAGAGGCAGCATAGGCACAATGGGGTGAATGCTCTATTTCTATGCTACAGATTTCCGTGATTCCATGGTTCTAAGAACAAAGCAAGACTGGAAGCAGCTGTAAAGATTCAGCTTCCAGGTACAAAACCATGAGAAAAACTGATTTCTTCAATTCACACACAGATATGAGATCGGGCTTGCATTTTATTAGATACAATACAGGTGTATTGCTGAAAAAATAAATGTTGTTGAAGCTTTTTGTCTTGCACTCATCAGGACAATCACAAGAATACCAATCAAATAAAATCAAATCAAATAAAGTTGTCACTTCCCCTGCCATTGGTCAAGACATTGTCCTGATGAGTGCAAGATGAAAAGCTTCGACAAAATGTCTTTCTTCAGTAATACTCAAGTTATGTACTACCAGACATGAATCAAAGCATGAACTGTTACTTTCTCCTTGGAGGTGCAGTCCATTTTGAGGTGCAGCCATTTGTGATAATGCATTTATATAGGCCCTTATTACACAACAAAGCTCTTCATTGATAATCCATTATTTTGTAAATATAGTTATTGTTATTATGTCAGCAAACATGGCAACCAATTTACACACAAACAGCAAATGAGATGCCTGACCAGGAAATCTATTTTAGCGATGTTGGCTGTGGAGAGATTAATGGGCAGGACACTGAGAGAATTGCCCTGCTTTTTGAATAGTGCCAAGGGGCCATTTATACTTCCCTGAACAGTCTCATTTACAGGATGGGATCTCTGAAATGCAGCACTGAAATATCAACCCAGAGCAGGGTTCAAACCCATCATCTTCTCAGAGCTAGCGACTGAGTTACACTGACATGTCAGTATGGCTCTGGTCACACAAACTTTCTCTCTTGGGAGATACTGCTTAAAGAAGAGGCAAACAGGAATGGGAACCACGGCTACTTTAATGCACCCTGCAGCTCAGGGGCCTTAAGACCAATTGTGCGGCCTCCGCAGCTTTCAACTCAGCACACAGCATATTCTACGCAGTTTGGGAGCACACCAGCCAATATGCTGATCCATTTGAGTTTGTGAAGGATGAAACTGGTTCTGGTCATGAGACTGAGGAGGAAGAGCCGCTGGCCAAGTGAAAATTGGGGAGATAAAAGCTTTGTGATGACCTACCCAACAACGCTGCTTTGAACAAATCCCTCACTGTGCTGAGATATCCTGCAAAACTAGTCCTGCTGCTGGCTGGAAAAACAGTGCTTATCTTTTGATTTAAACGCTGCCTTCCCACAAGTCGCCTTGATGGTGAAACCCACTCTTTGAATTCCTGTTACTGCCTGTTGCTGTTTTTGCAGATATTATAAAGAAGGAAAGCTGGCATCACCAGGAGAGCTGCCTGAGAGGAGTTACTGAGCCTGACCATAGGGCTGCCACAGCAGGAACTCAGGGTCAGCCTCACAGAAGTTAAGATGAATGAAAAGTAAAAGAATAGTTAACGGACCAATGCCTTCAGACACACTCGGGCAGAAAGACAAATTACACAGGGTTAGGGATGTGCAGCACAAGTGATAAGATAGTTACCAAGAGGAATATTTTTACAGCGGGTAATAATAGTTGAATTGATATGTCAGTGAAGGTCATTTTAGACACAGTCAAATGTTGCCATTGGAAGATGGAGGTTTGATATTCTGGAAGGGTTACATCATCAGGACGAAAGGCTTTCTTTACCCCGGATGTGGAATCACACAGCAATTACAACAAGGAAACAGGCCATCGGGCCCGTCTAGTCCATGTTGATGTTTATCTGTCACACAAGCAGTATTCTAAACCCCATGATCCCACATCCCATTAATCACCTATCTAAGCAATAGCCAAATGTTGATATGGGCTGGAATTTTCCATCCCTGTCGGCGTCATGGTGGGCACCAGCGTACAATATGGCAGGAAGGCCAAAAATCAGTTTCACGATGTCAGCAATCATCCGCTCCACCCTTCAATGGCGGGGTCCGTTTCCCGCCATCAGACGTTAGGAACATCATTTTAATACATGTGCATATCATCATAAATCCTGCTTGCCAGAATCATTCCCCCACACTGGATCATCCGGGTAACCCAGCATGATTGCATACCGACATGTTTCACAAAAGCATTTATAAGATGTGCACCCGGTGAACTGCACTTCGAGGGGAGCTCGGAATTGAGCGCATACTAATGTTGCGCAGCACTTGCGAGGATTGCCCATTGAACTTCAAGATTGAGGCACCGCACATTCAGGCGAGCATTGTACAATCTCCTTGAGAAAGCTGGCCATGGAGCAGTCACTAGTGGAGGCGTTCACAGCCCCTTGCAATGTCATCATCCCGGATTGGACCACTCTCCCCCATGATTCAAACAAACAGTGCAGCCTTGCGCTGTGGGTTCGGAGAATTTTTTAAAAATATATTCATTCGTGGGATGTGGGCGTTGCTGGCTAGGCCAGCATTTATTGTCCATCCCTAAATGCCCTCTGAACAAGGGCAGTTAAGAGTCAACCACATTGTTGTGCAGCTGGAGTCACATGTAGGCTAGACCAGGTATGGACAGCAGGTTTCCTTCCCTAAAGGACATGAGTGAACCAGATGGCTTTTTCCTGACAATTAGCAATGGTTTTGTGGCCATCATCAGACTTTTAATTCCAGGTTTTTACTGAATTCAAATCTCACCATCTGCCATGGTGGGATTTGAA
The DNA here is from genome assembly GCF_964194155.1 of Cetorhinus maximus. Taxonomy (NCBI): domain Eukaryota; kingdom Metazoa; phylum Chordata; class Chondrichthyes; order Lamniformes; family Cetorhinidae; genus Cetorhinus; species Cetorhinus maximus. The sequence goes on along the minus strand of NC_135898.1, from coordinate 16,916,564 downwards.
CCAAGTTCCCCAGGGCATTACACTGGGTCTCTGGAATACTAGTCCAGTGACAACACCACTATGCCACAGCCTCCCCTCACCTGCCTGCGCCTGAGCTGAGAGCACAACATGCAGTCCAGTGGGCGAAGCTGCCGCCAATTGGTCAGGTGGAATGGGGCGGTGGTGGGGTTTCAGGCAGCCATGCAGCGCACTAAACTCTGGCCATCCAAGTGGTAGCCAGTACTCTCCAGGATGCAAAGGGGCCTTCAGACTTAACCAAGGCAGGTTCTGAGCACACTAACCCACGCGTCTCTCTCTTACATCCTGCAGAAGGAGTACATCAGGAGTATGGAGCCTGGTGAACTAGCTGAATGGCTTACAGGGAGCAGAGACAAATGAGAAGAGATTGATGGAGGAGCCTAGCTGGAGAGAGGGAGGAACAGTACCCTCCAGAAGAAGGAGCAGCTGGGGCTCCCGCACAATTTGCTGAAGAGCCAAAGTGTGCTGTCGCTAGTCGATGCCTAGTGGTCTATAGACGGTGTTTGTTATTCCTGCAGGTTACCGAGAACCACTGTTGCTGAAGACTGCACATGTCCAGGGAACTGGTCAGTCACATCTGCTACCTGCTGCAGGATTTGGCGCCATGGCAGCATGGGTGGTATCCGCTGCCAGTGGCCGTGAAAGTGATAGTGGCGCTCAATTTTTACAGCAGTGGCTCCTTTCAGGTCTCCGCAGGCGACCTCTGTGGGATATCGCAAACCTCCACACACAAATGCATCCAGGTGGTTACTGATGCCATATTTGTGAAGGTACACAACTTTGTGCATTTCGCCCGGGACCAGGACAGCCAGGAAGCAAGAGCGCTGGAATTTGTTCAGATCTCAGGTTTCCCACAGGTACAAGGTGCCATCGACTGTACTCAGATCTCCGTGGCAACAAGCGGTCAACTATGTCAACTGTAAGGGCATCCATTCGCTGAATGTTCAGCTGGTGTGAGACCACCATAAACACATCCTGCAGGTCTGCACATGGTCCCGAAGGAGTGTGCACGACTCCTACATTCTCAGCAGGTTTCAGATCCCTTATGTCTTCTAGGGTCCATAGAGCTGCAGGGTTGGCTCCTTGAGGACAAGGGCTACCCACAGAGGATGTCGTTGATGATGCCTGTGCGGCACCTCAGACTGCAGCAGAGAGAAGGTACATCAGGATCCTGATGTACTCCTTCTGCAGGATGAAAGAGTGAGATGCATGGGTTAACATTGGTGTGCAAAGAACCTCTCTTGGTTAAGTTTGAAGGCCCCTTAATGCATTCCGGAGAGAAGTGGTGGCCAGGACTCAGACTGTAATTCACACCTTGGTGGAGCAAGCCATCGGAATGGTTCCAGTGCCTGGACTGGTCTGTTGGAGCCCTGCAATATAGTCTACTGAAGGTGTCATGCATCATCGTCACCTCCTGTGCCTTTCACAACCCACCGCTGCAACAGGGAGAGAAGCTGGCTGGGGAGGAGATGGAGGAGCTGGAGGTCTCCTCTGATGAGGAGGACATCAACAGGGATGATGGCAAGCATGACGGCAATGAGGCCAGACGAGGTAGGTGTGCTCAGGAGGTCCTCATAGCTGCTAGATTCGTGGAGGATGATGATAGCATGCAGTGAGGAGACACCATAGATCCTCACATTGCATTTGTAAACGTTTGACTCCAGTCTGGCTGATAGAATTGCACATATCCTCTGTGATAAGGCTCCGATTATGGAGATGCAGTGGATGCCCATAGTCCCTACTTTCCAGGAGGATGATGACGACATGCATTGAGGGCACTCCATAGATCCTCACATAGCCTCTGTGAATGTCTGACTCCTGTCTGGCTGATGGCACATCACTTGCGCTCTGTGAACAGGGTCATATCATGGAGCTGCTGTGAGGAAGCTTTAAACTTCTCCTGATCCTATGGCAACCTTTGTGAGCTGAACCCTCCAGGACCACAATGTCACCGGACACAGATGCTGATGAGATGGGGGGCCAGCCGCATCTCAAAGGTGCTGGGAGCACACAGAAAGCATGACGGACCTCTGTGCCGCCGACCCAGGACATTCTGGCAGAAACAATAAGCCCCATCGAGGTGCAGGCATGACTGATGTGTCCAGTGACTGTGAAGACTCACCATCAGTGTGCTGGAAAGGTTGTACAAAGCACATGGAAGAGTCCCTGGACTGATACACCTGCCTTTATCTTGTGCAGGGACCAATGTTTCACATTCAAGTGACCCGAATATTGCTCACCAGAACAAGGCACCATTGTCAAAGTGACATTCTTGGGAGCTTATCTACAAGAGTGAACATTATGTAGAAGTGATTAACAACCATGCCCAGGCTGTGCAACTAGAGGTGTCAGCTGTGGCTCAGTTCATAGCACCCTCGCCTTTGAATCAGAGGGTTGTGGGTTCATGTGCCACTCCTGGAAACCAAGACCTGGAGGGCCTGGCCCCTGGCTGACCCCTTAAGGAGAAGAGGAGGCTGGAGTGAGATTGAGCTGACCTGCACCCCGCCTCGCATTGACACTGTTGGAGGCCAACTATGGCATCATTGATGGAGTTCAGCTCGCACAGCAGCGCAGGAACAACATCCTGGACCAAGGTCTCCACAGCAGCTGCCCATCCTACCGGTGTTCACCTCGGTGCATTGTCATGCCGGTGCTATCACTTCAGCCTGAAGACGGATGGACTCCTCCATCGTGTCTTGCTATCTGAGGAGTGCAGTGGACATCCCTTCTTGATATCTCCAAGCTTGCCTTTGCAGCTCCAACAATTGAGGTATGACTGAGTCCAGAGGCTCCTCATCTGACTTGGACTCAGCAGATTTCTGGTCTCCAGCAGTCCTTCAAATGCCGGAATCCTGGGATGTGCCTGCCGCCGCCTGCCATGGATCAGCAGCTTGTGACCCCGAGGCCGGCGAAGGGTGCGGATGTGCACTGTGATGGGACTTCAGTGAGAGTGTCATTAGATTCTTCTTCTGAGGTTTCTTGGGGCTTGAGTCAAGTATCTAGGTCGTGGGCCCACTCAGCTGTTTCCCAGCTGTGTCTGCGAAAGCAGGGAGAGATAATTAGTGCATGGCAGGGCACTGCGGAACTGGGGAAGTGATTCACAGCATGGCTGTTGTACTTCTAGATCCTTGCTTGGTTGAGCAACACTGACCTCACCGTCAGCACAGGAATGGTCCAGATCCTCACCGGCCAGCTGGATGGTTCTAGTTTCAAAGTCTGTGAGGACCTTAGCGTCGGGCATTCCTCCACCAGTTTGTGACCTCTCCCTTCTGTTGTGTGCCAGCTTGTCCTACGTGAATACAGTTGGAGATAGTGTAAGCAGGGCGCCTGCAAGGCCAAATGATAAGGATGTGTGGGTGGTGAGTGCTCCCTTGGAAGGGATGAAGACATGATCCGCAGGGCAGGTGAAGGTGTGTGTGAGAGAGAGTGAATGATGATGTCCCTTGAGCTGGCAGTGAGTGAGATCCCTGTGGATGTGTGATGGGATTTGACACAGCAGGACCAAATACTTGTGCAAATCCCTGTGGAATGCAGGAAATAATGGTCCGTAACTTCCAAGCTCCAGGGCAATGTAACCCAAAAGATGAGCTGGGCAATCCGCCAACCCTGGAAATTCCCAGGTATGGATTGTGCAGCAATTGCTGAGGAAGTGCAAACTTCTGTTGGTCAACTGCCCTGCACTGGGAACCATCCAAAAATGTGATTTAAATCGCAAAATGCAGATGGGTCCCACTGTGTTACATCAATAGTTACCCAGCAAAAGTCTGAAGAATTAAAACCACTTCTTGCTTCTGGATAAATATTGTACAGACACACATCATGCCCCATGGACACCGCCACCCTCCTGAACCCACCTCGCTCCACGCAACCCCCCCTCCACACCCTCCCTCACCAACCCCTCATCCCCAGGGACTCCTATCGGGGACTCCACATCACTCCCCCATCGAGCTCCCCCCCGAACCCTGAACCTGCAGGGGACTGCCCACCACCCCAAACTACCCCCCATAGAATTGGGACTGCCCCCTGTCCATAAGCCCCACCACCCTGACTGACTTGATAGCCCAGCAGCTCCCCCAACCCCCCCCCGCCTCCCACGACCTGATTCTCGACTCTCAATCCCTGGCTGTCTGTCATCCAGCCCCGGACTGTCCATCCCCTCCCCTGCCCCACTACTCGTCCAACTTTGCTCCCCGACTGTCCGACTTCCACTAGACTGTCCGACTCCACCTCCGACTGCCCGACACGCATCTCTGACTGTCCAGCCACTACCCCAACAGCCCGACCACCCCCCAGACTATCTAACCCTCTCCACCAATGCCTGACACCTCATACCTGACTGCCCAATACACGCCACAATCATCCAAGCACCACCCTGACTGCCCAACACCCACCGACTTCCCTACACTCACCACCCCATCGATTGTCCAATTCCCCGAACTTCCCGATCCACCCCACCCCTCCAACCCCCACCACTCCTCTCCCGACTGTCCGACCACCACCCCCCCACCAACCCCGACCGCCTGACACTTCCCTGACAGTCCGACCCACCCGACTACCTGACCCTTCCCCACTCCCCTGAATGTCTGACCCCCCCATACCCCCCACCCGCCCCCGACTGTCTAACCCACTCCAGCACCCCCAGCTGCCCGAACACTCAGTCCGTCTGATCCCCCACAACTGACGGACCCACCCCAACACCCGACTTCCCCTATCCCCACCTACGACTCTCCAACCCCCGACTGTCCGACCACCCCACCAGACTGTCCAACTACGCGCCCCCCCGACTAAATGACCATCCCCAACTGTCCATCCACCTGCCCCCTCCCGAGCCCGACTGTCCAACACCCCACCACCCCGACTGTCCACCATACCCACACCAGTGGGGCTAGTGCTGTAAAAAAGAGGGTGTGGCTTCCTGCCATCTGATTCTGCAACGCTTGACTGAAGGCCTCAGGAGCATGTTGCCCTGCACAATTCTCACCCGGCCTGAGTCGGAAGTTCGGGCGAGATAGGATTGCAAAGATTTCCAGGTAAGAAAGTAGGAGCAGAGTGCCAATCATTGCCACTCTGTAGAAGTTCAGGTCCAATGTTTCTTGATCTATCAGAGCTACTCCAGAGTGGCTGTGAACCAGGATGTAAATCCTCAGCTAAACACAAAGACAGGATTAGCATGAGTGGAATGAAGAGAGAACACAAAAAATACTTTCACACAAAGCGCTATTAGGACTTGGAATTCAAGCCACCAATTTGCACATGACAAGGTCGCACAAACAGCAATGAGATGAATGGCCCAATAATCTGTTTTATCTGGTATTGGTTGAGAGCTGATCAATGGTCAGGACACCAGAAGAATTTCCCAACTCCTTGTCAAATAGTGTCATGGGGGCACTTACAGGGCAGACGGTGCCTCAGTTTAATGTCTCATCTATAAAGTAGGCACTTCACACAATGCAGCACTCCCTCAGTATTGCACTCAGTGTTCGCTGAGATTATATGCTCAAACCCCTGGAATGGGATTTGAAACCTTGAAATGTGAGAACCACATTCTTTTGCTGTGAGCCATGACCTGGGCTGTAAATACTTGGGAAAAATCAGCTGCAAATGCGAAGAGTGAATTCAGACAGCTTCCACATACAGCACTCCCATTAAACTACAGTGAAGCAATAACCTTTTATAATCAAATGAATACTGGAGGAAAATCTCTGCTTGGGCAGAGAAATTAAGAAGTGTAAAACAGGAAGACACATATGGGAGCAGGAGTTTTATTAATCCAGATCCCCAAGATCTGGAGCGTGACAGCTAGAGATATTTATGCAATAAGAGAGAAGTTGCAGAAGTAATGGAGAAATCTCTCTTTAATTTACTGATAGGCCAAATCAACTCGGCAAGGTCCCACAGCTGCAGTTTCTCTTTTTTTAATAAAATAACAATGGTATCATCATACCCTCACCCCTTTCTCACACAATTCTGGCAATAACAAGGCATTTACTCATTTACACAGACTGCAAACCTTTTTGTATCAGCAGGCAAAATACTGGGTTCTATTAAAACCTTATTTATTTCCCTGAAGCAAATGGGAATGAATCCTCTTTCTTCCCCATTGTACTCTTCTTTTCAAAAAGACATTTTTTTTTAAACAGTTAACGTGCCACCTATTGAACCCAGGCCCTCAATTCGACTGCTGGAACCAGTGCCAGTCAGTCACATAGATCATACAAGAAAAACTAGGGTTGAGGGAAGACTAGAGCTCATCAAAGTGACTCTCTCCAGTGCAGTAACTTTCCCATTGGGTTTTGAATGTTTCCATCTGAATTATCTTGTTTTGCAGATTATTTATCCAAAAACGTTTTATGTTTATATTTTACTTTTTAATCATCTCGCATCATCTGTCTTGATTTTCCTGATTCACCAATCTGCTGCCACTAATGATTCAAAAGTTCCTCGCTTTGAAAAACGCTCATCAAATGGGAATGAAGCACAGTTTTTAAAATGTAAATGCATACCAATAATTTAGGTGCCAGACCATCATATGTCCAGCACATTCCTCATGGATACCAACATCTGAGAACTTGAGCCAATCCCTCCAATCTCTTAGAAGTACGAGTGCCAGCTTATGCTGAGTGATGGACTGTGCCAGTTTTTACGGAGTAGTAATGCCAGTTGAGGCCTGATGCTGCAGAACCAGAGAAAGAAAGAACTTGTCTTTCTATCATACCTTCCATGGCCTCAGGACATTCCAAAATGCTTCACTACCAATTAAACTCCTTTGACACATTTCTTAGATAATCACCACCGTCAACACCTCTTTGTCCTTTTGTCTATGACATCTTTTGGCGATCTCCACCTATCACTAGCCCTCTATCCAGCTCTACCTGTCCCAACCCCCCTTAAACCAGCTTATATTTCACCTCTTTTCTATTTTTCCTTAGTTCTGGTGAAGAGTCATACGGACTCGAAGCATTAACTGTGTTCCTCTCCACAGATGCTGTCAGACCTGCTGAGTTTTTCCAGGTATTTTTGTTTTTGTTTCGGATTTCCTGCATCCGCAGTTTTTTGCTTTTAAACTCCTTTGAAGTCTATCCACTATTGTAAAGTGGAAAACAATGGCAGCCAATTTGCGCACAACAAAATCTCATACAAATAGCATCAGCTAAATGGCCACATCACCTGTTTTCTTCATTGACTGAGGGATAAGCCAATGTCTTGTTCTTCACACCAGCACTATGCATCATTTTACAGGTACATGCTCAGTTAGACTTTAATCTAAGCTAATCACATTTCATACTTGTAATATAATAACAACAGAACAATATCTGTACTATAATAGTGTGTAATTCCTGTGCCACACTGAATTCCAAGCACAAGTTATTTCTCACAGATAAATGCCTTCCAAATAGTTCGTCCATGGGTGGAATTTTCCTGCCCGCTGGTGTCAAGTGTGTTTGGCGGCATGAGCGAACAATATGGCAAGAAGGCCAAATATCGGTTTGACAATATCGTGAAACCAGTTTGCAATCGTCCACTCCACCTGTCAAAGGTAGGCCATGTTTCCCACCGTCGGACGTCAGGAACCTCATTGTAATACACCTACATACTATTATAAGCCCAGCCTGCCAAAACCATCACCCCCCATGCTGGATCATCCGATTCACACCGATGTGTTTCACAACAGCTTATATAAGGCATGCACTTGGTGGGCTTCACTTTGAGGGAAACTCAGTGAGTGCACAGTAAGGTTGCACAGCACTTGCCAGGGTCGCCCGTCGGACTCCAATGTTGAGGCGACTTGCAGTGGGGGAGGTGGGGGGGCAAAGGATGCACTGCAGTCGAGGTGGGTTTTCGGGGTGGGTATCAAGGTTGAGGTGAGTTGTGGGGGTAAAGGCTGCACTATGGTTGAGGTGGGTTGGGGGGTCAAGGGCTGCACTGTGTCTGATGTAGTGCACAAGCACGTGAGGGGTGGTGGGGGGAAAAAAGTGATTAGAGAAACCTTGTATAAAGTGATCGTTCCTCCGAAGCTGAGACAGTTCAGATGCAGCCACATGGGCATGCTTGGAGTTGGGCCTCTAGCTTACCTGCCAACTCAAGCAACGCAAAGGCATGAAAGTGCCATCAAATGCTCCTGAACTTTTCACCCCTCGGGCACAGGCTGCAAGCTAATGAGTGTTTTAGTGGACTGCAGAACAGCTGGACAACTGGGCATATGGTACAATCTCCTTGCTAAAGCTGGCCATGGAACAGTCACTGGTGGAGGCGTTTGCAGCCCCTCACAATGTCATCATTTAGGTTTGGACCAGTATCCCTTGTGGTTCAAGCCAACAGTACAGCCTTTCAATGCGGGTTAGGAGAATGCTTGTGCTTGTGCTGAGAGCTCAGCGTGCAGTCCAATGGGCAAAGCTGCTGCCAATTGGTCAGGTGGAATCGGGCGGACGTGGGTGGGGTTTCGGGCAGCCATGCAGCGCACTAAACTCTGGCCATCCAAGTGGTAGCCAGCACTCTCCGGCATGCATTAAGGGGCCTTCGGACCTTCAGGCTTAGGAACGTAGGAGCATAGGAACAGAAGGCCATTCAGCCCGTCGAGCCTGCTCCGCCATTCAATATTATCATGGCTGATCAAACACTTCAATGTCTTTTACCCACACTATTCCCATAACATTTTACATTATTATTAGATAGAAATCCATCAATCTCTACCTTAAACATACTCAATAACTGGGCTTCCATGGCCCTCTGGGGTAGAGAATTCCAAAGATTCACAACCCTCTGAGTAAAGACATTTTTCCTCGTCTCGGTCCTAAGTGGCTTCCCCGTTACTTTGAAATTGTGTCCCCTGGTTCTAGACTCCTCAAACAGGGGAAACATCTTACCTGTCTATTCCTTTAAGGATTTTATAAGTTTCAACGAGATCACCTCTCACCTTTCGAAACTCTAGAGAATACAGGCCTAGTTTCCTCAACATCTCTTCATAAGACAGTCCCGCCATCCCCAGAACAAGTCTGGTGAACCTTCGTTGCACTCCCTCGATGGCAATAATATCCTTTCTGAGGTAAGGGGACCAAAACTCTCGCACAGTACTCCAGGTGCGGTCTAACCAAGCTTCTATACAATTGAAGCAAGATTTTGCTTCTCCTGTACTCAAATCTTCTTGTGGTAAGGGCTAACATTCCATTAGCCTTCCTAATTGCCTGCTGCACCTGCATGTTAGCTTTCAGTGACTTAGGGACAAGGACCCCAGGTCCCTTTGTACATCTACACTTTCTAACCTCTTACCATTTAGGAAATACTCTGCACATCTGTTCCTTCTATCAAAGTGGAGAACCTCACATTTTTCCACATTATATTCCATCTGCCATGTTCTTGCCCACTCACTAAGTCTGTCCAAATCCTCCTGTAGCCACTTTACATCTTCCTCACAACACATTCCCGCTTAGCTTTGTATCATTTGGCGAACTTTGAAATATTACATTTGGTTCCCACATCCAAATCATTGATATATATTGTGAACAGCTGGGGCCCAAGTACTGATCCCTGCGGTACCTCACTAGTCACAGCCTGCCAATGCGAGAATGACCCATTTATTCCTATTCTCTGTTTTCTGCCTGTTAGCCCATCCTTAATCCATGTCAGTATATTGCCTCCTATCGCATGTGCTTTTATTTTGCTAATCAACCTCCTGTGGGGCACTTTATCTAAAGCCTCCTGAAAATCCTAGGATACTAGGTCTGTCGACTCTCCTTTACCAATTTTGTTAGTAACATCCTCAAAAAACTCCAAGTTCGTCAAAAAATTATTTCCCATTCACAAATCCACACTGACTATGCGCAATCAGATCATGATTATCCAAGTATCCATTTATCACAAACTTTATAATAGATTCTAGCATTTTCCCTACTGCTGATGTAAGGTTAACAGGTCTGTAGTTCCCTGTTTTCTCTCTCCCTCCCTCCTTAAATAGTGGGGTGACATTTGCTCCCTTCCAATCTTCAGGAACCATTTCAGAATCTATAGAATTTTAGAAAATGATCACCAATGCATCCACTATCTCTATAGCAACCCCTTTCAATATTCAGGGATGCAGAACTTATCAACTTTCGGTCCCATTAATTTCTCCATTTCCTTCAACTCCTCATTCTCCCTAATCCCTTGGATCTCTAAACCTGGGAGGTTTCCTGTATCTTCCTCAGTGAAAACAAACACGAAGTAATCATTTATCTTCTCTGCCATTTTTCTATTCCCGATTATGAATTCTCCTGACTCTGCCTGTAATGGACCCATATTTGTCTTAGCCAAATGCTTCCTTTTTACATACCAAATAAGCTTTTGCAGTCTGTTTTTATGTTTTTTGCTAGATTGCATTCATATTCTATTCTGCCTTTTCTTTACCAGTTTCTTGATCTTCCTTTGCTGTGTTCTAAAAGCCTCCTAATCCTCAGCTGTATTTTTAAAAAATCTTATAAAATCCTTAACTTCCTTTGTCAGTCATGGTTGACAGATTGGTTTTGGGTTTTTGCACCTTGAAGGAATGTATAGGTGCTGTAAGCTATGTAATACTTTTTTTTGAAGACTATCCATTGCCTATGTACAATCATACCTTTTAATGTAATGTCCCAATTGACCTCAGCCAATTTGTCCCTCATGCCTTCATAATTTCCTTTATTCAACTTTAGTACCCTTGCTTCAGAGTGAACTACCTCACTTGCAAACAAAATGTAAAATTCTTTCATATTGTGGTCACTCATCCCTAAAGGTTCTTTTCCAACAAGGTTATTAATTAGCCCTTTTTCATTACATAATACTAGATCTAAAATAGCCTGTCCTCTCGTTGGCTCCTCAACCTACTGCTCCAGAAAACCATCCCTAACATACTCCAGAAACTCGTCTTCCAGAGCATTAGTGCTCAATTGATTTACCCAGTCTACATGCAGATTGAAGTCAACCATGATTACTGTATTGCCCATGCTACATGCTTCTCTTATCTCCTGATTAATACCATCCCCCACATTACCACTATTGTTTGGTGGCCTATAAACAATGTTTGCTGCCCTTCGCTGTTTCTTACCTTCAGCCAAATAGATTACACAGATTGCTCTTCCGATCTGAAATCCTCCCTTACAAATGCACTGATCCTATCCCTTATCATCAGCGCAACTCCACCTCCTTCTTGTCTGTCTTTCCTAAACTTCAAACATCCTTGAATATTCAGTTCCCAGTCTTGGCCACCATGCAGCCATGTTTCCGTAACGGCAATTATATCATACCCATTTACCTCTATTTGTGCCTTTAGATAATTTACCTTATTGTGAATGCTGCGCACATTCAGGTAGAGTGCCCTTAACTTTGTCTTTTTGACATAATTCCGCATTTGAAGCATACTCAATGCTCTGCTTTGTTTCTCCTGCCTTCTAGTCTTACTACTACTTCTGTTACCAACTTTACTTTCTTCCAATTTGGGCCACCGCTCAGGTTCCCTCCCCCCTGACAAGCTCACTTAAAACTACCCCAACAGCACTAGCAAATCTCTCTGTGAGTATATCAATCCCAGTCCTGTAAAGATGTAAACCGTCCAGTTTATACAGTTTCCACCTGCCCTAGAACTGGTCCCAATGCCTCAGAAATCTGATGCCCTCCCTCCTCCACCAGTTCTCCAGCCACGCATTTAATCGTTCAATCCTCTAATTCCTATATTCATTAGCACGTGGCATTGGGAGTAATCCTGAGATTACTGCTCTTGAGGTCCTGCTTTTTAATTTTCTTCCTAACTCCCTGAAATCTGCTTTCAGGACCTCATCCCTCTTCCTACCTATGTCGTTGGTACCAATGTGGACCATGACTTCTGGCTGATCCACCTCTTCCCGAAGGATGTCCTGCAGCCGCTCCATAACATCCTTGCTCCCGCCATCAGGGAGGCAACACACCACCCTGGAGTCACGTTTATTGCTGCAGAAACGCCTGCCTGATCCCCTGAATGTGGAATCCCCTGTCACTATTGCCATTCCATTCTTAGTCCCCCTGGACAGCTGAGCCACCCGTGGTATCACAGGCTTGGCTCTGGCTGCACTCCCCTGAGGAGCCATCAGCATCCAAAATAGAAAACTGATTAGCAAGCAGGATAGATTCAGGGGACTCCTGCACAGCCTGCCTGGTTCTCTTAGACTGCCTGGTGGTCATCCATTCCCTCTCTGACTGTACGCTTCTGACCTACGGTGTGACCACCTCCCTAAACGTGCTATCCACATAGTCTTCTGCCTTGTGGGTGCATAACAGTGACTCCAACTGCCGCTCAAGTTCCAAAACCCGGAGCTCAAGTTTGTGCAGCTGGTGACACTTCCTACAGGTGTGTTTGTCAGGGACACATGGTGTGTCCGCGACTTCACACGTACCGCAGGATGTGTACTCCACTAGGTTGAGCTGACCTGCTATCCTGGAACTCTAAAAACTATTTATTACACTTAGAGAAAGTAGAGTGACTAGTAACTTAACCTTACGACACTTACGCTAACTTTATCTTACTTAGATTTATTTTATTTAATTTGACTTGATTTAACTTTACTTCCCTATTGCTGGTTTTCCTCACTGAAATCCAAGTGGCTACTTCTTTATAAGTGACACGGTTTTTCTAGTTTTAAGCTATTTAAGCACACTCCCTAACAGCAGCTTCTCACCAACCAATGAACTTTCAGTTTTCATGCAATGTCACTCCTGGATTTTTTTTCTTTTTTCAATCTCAGCCCGCTGCCCGAGTAGAAATGTCCCTTGCAGGTCCGGCTGTCTCTGCTCCTGGAAGGTGAGTGAAGAGCCAAGAGAGGTTCTTAGCACACCCATGCTAACCCATGCATCTCCCTCTTTCATCCTGCAGGGGAAGCACATCAGGAGAATGAAGCCTGATGACCTAGCTGTATGCCTCGTGGCATACAGAGTGCAGAGGCTAATGAGAAGAGAGCGACGGAGGCACCTAACTAGGCAGAGGGAGGAACAGCACCCTCAGGGAGAAGGGGTGGCTGGGGCTCCTGCACATGCCAAAGAGCCACAGTGAGCTGTCGCTGGTCAGCGCCTAGCTAGACCCAAGGTCTATAGACGCCACCTTTCATTCCTGCAGATGACTGAGAACCAGTGTTGCTGCAGACTGCGCATGTCCAGGGAACTGGTCGGTCACATTGCTACCTACTGCAGGATTTGGTGCCACAGGGACATGGAGGGCATCCACTGCCAGTGGCAGTGAAAGTGACCGTAGCGCTCAATTTTTATGCCAGTAGCTCCTTTCAGGGCTCCACAGGTGACCTCTGTGGGCTATTGCAAGCCCCCACCCACAAATGCATCCATGAGGTCATGGATGCCATCTTCATGAGGGCACACAACTTTGTGCATTTCACCTGGAACCAGGACAGCCAGGATGCAAGAGGTGATTGGATTTGCCCAGATCTCGGGTTTCCCACAGGTGCAGGGGGCTATTGAATGCGCGCATGTTGTGCTCAGATCTCCATGGCCACAAGTGGTCAACTGCGTCAACTGCAAGAGCTTCCACTCGCTGAATGTTCAGCTGGTGTGCGACCAGCACAAACGCAACCTGCAGGTGTGCGCAGTTTCCAGGGAGCGTCCACAACTCCGACATCCATGGTAGGTCTCAGATCCCTGACATCTTCAAGGGTCCACAGAGGCTACAAAGTTGGCTACTCGGGAACAAGAGCTACTCGCAGAGGACGTGGCTGATGACACCTGTTCGGCGGCCTCAGACTGCAGCAGAGCAAAGGTATAACGAGGCTCATGCCACAACTCACAACTTGGTGGAGCGAACTATCGGGATGTTGAAAATGAGGTTCCAGTGCATGGACCGGTCTGATGGAGCCTTGCAATGTAGTCTACAGAGGGTGTCATGTATTGACATCACCTGCTGCGCCCTTTACAACCTGGTGCTGCAACAGAGAGAGGAGCTGGCTGAGGAGGAGATAGAGGAGCTGCACATGTCCTCCGATGAGGCGGACATCGACGGGGAGGATGGTGAGGAGGTTGTCGAAGGCAAAAGTGATGGGGATGAGGCCATTACACTGGCCAGGTAAGGCAGGCGCGCTCAGGAGGCCCTCATAGCTGCTAGATTTGTGGAGGATGATGACAACATGCAATGAGGAGACACCCTAGATCCTCACATTTCATCGATGAATGTTTGACTCCAGTCTGGCTTATGGCAGCACACATACCCTCTGTGATAATGTTGCTGTCATGGAGATGCAGCGGCAGCCCAAATAGTCACTCGATTCCAGGGGAATGATGACGACATGCAGTGAGGACACTCCACAGATCTTCATAAAGCCTCTGTAAATGTCTGACTCCTGTCTGGCCAAGGGCAGCTCACTTGCGCTCTGTGAATAGGGTCATTTCATGGAGACATAGATGTGAAACTTTAAATCACCCGATCCTTTGTCAGCCTTCAGCATCTGACTCCTTCAGGAGCACTGCATCACCGGTCACAAACACTGATGAGATGGAGGGCCAGCCCCACCTTAAAGGTGCTGAGAGCACACAGAGAGAATGATGGAACTCTGTGACGTCTGCCTACAACATTGTGGCAGCAATTGCAAGCACCATCACTAATGTGTCTTGGGATTGTGAGGCTGGACCATCATTTTGGTCCGATGGCTGCACAAAGCACAAGGAAGGGGCCCTGGACTGAGACACCAGCCTTTATCTTGTGCAGGGACCGAGGTTTCACATCCGAGTGACACGTACACTGCTCATCAGAACAAGGAGCCATAGGCAGGGAGACATTCTTGGGAGTTTATTTATAATAGTGGACATCATGTAAAAATTATTAACACCCATGCCCAGGCTGTGCAATTACAACTTCTTAACCTTCCTAACACTGCCACTGTGTCTTGGTGCTCCCCCGACATCCACAACAGAGGTGGAGGCAGCAGCCTGCTGACTGTTACACCTTGTCTGTGATGGCCTTCGCGGGCGTTCTCTGGAGGGCCCAGCCCTGCTTTCAGGGTCCTGCTGTGTGGCAGTGGCACCCTCCTCGACCTGTGGAGCTGGAGCTGCTGGGGTCACCGGAAGAGGGGATTCGGATGGGACAGACACTCCCGGAGTCACTTAGGTGGATGGCTCCGGGTTGTCAAGCTGCTGGCCCTCCTCCCTATGGGTGCCCGAAGACCCTGGCTGACTCCTTGAGGAGAAGGAGAAGCTGGATTGAAATCAGGCTGTCCACACTCCTCTCATGTACACACTGTTGGAGGCCAACTATGCGTCAGTGATGGAGTTGAGCCTGCGCAGCAGTGCAGGACTCATGTCCTGGGCCAAGGTCTCCACAGCAGCTGCCAGCCTACAAGTGTCAACCTCAGTGCTTTGGCATGCTGGCGCTATCACCTCAGCCTGAAGGCGGATAGACTCCTCCATTGTGCCTTGCAATTGGAGGAGTGCAGCGGACATCCCTTCCTGATGTTCCCTAGCTTGCCTTTGCAGCTCCAGCAACTGAGGTATGATGGAGTCCAGAGGCTTGTCATCTGACTTGGACTCAGCAGATTTCTGTTCTCCAGCAGTCCTCCGAGTGCCAAAGACCTGGGAAGTCCCTGCCACTGCCTGCTGGGGATCTGACAGTGCGATGTGCTCACCAGAGTGATCCCGAAGCTACTCTTAAGCTAAGACCCACCGAGGTGTGCGCCTCTGCCGGTGGAGGGTGTGGGTGAGCACTGTGACAGGACTTCAAGGAATGTGCCTTCAGATTCCTCTGCAGAGTTTTCTTCAGGGCTTGATTGGAGGCCCTGGGTCGTGGACTCCGTCAGCTGTCTCCCAGATGTGCCTGTGAAAGTAAGGATAGTTAATGCATGGCAGTGGACTGCGGGACAGGGGAAATAACTTACAGCATGGTTGCCTGATGGATGTTGCACTGCTGGGTCCTCACTCTGTTGAGCACCACTGATCTCACTGTCAGCACAAGAACAGTCCAGACCTTGCCGGCCACCTGGATGACTCTATTTTCAAAGTCCGTGAGTACCTTGGTTTCAGGCATTCGTCCACCAGTCTGTGATCACTCCCTCTAGTTGTGTGCCAGCCTGTCCTGCATAAATACAGATGGGGGGCATGCAAGTGGGATGCCTGCCAAGCCAGATGTTAAGTATGCCTGGCATGTGTCGGTGGTGAGTAATCCCATGGACAGGATGAGGACAATGGAGGTGTGTGTGGGAGAGTGAATGGTGATGTCCCTTGAGCTGGCAATGAGTGAGGGCCCTGTTGATGTGTGATGGGTTTGTGATTGTGTGAGTTGGAAGTGATGAGAAGAGTGACTTACTTTGATGGAATGGAGGAGATCATTCATCCTCTTGCAGTGCTGGGTAGCTGTCCTGTTTTGCAGTGTGTTGGTACTGACCACTGCTGCCACCGCCTCCCAAGCCAGATTAGTGATGTTGCTGGCCCTCCTGCGGCCAGAGCAGGGGTAGACGACATCATAGCGGGTGTCCACGGCATTCAAATGGTGCTCGAGGGATGCGTCACTGAATCGTGGGGCTGCAGTTTTCTTGCCTTTTGGGGCCATGTCTTCCGTGCAGCAGTCCTGTGCTGGAAGCACTGAGAGGTGCGCATGCGGCTGCACTTTAAATATGGCGCCCGCATGATGAAGCGGTGAAGTGACCGCGTGGTGTGCGAATGAGAGCCTGCCCGCCAGCCAAGCGGCGTGTTTCCTAGAAATGCATGATTAGCAAGGCGGGATTGGGACAATATGGCGCAAAAACCTGCCATTGTGGCCGGCGGGAAAAACATTTCTCCCGCCTGCTACCGCACTTAGTGCAAATCTGGGACAATTCCGCCCCTTGTTCAAATTTAAAGCACAGAAATTTACAGAGAAAATGAACATTCATAACGATTCAAAACTTTAACCCGTTCTAAACAACATATCTGTTCTCACTTAGAGAATTACCTACTCAATGTCCCTGTTCTTCAGAGCATCTTTTTTGTTAGCAGTTTCTCTCCAATTCTGTAAATTATATGGGCTGGATTTCACAATAAGAGTAATGCTGATGCTAACTGCCCTCAAAGTTACTATAGGGTAAATTGTATGGCAACATTTAGCATCCAAAAGTGCAGTTAAATGCTGAAAACTGCTGTCATAGATAAGCTGATACTTCACAGAGTATGCTGTTTCAGTCCTTGCAGCTAGACTTGGCACTGAAATAAATACAATAGTGTGACCTTGGGGAAATGCCACTAGTTCTTCACTAAGAACAGCAGCAAGGGTTAGGGCTGGTCTATTCAGGAGTAAATGATCATAATGGTAATTACTGCCAACAAGTCCTTTGGCCCTGAAATCTTAATTTTCCAGATGCGGAGTGTCATTCCCTTAGAAGAAAAATAGCACTGGAATTTTAAAAACTAAAAATTAATTCTTTTTTTTAACTTCTTCAGTCTGTCTCTTTGTACAGGCTCAAATGGCTTCCATTTCTTATGTTTATATTTATCCCACTTTCTGCATATGATTTAAATCTTATTTGCGTGTATTTTGCATATGATCTAAATTTAAATTAACACTTCCAGCTTTACAATCTGCTTGGCTAAGTGAGGATTTTTCCATCTGATTGGTTGAAGAACCTCGCTGTTTCTTGACCTACTCAAATGCCACAAATGTCCTGTAGCGGGTTCCACACGGTTTCAGACATCAGATTACAGCAAGGCCGTGCTCTGATGTTTGCCTAAAAATCTGGGAGATAGCTATCAGTACAGTGGATGGCAAGCACCATCCCCCTCACTGCTGACTGCAAACTCCAGGCTGTTGGGTTCACTTCACTTTATCCCACTCCCTTCTGATGGAAGGCACTGGGCATAGGGATGAAATGAACATCTTTTGCTTTTCCATATTAACCATCTTGCATTGTAAAGCATCAATGATAATACTGTTTAAACCCACAGACTGCCGATGAAGGTCAGAATCGGGGCTAATGTCCCAATTAGGATATGCTAACATGGGAAATCAGTAGGGACAATGGTCAAACAGGATGAAGCAGAATGGGATGGCAACATGCCATGTGAGGTGTTTATATCAGATTGGTCAGAACAACAGAGGCACTGAAACGAACACATTAACCATCTGGGATGGTCTTCATTTCCCTAAAGTTCCTTTGCAATTCCAGGCAGGAAACTACAGTTTAATTTGAGCAATAGTCAAACAAATCAAATGGCCACTATCTGTTGGGCATAGGTGCTAACCACAGCTGTGATAATTTAGGAGATAGGATAGGTATAATTGACTCTCCAGAGGACAAAAATGCAGTTTATAGTTTCCTTGTTCCTTGGGTTTAAAAGGCAAGTCAAGTTTGTGGTTCAAGTTGTCATGCCAAACACCAGGAGTCATGCTGAGTCATGGCAGCAGAGGAAAGCAGAGCCTGATGTTTGACTGGCAAATCAGTGGGTAATATCAATATTCACCCTATTCTGTTAACTAACACTTAAATAGTTAACTGTATTGACCTTTTACCTGTGAAATGGTCACTATAAATCATATTGGCGCCAGTCTCAAACCATTGGACCTTTCCTCCACGCGTTAAGGAACCACAAACTAGGGAGCCAGCCAGGAGGTGATGAACAGTGGATTTGTTGTTCTCAAGTTATGTTGCCATATTGATCTATTTGACCACTAAGTCAGTTTGGAAAAAGTACCTTTAAGGCAGTGTAGGAGGCTTGTGGCACCTACCAATTGTCCTGATTGTATCAAGAGGGTCTACGTGACCAAGAGATGGAGAATCTGTATGATCACCCTAACTGAGATGAAGAATGCTTTACTTATAAGAAATTGGAAATGGTCTGTGTGACTGATTTGTCATCTGTTACAGTGACAAGGGAAATGCTTACAGAGATGCTATGTATTTCATTCAGAAACAGATAAGATGATGAGATAGTCGGGAACTGGGTTAAAAACCTGTTGGGACTAGACAGCTCAGATGCAGTTGATGGCTGCTACTGCCTCTGAGGATTTTAAAAATGAGATTGTGTATGAGAAAACAGAGCTACCTATAACCAGCAAACTTATTATCAGACCTTTAACGGCATACAAATGTTAGAAAAGGATTCCTTAAAAATACCTGGGTTGGACATTTCACGTGTGATAAAGGGGTTAGGAGAAAGAGAAAGTAGTTAAACGCTGACAGCAAAAGTTCAAATTGCTATCAGCATTTTCACAGAATCACACAGTGCAGAAGAGGCCCTTCGGCCCATCGTGTCTGCACTGACACGGTGAGAAACACCTGACCTACCTACCTAATCCCATTTACCAGCACTTGGCCCATAGCCTTGAATGTCATGACGTGCCAAGTGCTCATCCAGGTACTTTTTAAAGGATGTGAGGCAACCCGCCCCCACCACCCTCCCAGGCAGTGCATTCCAGACCGTCACCACTCTCTGGGTAAAAAGGTTTTTCCTCACATCCCCCATAAACCTCCTGCCCCTCACCTTGAACTTTTGTCCCCTCGTGACTGACCCTTCAACGAAGGGGAACAGCTGCTCCCTATCCACCCTGTCCATGCCCCTCATAGCCTTGTACACCTCGATCAGGTCGCACCTCAGTCTTCTCTGCTCCAACGA
The DNA here is from genome assembly GCF_964194155.1 of Cetorhinus maximus. Taxonomy (NCBI): domain Eukaryota; kingdom Metazoa; phylum Chordata; class Chondrichthyes; order Lamniformes; family Cetorhinidae; genus Cetorhinus; species Cetorhinus maximus. The sequence continues at coordinate 16,896,992 of NC_135898.1, read as the reverse complement.
AAACAACCCAAGTCTATCCAGCCTCTCTTCATAACTTAAATGTTTCATCCCAGACAACATCCTGGTGAATCTCCTCTGCATCCCCTCCAGTGCAATCACATCCTTCCTATAATGTGGAGACCAGAACTGAACACAGTACTCTAGCTGTGGCCTCACCAAGGTTCTATACAACTCCAACAGGCTCTCCTCTGGAGATCTTCCCTCAACAGCTTCTAACCTCAGTCTCCCAACCTTGGACGGCCTGCTTCTACCTCCTACCCAAAATCCACAAACAGGACTGTCCCGGCAGACTGATCGTATCAGCGTGTTCTTGCCCCATGGAACTCATTTCTTGCTATCTTGACTCCATTCTCTCTCCCCTTCACCAGTCTCTTCCCACCTACAACCGCGATTCCTCTCACGCCCTGCATCATATCAACAATTTCTAGTTCCCTGGCCCAAACCGCCTCCTCTTCACCATGGACGTCCAATCACTCTATGCCTCCATCCCTCACTGGGATGGTCTGAGGGCTCTCCGCTTCTTCCTCAAACAGAGACCTGAACAATCCCCATCCACTGCTACTCTCCTCCGTCTGGCTGAACTTGTTCTCTCACTGAACAATTTCTCCTTAAACTCATCTCACTTCCTCCAAATAAAAGGTGTGGCTATGGGTACCCGCATGGGCCCCAGCTATGCCTGTCTCTTTATGGGGTATGTGGAACATTCCTTGTTCCAGTCCTGCTCAGGCCCCCTCCCACAACTCTTTCTCCGGTACATCGATAACTGCTTCGGTGTGGCTTCATGCTCTCGTCTGGATCCGGAAAAATTTATTAATTTTGCTTCCAATTTCCACAATTCCATCATTTTCACGTGGTCCATCACTGACACTTCCCTTCCCTTCCTTGACCTATCAATCTCAATTTCTGGTGATAGACTGTCCACCAATATTCATTACAAGCCTACCGACTCCCACAGCTACCTCGACTACAGCTCCTCACACCCCGCTTCCTGTAAGGACTCCATCCCATTCTCTCAGTTCCTTCGCCTCCATCGCATCTGTTCTGATGATGCCGCTTTCTAAAACAGTTCCTCTGACATGTCTTCCTTAACCGAGGTTTTCCACCCACAGTGGTTGACAGGGCCCTCAACCATGTCTGGCCCATCTCCCGCGCATCCGCCCTCACACCTTCCTCTCCCTCCCAGAACCATGATAGGATCCTCCTTGTCCTCACTTATCACCCCTCCAGCCTCCGCATTCAAAGGATCATCCTCCGCCATTTCCGCCAACTCCAGCATGATGCCACCACCGAACACATCTTCCCTTCACCCCCCCTGGCAGCGTTCCGCAGGGATCGTTCCCACCGGGACACCCTGGTCCACTCCTCCATCACCCCCTACACCTCAACCCCCTCCCACGGCACCTTCTCATGGAAGCGCAGAAGGTGTAACACCTGCCCCTTTACTTCCCTCCTCCTCACCGTCCAAGAGCCCAAACACTCCTTTCAAGTGAAGCAGCACTTCAATTGCACTTCCCTCAATTTAGTCTACTGCATTTGCTGCTCCCAATGCGGTCTCCTCTACATGGAGAGACCAAACGCAGACTTGGTGACCACTTTGCAGAACACCTTTGGTCTGTCCGCAAGCATGACCCAGACCTCGCTGTCGCTTGCCATTTCAACACACCGCCCTGCTCTCATGCCCACATGTCCGTCCTTGGCCTGCTGCATTGTTCCAGTGAAGCTCAACGCAAACTGGAGGAACAGCACCTCATCTTCCGACTAGGCACTTTACAGCTTTCCGGACTGAATATTGAATTCAACAATTTTAGATTATGAACTCTCTCCTCCATCCCCACCTCCTTTCCAATCCCCCCATTTCCAATAATTTATAATTTTTTAATAAATATATTTTTCTTTTCCCACCTATTTTAAAATTTATTTTGATCTATTGTTTTATCTTCACCTTTTAGCCCATTTTGATCCCTTCCCCCCACCCCACCCCCACTAGGGCCATCTGCCACTTGTTTGTCCTGCTTTCTTCCCTTAATGTCATAATTAGCACATTCCTTAGATAATATCACCACCGTCAACACCCGTTTGTCCTTTTGTCTATGACACCTTTGGCAATCTCTTCTTTGCCTTCACCTATCACTGGCCCCTTATTCAGCACTACTTGTCCAACCGCTCTCTACCAGCTTATATTTCACCTCATTTCTCTGTTTCCTTAGTTCTGATGAAGGGTCATATGGACTCGAAACGTCAACCGTGTTCCTCTCTGCAGATGCTGTCAGACCTGCTGACTTTTTCCAAGTATTTTTGTTTTTGTTCTAGATTTCCAGCATCCGGAGTATTTTGCTTTTATCCAACATGATCTCCCTACTTTTGTAATCTACGCCTCGATTGATAAAGGCAAGTGTCCCATATGCTTTTTTCACCACCCCACTAACATGCCCCTCCGCCTTCAGAGGTCAAGGTCCCTTTGTTCCTCAGAACTTCCTCGTGTTATGCCGTTCATTGAATACTTCCTTGTCAAATTACTCCTTCCAAAGTGTATCACCTCATACTTTTCACGGTTAAATTCCATCTGCCATTTATCTGCCCATTTGACCATCCCATCTATATCTTCCTGTAGCCCAAGACACTCAACCTCACTGTTAACCACCCGGCCAATCTTTGTGTCATCCGCAAGCTTACTAATCCTAACCCCCACATGGTCATCTATGTTGTTTATATAAATTGCGAATAATAGGGGACCCAGCACAGATCCCTGTGGTATGCCACTGGACACTGGCTTCCAGTCACTAAGGCATCCTTCTGTCATCACCCTCTGTCTCCTACAACTAAGCCAATTTTCTGTTTTTATTTTAAAAAGAAGCTGCTAGATTCTGAGCTCAGCCTCTGAAAGTTTGCTGCTGGCTATATAATCCTGAAAGTTAAAGGTGATGTTATTAACTGATAACCTGTTTAGCAGAACCTGCTGCTGTTTTCTGTTTTTGGGCTCAAACTTAATGGAGCAATTCACTAGAGTGATTAAGTTATGGAATTGCCTTTGTGGGTTTTCATTGCAGGCAGCAAATAATGTAAATTCTGTGAACAGTGCCTAGGTGTGCAAATTGGAATTATCAGAGGAAAAAAAACATTACATTTTTAAAGTTCATAATGCATTATGTAAATGAACATTTTTTAAAGGTGCATGAAAGTGTGAATGGCTGTTGAATGTTCTTTTCAATTTAAAATTATAACTCAAGGGATGGGAGTGTTAATGGAAAATTGGCTTTATACATTAAAAATTAAAGATGTATGTTGTGGATTCATTTTGACTGAAGTATGAGTGTTAAATACACAAATGAGTTCTAAAATGTAAAGAATAAGATTCTGCAAATTGTTGTTGTGTGACTGACTCCACCCGCACTGTCTATGAGTTCACAATGAAATTAATAATTTGTTTTTGTTAAAAATGTTTGTCTCATAGTTTTATAGCTTTCTGCATTAGAGTTTGCTTTTGAGTGGAACAGCACATCAATTTGCAGACAGACTACAGGGCTCCTTCCCTCATATTCAGGAGTTAGCCATTAGAAACCTCCCTGCCCAGGAGCCATGGAAGCAACATAGACAAACTATGGGTTTGGCTAACAACACTAAACATCACTGGAACTTTCAATGGTCAAACAACCAAACAACTAGCGGCAGTACCATAGTCAGAAAGAGGGACAGTGGCTTCAATATCAGAACCAGTTAATGGAATTGGATCTCCCAATAAAGTTCAGAGTGAAGTTCCAGAATGATGGCCATCCCAGTCCTATAGTCTGTACTGATGACTGAACAGACTGTATGCTTGGAGACACAACAGCAGTGACCATCATTCAGACTCCATATCCCAACTACTATGCAGTAGCCAGAGGGAAGATAATGCTTGTAATAGGTCTTGATCAGAACTTGCATTTCAGTTGGGTTCAGTTTGACCGTCATTGCATGTTGACAATAAAATAGGCACTGCAAACTGCTTTGGTGTTAATCTCAAACTATTCAACCTTTTAATTAAGGAACCAAACTTGGAAATATTTATTTTTTCTTCTTAAAACTGTTGGATTTCCCAAATCAGCCCATTAAACAGATACAGCAGTGAAAGCATATTTGAAGGGAGGACAAATCATGCTTCATACAAATAAAAAAAAGACTTGCATTTATATATCACCTTTCACTTCCTGAGGACATCCATAGCCATTACAACCATAGAAGTGTTTTTGAAGTGCAGTCACTGTTGTCATGTTGTAAAAACGAATTGTACGCAGCAAGCTCCCACAAAGTACAATGTGATAATAATCAGGTAATATCTTTTAGTGATATTGGTTGGGGGATAAATATTGATAAGACACCAGGGTGAACTCTCTTGCTTTTCCTCTAATAGTGCCATAGGGTTCTTTATGTCCACCTGAAAAGGCAGATGAAACCTCGGCTTAATGTCTCTTCCGAATTACGGCACTTCCAACAGTGCAGCACGGCATCTGTATTGAAGTGTCAGTGAGGATAATTGTTCACTTGCTAACCTAATGATGGGTGCCAGCCTAGATTTTGTAGTCATGTCCCTGGAATGGGCTTGAACTCATAGGCTTCTCCAGCCCACTCCAGAGACTCGACTCCAAATTCCCAGCTGGCAGATGTGAGGGTGTTATCATTGATTTATGGCTGATGCCTTACAACCTGATATTTGCTTTTATAGTTTTTTCCTTACTGACACAGCTTATACATTGTACTTCGCTCTAAGACCTGGCTGCAGTTAAATACTATGGGGTCAGCAAGCAGCTGCAACACTGAAGTCTGGGAGAAGTCAATCTGGATGTAAGTCTCCTGTATCCATCCTGTAATTGTCCATCCAATTCTCTCGCAAAATCCCCCCCACCAAGATCAAGCTTTAACTAATCCCTACTGAGAGAGTATCTGGCTGCAGGATTGTAAGGTTTAAGCAACTGCTGGGCCAGAATAGAGATAGCTTTACTCTGGATCTTATCTGCATTTTATACCAGCTCTATTCCTTAATAACACAAATCTATCCATAATCCAACAAATCATTCAATTTGCCACTGAGATCTCCCACCTTAGTGAGCCGGAGAAATGGCCAATATATGAAAAGTCCTATTAAAATTAAATGCCCACCATAGCTTATGAATAACAGGTTGTCAGAGCATGTCTATCTGGCAGACAATCTCTGTCTTTGAAGACTAATTATCCTTACTGAGCTCAAATTTCCAATTTTAATGCCCTTGCTTTGAAAGTGGAACAAATTTCTCCCCAGATCCATGACTTTTCAGCAATGCTTTCCCTCAAACATATGCAGGAAATGCTCTGCAATAATCTAAATCCATCAGAGTTGTTAGGCCAGTGAAAAAAACTCATCTGTTCCAGCAGCATCAAGAGGAAAGGAGGAAAATGGAAAGAGAGAAAAGTAACCTCAATGTACAGTGACATGAGCCAGGCACGTGTGCTTGGCCGTGTAACCAGCAGAAAGTGAATAGTGCTCTGCAAAAATGTAATTCCATGCTGTAGCTGTTATGCATTTCTATATTTAAATAAAACCCTTTCTGGGACATCTAGGGGGAGGTGATGGCAGTGTGGTATTGCCACTGGACTAGTAATCCAGACCCAGAGTAATGCACTGGGGACCCGTATTCAAATCCCGCCACGGCAGATGCTGGAATCTAATGATGACCATTGTCAATTGCTGTAAGGAAAGGAAATCTGCCATCCTTACCTGGTCAGGCCTACATGAAGCAATGTGGTTGACTCTTAAATGGCCTAGCAAACCAGTTAGTTGCATCAAACTGCTGCAAAGCCACAAAAAAGGAATGAAACCGGATGGACCACCTGGCATCGACCTAGGCACAGATAATGACAATGGCAAATTCAGCCCTGCCGACCCTGCAAAGTCCTCCTTACTAACTTCTGGGGGCTAGTACCAAAATTGGGAGAGCTGTCTCACAGACTAGTCAAGCAACAGCCTGACATAGTCATCCTCATGGAACCATACCTTACAGACAGTGTCCCTGGCACCACCATCACTATTCCTGGGTATATTTGTCTCATCGACAGGATAGACCAAGCAGAGGTGGTGGCACAGTGGTATACTGTTGAGAGGGAGTTGCCCTCGGAGTCCTTAACATTGACTGTGGACCCCGTGAATCCTCATGGCATCAGGTTAAACATGGGCAAGAAAACCTCCTGCTGATTACCAGCTGAGGCTGATAAATCAGTACTCCCCTATGTTGAACACCACTTGGAGGAAGCAGTGAGGGTGGCAAGGGCACAGAGTATACTCTGGGTGGGGGACTTCAATGTCCATCACCAAGAGTGGCTCGGTAGCACCACTGCTGACCGAGCTGGCCAAGTCCTAAAGGACATAGCTGCTACACTGGGTCTGCAGCAGGGTGGTGAGGGAACCGACTAGAGGGAAAAACATACTTGACCTCATCCTCACCCATCTGCCTGCTGCAGATTCATCTGTCCATGACAGTATCGGTAGGTGTGACCACCGCACCGTTGCTGTGGAGTCCTGCCTTCATGTTGAGGATACCCTCCATCATGTTGTGTGGCACTACCACCATGCTAAATGGGATAGATTTCGAACAGATCTAGTAACTCAAGACTAGGCATCCAATCAGCAGCCACAGAATTGTACTCGAATACAATCTGTAACCTCTTGGCCCAGCATACCCCCCACTCTACCATTACCATCAAGCCAGGGGATCAATCCTGGTTCAATGAAGAGTGCAGGATAGCATGCCAGGAGCAGCACCAGGCATGCCTAAAATGAGGTGTCAACCTGGTGAAGCAACAGGACTACTTGCGTGCCAAACAGCATAAGCAGTAAGTGATAGACAGAGTTAAGCGATCTCACAACCAACGGATCAGATTTGATCTCTGCAGTCCTGCCACATCCAGTCCTGAATGGTGGTGGACAATTAAACAATTCACTGGAAGTGGGGGCTCCAAAATATCCCCATTCTCGATGGAAAATCAGTGCAAAAATATAAGGCTGAAGCACTTGCTAATATCTTCAGCCAGAAGTGCTGAGTGGGTGATCCATCTCAGCCTCCTCCGGAGGTCCCCAGCATCATAGATGCCAGTCTTCAGCCAATTTGATTCACTCCACATGATATCAAGAAACGGCTGAAGGCACTAGATACTGCAAAGGCTATGGGCCCTGACAATATTCCGGCAATAGTACTGAAGACTTGTGCTCCAGAACTTGCCATGCCCCTAGCCAAGCTGTTCCAGTACAGCTACAACACTGGCATCTACCAGGCTATGTGGAAAATTGATGAAGTGTGCTCTGTACACAAAAAGCAGGACAAATCCAACCCGGCCAATTACCGTCCCTTCAGTCTTCTCTCCATCATCAGTAAAGTAATGGAAGGGGTGGTCAACAGTGCTTTCAAGCGCACCTGCTTAGCAATAACCTGCTCACTGACGCCAGTTTGGGTTTTGCCAGGGCCACTCAGCTCCTGACCTCATTACAGCCTTTGTTCAAACATGGACAAAAGAGCTGACCTCCTGATGTGAGGTGAGGGTGACTGCCCTTGATATCAAAGCCACATTTGACTGAGTGTGGCATCAATGAGCCCTAGCAAAACTGGAGTCAATAGGAATCAAGGGAAAGCTCTCCGCTGGTTGGATTCATAGCTAGCAAAAATGAAGATGGTTGTGTTTGTTGGAGGTCAGTCATCTCAGCTCCAGGACATCGCTGCAGGAGTTCCTCAGGGTAGCGTCCTCGGCCCAACCATCTTGAGCTGCTTCATCAATGACCTTCCTTCCATCATAAGGTCAGAAGTGGGGTTGTTTGCTGATGATTGCACAATGTTGAGCACCATTCGCGACTCCTCAGATACTGAAGCTGTCCATGTCCAAATGCAGTAAGACCTGGACAATATCCAGGCTTGTGCTGACAAGTGGCAAGTAACATTTCGGCCACACAAGTGCCAGGCAATGACTATCTCCAACAAGAGAGAATTGAACCATCGCCCCTTGATGTTCAATGGCATTAGCATCACTGAATCCCCCACTATCAACATCCTGGGGGTTACCATTGACCAGAAACTGAACGGGGCTAACCATATAAATACTGTGGCTACAAGAGCAGGTCACAGGCTAGGAATCCTGCGATGAGTAACTCACCTCCTGACTCCCCAAATCCTGTCCACCATCTACAAGGCACAAACCAGGAGCGTGATGGAATACTCCCCACTTGCCTGGATGAGTGCAGCTCCCATAACACTCAAGAAGCTTGACACCGTCCAGAGCAAAGCAGCCCACTTGATTGGCACTACATCCACAAACATTCACTCCCTCCACCACCAATGCACAGTAGCAGCAGTGTACACCATCTACAAGATGCACTGTAGGAATTCACCAAGGCTCCTTCGACAGCACCTTCCAAACCCACAACCACTACCATTTAGAAGGACAAGAGCATCAGATAGATGGGAACACCACCACCTGCAAGTTCCCCTCCGAGTCACTCAAAATCCTGACTTGGAAATATATCGCAGTTCCTTCACTGTCGCTGGGTCAAAATCCTGGAACTCCCTTCCTAACAGCACTGTGGGTGTACCTAAACACATGGACAGCAGCTGTTCAAGAAAGCAGCTCACCACCACCTTCTCAAGGGCAACTGGGGTTGGGCAATAAATGCTTGCCTAACCAGCGAAGCCCACATCCTGTGAATGAATAAAAAAAAACAAATCTGTGCTCTCTATTGAGTTAACTAATCTGAACCAAGCCAGTCGTGAGGGCTCCACAATTGATTCTGATGACCCTGGGTTGTTTTAAGGTTGCCTTTTTCTTGTCAGATCAACCAGAGTTCCTGCTATTGATCAGTGGTTGGACAGAGTGAACTTCAGGCAAGTAATGGATGGGTTTATGCACAATATCATCCTGCCGACACTCACTCAGTTTCACCCTGTAGTCATAGCCTTTCACCCCTACCCAAAGGAATGCTTATCTCAATCAGTGCTTTATTTTCAAATATCATAAGCATATCTGTCACCTGCAGCTGAAAAGAATCATTAACTTGTTCCACAGGATGAAACTCCTAACCATCAACAGTCCTTTGTCAATGCAGAATATGTGAATCAGAATTTGGTGATTAAAAAGAGTGGGTTCATTTACTCAGAACATGCTTTGTAAAGTTTCAGCATCTCTCCGTCTTCACACAGTGGGCTGATTTTAATAGCTGCTGCTGTAAAGGCTGGCTGAGGCCTGGTGTAGTAAAGTGGTCTGACCCACTTTGACTCCTTGGATGAGAGGTCACTCAGTGTCTTTGGAACCATACTCCAGTCTGTCATCGGCCCAATAAGAACAAGAGAACTGAGGCAGTTACTGTGATGAGGTATTCGAAGACCTCGACAGATTTAGCTCACATGAAAAATGGTTCTTCGATCCTGCTGAGTCTTCAGAGATCACAAATTTTACACTTGTTAGTGTTGTCAAAAAATAACTGTTTCCCCGCCATTGATGGCAATGCTCATATTAAAAAGGGCCTGATCACAAATGCAGCAGTGCCAGGTAGGCCCTTTCTCACTGCTTATAATTACAACTATATCTGCAGCATGTGCTTTGGCATCCCACTTTGATCGAGAGGAAGGAGAATCTGGCAGTCCCCAACAGCGAGGCTTTTGTTTTACTTTTATAATGTATCATTAAATTGTGCTGCTTCTGCCCCCTGCTCAGAGGCTGAGGCCACAGGAAGAAAAGTAGAAGCAACCTTTCTGCTCTGTTTACTAAACACTGTTTCAGTGTATCCCAACCTGGCCAACTTGCCAATTGCATGTGATATGGTGTGGGAAGAGATCCAGAGCTGTTGAATTGTAATCAGACAGTGTGTTCCCGAAAACAAACTGAAGCACAAAAGAATGGAAAATGGACAAAAAAAGATAAAAATAATGAACAGCAATATTTTCAAACCACACACACAAACTCGCATTTGTTCTCACAGGCTGCGTAGTTCAGAGCTGGTATAGTGGTGCATCATTAACTTGTGCCTCTTTTCCAATGCAGGCTGCATGCAAACGTTGTACTGCTTGATAGTTTGCACAATAACTGCGTGCAGGCAAGTGGCTGCACACCTCAGCTGGTAGCCCAGGTTTGTGTGACGATAGTATCAATTAAAGCCAGACTGCACTTCTTCAAGTGGAGCAAGTGCTGGAACTTATTGCAGTGAGTGTGAGAAAGATGGTCACTGAATGATGGCAAAACAGGGCAGAGAGAAGGCTCCAAGGTTCTCTGTTGCTGTTCTGGACAACTCAGTGGAGGAGGGGGACAGAAGGAGAGAGATCCCACATCAATAAGGAGCTAGGTGGCTCTCCGGCCAAACTGTGCGAAGGTAGTGGGAGCAGATATCTGTTATGTTCAATTTTACGATTGGATTCAGTGCCACAGGGGAGTTCAATGACGTAACATGAGCTATCAAGGTCAGTGGATTCATCTTCTGAATGAAGTTTCTTTATAGAGCCTCAGTGACCTCCCTTATGCAACACTGGATTGCAAACAGGGAAATGCTGCAAATATTGTCTGCTCCAAACTGGAAGGAACCAGATGCATAATTGGCCATGGTCACCTTCACAGCCACTGGCAATGCTGTCCTCAATCTCCTATGGCTGCAGCAGGTGGCAGATGCCAGTGAAGACATCCTTAGTGAAGCAGAAATGTCTGACATCCTGATTCTCACTGAGGTTCAGGTAGAGATATTGCTCCCTGAGCCGACTGTCCTCCATCATCTTGTGTCTTGCTCTCTATTGCCTCTGCTTATTCTACCTGTCATGCTGTAGCCCAAAGGGAATGCAAACTACTGCACCCATGTTTAGAGTTTGTGTACAATCCTTGAAGTTGGAACATATCCTTTAGCATTTGCCACATAACTTTCCCTTGTCGACTTTAGAAACTTTACAAAACTCTATAAACCACCAAATACTTTTACATTCACAACAACAGCATTAATTACTAAACTTAATTAATAATTCCTTTAAATAGTACTGTTGAGGGAATCCTTCCTCTTGCTGAACACACGTTCAGCTGTATCAGGTTAACAGACAGCATTAGCTGGAATGTTGAGCTCCACAATGACAGCACTTGTGTCAAATCAGTATTACCTGCTGACTGATGCCACAACTTTCCTATTCTGCATACTTCTAGTAGGTGCTGTCTGCGCATGCACTAAAACTCTCACCAGAAATCCATGCACATATCAAAATGGTACACAAAGCACCGTGAAACCTGATGCTATAAAGCCAAACTTTGTGGCTGCAAACTCTCTCTTTCACATTGACCCTCATACCACTCACGGACTCAATCTCTCACGTAGATGCACACACTCACAGACTCACTCTCACAGCCTTGCACACTCTTACACATACACACAGATTTTCACACATACGCACACTGCATTTACACACTCAGACATATACACGGAAACACATACAAGTATGCACAGACAGAACATACTCATGCACACACAAGCACATCAAAGTACATATGCACAGAGTTAGAGTCATATTAATCCTCTGTTTCTGTGAGCACACCTCTGCAAGACATTTGGTAAACTGAGAAAATAGGCAGCCAGAGCAAGCAATCACAGCCATCCATCATGCCAACTTCTTCCTGGCAGCTTCAGGGGAAGACTCCCAGCTGTTTCATCCTGGTTTCTATTTACTGTTCTCTCTTTAACCAGTGAGTGGTGACAAGGGAATAATTAGATTTCTAATTACCTTTTAGACTTCCTCTCTGGAGATCTGAAAGGATTTATACAATAGGGAACAATGCTGGTGAGACAGCTTTCAGGAGATGAATGTGTTCAGAGGAAGGCAGATCAACCATAGCTCAGTGGTTATCACACTTACTTCTGAGATACAAGGTCCTGGATTCTAGTCCCAGTTCAGAACACAAAATATAAGCTGACACTTTAATGAATGAGACATTAAAGACACTGTCAGGTGGACAGATAAGATCCCATAACTATTCAAAGAGCAGGGGAGTTCTCCTCTATGTGCTTATCCAGCAAAAAAAATGCAGATTCTCTGGTTAATGTCACATTGTTGTTTGTAGGGCTTGCTGTGTATAGTGACTGTGGTGTTTCCCACCTTACAACAGGTGACAACTATTCAAAAAGTGCTTAATTGGCTGTAAAGCACTTTGGGGCATCCAGAGGTTTTGAAAGATGACATATAAATGAAAGTCTTTCTTGCTTTTTCTTTATCATAGAATGAAAGAACAGTATAACTCAGATAGAGGCCATTCAACCCATCATACCTATGCTGGCTCTTTGGTACAACTCTTCAATTAATTCCATTCCTCTGCCTTTCCCCATAGCCTTTTATACTTTTTTCCTCTTATGTATTTATCCAGTTCTCTTTGAATGTTACTATTAAATCTGCTTTCAACCCCTTCCAATGCATCCCAGATCACAATGAATCACTTTGTAAAAACACATTTCTTCACTTTGCCTCTGGTGTTTTTGCAAATCACCTTAAATCTGTGTGCCCTGAACTTGCAGTGGTTGGATACTCCACTCCATCAAAGCTATTCACCATTTTGAACTTCCCGATCAAATCTCTTAACCTTTTCTGCTTTGACGAGAAGTCTCCACATTACTGAAGTTTCTCATCTCTGATACCATTATAGTAAGTCATCTCTGCACTCTCTCAGTTTGTCCTTAAAATGGGGTACCTAGAATTGAACACAATACTCTAAGGCACAACTAGTGATTGTAAAGGTTTAGACTAACCTCCTTGCTTTTGTACTCTATTCCTCTATTTATAAAGCCAGGGAGCCTTTTTTAAACATCCTTCTCAATTTGCCATACAACCCTGGAAGATACACACCATGGGTCTCTCTGTTCCTGTACCCCCTTTAACATTGAAATATTTTGTTTATATTTCCTCTTCACATTCTTATGACCAAATTGACTCACTTTACACTTCTGTGTGTCAAATTTCAACTGCCATGTGTCTGGCCATTTCACCAGTCTGTCCAGGTCTTCCTGAAGACTGTAACAATCCTCTTCATTATTTACCACATTTCTGAGTTTTGTATCATCAGTAAACTTGACAATTCTGCCCTGTAAACTCAAGTATGTAGGGAATTGGGAGATCCCCTGAGATGAGGTGTTGCAAAGTGCAGGATTATGGGTCCCCCTTTTCTCTGTGAGAATCCTAAAGAACTCCCATGCTTTTGGAGTGGCCAGCCTGCTCCTGAATGGAATCTATGACAGAGCTTATTTCACACTGTTTATGCAGAGGCCAACTGGTCATTCCGGGCCCTTCTGCAGTACGTGAATATTCCAATCAGAGCCAGGTCATTCAGGAGAGAAGTTGGGAAACTATTTCAGACCATTCAGCCTCAATCCTTTGGGTAGAATGAAGCTTTTTAAAATCCTGAAGGGTTTTGATGGTGTGAACAGGAGGAAGACTTTTTTCCTCTGGTTGGAAAGTCAGTGACAGCAGGACATCAATTTACAATTGTCACAAAGAAAGTGAAGAGATGGTTTTAGAATAATTTATTTCGAGTGGATTGTTGGAGCATGTGATGGTTTAACACAAGGTGGTTGAGGTAGAGCAGATACACAGTTGAAACAGAGGCAGATTCAGTACGCTAGGGAGAGGGCAGGGCAGTGGGATTAGTTTCAGTTTGTAGTAGAGAGAAGCCAACTGGCCTTCTTTAATTCTAAGGACATATCTCACACTTTCAAATAAAAACAGCTCAATTTTAATAAATGGATTTGTAATTTAATTGGCAAAATAACAGAAATATTAAAATGTTTGGGGAGTAGAATTAGGCACTGTGACCCATGTACAGAGAGAAACACAATATTTCTGGCTTATCTCTGTGCTGTAACATTTCTTCCCTTTCCATAAATCATAAATGTCATTCTTCATATTTGGCAATGTTGAGAATTTGTTAAAGTACATAAAACCACCCTAAAAAAAATCTTCATTATACTGAAAAAGTCTGCCAGACGTGCCAGGATTATATTCTCATTTATTTTTTTTCTGAAAAGGGCCGAAATAGAATTGACCTTTAAGGGCTCAAATCACGTCTGCAGGCAAAAAGAAATCCAATTTGAGAACGTCGGAGGCTTCCCCTTTAATGGGAGATTGAACAAAGATCCAAATTAATAAGAACAGAAGTCAAAAGGCAGGATTTAAATTAACCAATTGCCCTCTCTGCAAAACGGATACATTTTTCGTATACGAAGCTCTTTCTCCGCAGAACGGGCCCAGCCAGGTGCCCTTCCATGACTGAGCCACCTTTATTGTCTCAACAATGTTGTCTGTCACTTACCCAGAAAAGGGTAGAGAAGACGCCGAGAGTCAGTTTCAACGCCAAGTATCCGGGATGGATGCCCCTGCGGCGTAACCAGGACGCTCCGCACATGGTGGAGACAGTCCAGTCACTGATCTCTCTAACCTGAGATCGCAACAAGATAATAGCACTTAAACGAAGCAACTTCCGCCTCGAAAGCGAAAGCAGCTACAAAGGTTGGATTGTTTGTAGTGCGCGCTGTAGGTTCACTCCTATGTCGGTTATTCCACCCAGTCTCTCTTTTCTCGGCCTGGTTTCATCCCAACGGGAAGTACTTCCCACTCCCCGAGTGCATCTCTTAAACCAGCGTAACCCTACACCTGAACTGTGTTTCTAATGTCTCAGGTACAATCTCCCTCTCCCAATCCGGATCCCTAATCATTCTGCCCAAACTATTCTCATCACTTTCAACATTCCCAGTCCCCTCAGAGTTAGGCAGGTGAAAGCGTTGTTGCCAATGGAAGAGTAAAGACAACTGAGGATGTTCAAGATTGGAAGGAATGTCAGAGAGTTATATAGAGATTACAGAGACAGGAAGGGGTGAGATCACCAAGGGATTTGAAAACCAGGATGAAAATTTCAAAATGGAGGCAGTGCCAGACTGGAAATCAATGAGAGTGATAGATGAATGGGACTTGGTGCAAATTGCAGGCAACAGAGTTATAGTGAGCTCAAGTTTCCAGAGGGTGCAAGGAGAGTAAAGTCTGGAGGTGAAAAGAAACCATGGTTGAGGATTTCAGCAGCAGATACAATGATACAAAGGTCGAATGAGGTGGCCTTCATGATGCAGAGGGAATGGTGTTGGATACTCAGTTCAGGGTAGATGATGGATTTATCTTTCATTCTGAGAGACTGCTGGACAGTTGGGGAGAGTTACCCTACTGTTTTTCTATTTGTTCATGGGATGGGGCATCACTGGCTGGGCCAGCATTTATTACCCATCCCTAATTGCCCTTGAGAACCAAGTAGCTTGTTCGGCCATTTCAGAGGGCAGTTAACAGTCAACCACATTGCTGTGTAGGCCAGACCAGATTTCCTTCAACAATCCTTTCCTTTGACAATCAACAATAGTTTCATGGTGTTGCAGATTTTTATTAAATTCAAATTCCACCATCTGCTCTTTACCTTGGCATTACCGTGGGTCTGTGGATTACTAGTCTGGTGACAATACCACTGCATTCCTACACACTGAAGGAACAAATTAGACTAAGATACTGCACATGGAGGATAGAGTCAAGATTAGTGGCTCTGGCACAATTCAGCTCTCAACTAAGATTAAAGATGCATCCACCATTGGAGACAGTATGCACACACATTGGTTGGGAGTGAGAAGAAATATTCAACACAGCTTGAAAACTAGTTTAACCATCACCATCAGATGGTGTGAACGAGACCAATGTGCTCTCAATATTAAAGAGCCAGACATAGAGTAGATGGAAAGAAAGTGCTCCTAATAAGCCAAATAACACTCAAGGGGAGAATCCCTAGCCTCCAGGTGTTAACCTTTCTCCTGCAGGCCATTTCTGCACTCTTAGTTTTAGATTTGGCTGGTTAACGTAAACTCAAGTCAACTTTAGTATGTCAGACTTACATTGCACCTTTCACACTTCTGGATGTTTCAAAGCCCTTTAAAGTCAATTTTGAGCAAGAAAAGTAGGGCACTTTGCCATAGTGTTGGTGAGACCATGGGAGTGAGGAGGATAGGAGGGTGGGGAACAGGAAGGACAGGAGGGCGGTGATGCTGGTGAGACCATGGGAGCTTGTGGGGGATGGGGGGTGGGGAGCAACAACCTGCCACGGCCGATGCATGAACAGACACAAAATCTTCCGAGATGGAAGAAATCCCAGGAAGGCTTGACTGAGATGTGGGACAAAAAGTTGAATTCTGGGACAGTCCCAGAATATCCAGGGTAGTTGGTCACCTTGAGTCAATTAGGTGCTTTTGAGAGCTGGAACTATCACTCTGTTTTAACACCACAATCAAAAGATAGCATCCCCAGCCTCACGGCACTTCCACTGTAACCCGCTGGGAGTGTCAGCATAGACTCTGTGCTCAAGTCTCTGTGTGACTTGAACCCATGACTTTCTGACTCATTATGTGGGAAATGACCACACTGAAGCAACTCCTGTGGTCAGTCTTGTGACCAGGCTCCTTTTCCTGTGCAATGTCGAGCAGAGAAGGTTGTGCCTGACAAAAGCAAAATACTGGAAATCTGAAATAGAAGCCAAAAAAAGCTGGAAATACCCAGCAGGTCTGGCTGCATTTGTGGAGAGAGAAACAGAGAAAATGTTTCAGGTCGATGACCTTTCCTCAGAAGGGTGTGCCTTGTGATTAAGCCAGCACATTCCTGGCTATCAAGCAGAATAATTCACTTGACTGTCCGCCATATGATGAGATGTTTAAAGCTTCCCGTGTAGCAAAGGTCTTGCATTTATATTGCAGTTTTTCACATCGTCTGGACAGTCCATTGTGCTTCACAACCAATCAATTAATTTTCATGCGAGTTAAAAGGTGCCAGATCCCAAAACAGCAATGAGGTAAACTACCATTTAAGATGAATTGCCCTCTATGATGCACAAGTGTTTTGAGAGATGGCTTGAGTGGGTGTAAATAGGAAATTTTGCTTCACATAAACTGCTCCATGACTCATAAAAGTTGCCACCTTTTAAGCGTGTTTTTAGAGGAAATTTTATACTTCATCCCCAGTTGACCACTGACCTCCTTTACCGAGTAGGAATGACAAGTGTTTCATCATTTTCAGGTGGGTTTTATTTAATCATTGTTCCGATCCCCAGCTGAGGTTACCTCTGGTCAAGCCTGAATCCAGAGTGGAAGCCAGCTTGATAGATCCTAACTTTTATTTGTTTTTTTAGATACATGGAGAGTAGCTACTGAACAGAGGCATAGGGGTCAGCTGATGAACTTTTAACAAAATAATAAAACATTTATTCAACAAGAAAAGATGAAGTATATTACAATACTCCTTCACCCACAACTACACCTTTACAGATGTATACAGATTTGTCAGGATAACACAAGCTACCAAAGCTATCTTATACTGTAATGTACACAGTGAGTACTCAGTCCATGTAAATCTATGGCACCCTGTGGTCAGACACACCACACTGTGAAACCAAGTGACAGATGTCATATCAACTAGACGCTATGGATCTCTCCTCAACTCCCCCCAGACAGGTGTCACACTGTGAGCCAATCAGTCTCGTTGAATTCCGTCCTTCAAATGAGGGTTTCCAATTTCCACTCTCCAAGACCTCGCTTTAGATGCTTCTCCCAAATTGACACTTTCTCACAGACACCTTCTGCAAGGGTTCACGTCCAGGGTTTCAAGCTCTCCTTCTGATGTTTCTCTTCTCTGGGTCACCACATGCATTCAAGCTGTCTTCCACGCACTTTGACTCAGCAGTCAACAGTACACCACTGCTTCACAAGCCCATAGCAAAGAGTTACAGACCTTCATGCCTCTTGCAAGCTGTTTTCGCTTTAAATCTGCTTTCTGCAGATTTTGTATCTTTAAATCTGAAGCTTGAAGCCTTTCCCTCTGCCCCTCACTCTTAACTTCACTTAACAGGACCTTTCCCAGGTTCCTGTCCTTCCTTTGACTAGAAGGCCTTCTTTGGACTTTTCCCTCCTGGATTTTGGGGTTTTTTTCTTTAGCTTGGGACTGGCTATCTGTCCCCTTTGTTCCAGTCTCTCCTGGCAGCAACTTTCAGAACCAACTGCACTGAAACTGCTTCCAAAACAACTGCTGTTTCTCTTCTTGTCTGTGTGTCTGTGGGAGGGACCCACCTCTCTGGCCTCGTTGCTAGGGAACAGCCAGTTTTCTACTGTTGTGTTTATTACCTTCTCCTTAGGGGTCGTAAAACTCTTCCTTCGAAATGCAAGCACATTTTTTTAAAGTGAAACTTAAATTCCATTGGATCTTTCTTAACACACAGATACAGATCTACAAATCAAACTTAAAAGCTAAACTCATTCCTTACACCCACAAATACCAATAAAACTATTTCCTAACAATCATCAGATATAGATTTGTGAAAGTGGAACATTCCATGTAGTCCGAGCAATTCCAAGGAGAAGGAGAAAGTCCATCCACAGTGAAAACCATTGACAGCTGACATTGGTGCCCTCTAGAGGCTGGTGTTGGTAACTGGTGACATATTGCTGTAGTCTCACCTATTGGTTCATCCTGTAATGCTGTGAATAATATGTTTATAAAAACTAACCCGTAGATTTCAAAATTCTTACTTCCTTCTGTCTTCTCTTCCTCTAGTAATCCAGAGATGTTGGGAACTTAATCCCTCCTTCCAAGTCTATCTTGTCTTCTCTCTTCCTGATTCAGCCTGAGCAATGTCCTTTACTGGCCTTGGAGCTTACTGTAAAGATAGAGGAGGCGTAGGTGGTCTTCAAAGTACATAAGACAAAAAAATTAAAAACCTGCCTGGTTGGAAAGTTACCGTGAGAAGTAGGGATGGGAATTAAGGAGGCTCTATCCACAATCTTTCCTCGGATATGGCGATGGTGCCAGAGGACTGGAGGATTGCAAATGTAACACTCCTGTTTGAACAAAGGGAGGGGGATAAACCTGCTATCTACAGGCCAGTCAACTTATCAGTGATGAGAAAATGTATAGTCACAATAATGTGGGACAGTATTAATTGGCATCTGGAAAATTCAGCTATTAAATGAAAGCCAGCATGCATTTGTTAAATGCAAATTTGTTTGACTAGCTTGATTGAGTTCTCTGGAGAAGCAATGGTTGTGGAAGATAGTGTAGCTCTTGTAAAGCCAACCAAATAAACTAAATTAACAAAATGAGGGATAAAATAAAACACAGCCCCTAAGTTAGGGTCACTGCAAAACCAAAGACAAAATTTAAAGGAAACTTACAACATCAAACCAAAATGTGATTAAGAGGGTCGATAAAGCACACCGCGGTGCCCACTGGGCATGGAAGGCCTCAACGGTGCTGGCAGACACCGTGTGCTCCCTCTTTAGGGACACCCGGCTGCGAACGTAGCCGCGGAAGAGGGGCAAACAGTCGGGTGGGACAACCCCCTCGATTGCCCACTGCCTGGACCTGTTAATGGTTAACAAAAACAGAATTACCTGGAAAAACTCAGCAGGTCTGGCAGCATCGGCGGAGAAGAAATCAGTTAAAGTTTCGAGCCTTCATGGCCCTTCGGCAGAACTGAAGCATAGTTAGAAGAAGGGAGAAATATAAATTGGTTTAAGGTTGGGGGGGTGGGGTGGGGGGGGAGGTGGTGGAGGGAGAGAGACACATTGAGGGTGTGGTGATTGTGGAGATGAGCAGATAATCAAAAGATGTCACAGACAAAAGGGTCAAAGAGGTGTTTTGTCTGAGAAAAGTGCTAATTAAGAATGGAGGACAGGATATTCAAAGTACAGCTCTAGTGGGGGTGGGGTGGAAAGGCTAACAAGGTTTTAGTTTTAGATTTAAAAATAATGGAAATAGGTGGGGAAAGAAGAATCTATATAAATTATTGAAAAAAAAATTAAAGCGGGGGGTGGGGGGGGGGGGCGGGGTAAGAAACGGGGTGGGGATGGGGGGAGGGGGAGTTTAAGATCTAAAGTTGTTGAATTCAATATTCAACCCGGAAGGCTGTAAAGTGCCTAGTCGGAAGATGAGGTGCTGTTCCTCCAGTTTGCGTTGGGCTTCACTGGAACAATGCAGCAAGCCAAGGACAGACATGTGGGCAAGAGAACAGGGTGGAGTGTTAAAATGGCAAGCGACAGGGAGGTTTTGGTCTTTCTTGCGGACAGACCGCAGGTGTTCCGCAAAACGGTCGCCCAGTTTGCGTTTGGTCTCTCCAATGTAGAGGAGACCGCATTGGGAGCAATGAATGCAGTGGACTAAGTTAGGGGAAATGCAAGTGAAATGCTGCTTCACTTGAAAGGAGTGTTTGGGCCCTTGAACGGTGAGGAGAGAGGAAGTGAAGGGGCAGCTGTTGCATCTTCTGCGTGGGCATGGGGAGGTGCCATAAGTGGGGGTTGAGGGGTAGGGGGTGATGGAGGAGTGGACCAGGGTGTCCCGGAGGGAACGATCCCTACGGAATGCCGTCGGGGGGGGTGAAGGGAAGATGTGTTTGGTGGTGGCATCATGCTGGAGTTGGCGGAAATGGCGGAGGATGATCCTTTGAATGCGGAGGCTGGTGGGGTGATAAGTGAGGACAAGGGGGACCCTATCATGTTTCTGGGAAGGAGGAGAAGGCGTGAGGGAGGATGCGCGGGATATGGGCCGGACACGGTTGAGGGCCCTGTCAACGACCGTGGATGGAAAACCTCGGTTAAGGAAGAAGGAGGACATGTCAGAGGAGCTGTTTTTGAAGGTAGCGTCATCAGAACAGATGCGACGGAGGCGAAGGAACTGAGAGAATGGGTTGGAGTCTTTACAAGAAGCAGGGTGTGAGGAGCTGTAGTCGAGGTAGCTGTGGGAGTCGGTAGGCTTGTAATGGATATTGGTGGACCGTCTATCATCAGAAATTGAGACAGAGAGGTCAAGGAAGGGAAGAGAAGTGTCAGAGATGGACCATGTGAAGATGATGGAGGGGTGGAGATTGGAAGCAAAATTAATAAATTTTTCCAGGTCCCGACGAGAGCATGAAGCAGCACCGAAGTAATCATCGATGTACCGGAGAAAGAGTTGTGGGAGGGGGCCGGAGTAGGACTGGAACAAGGAATGTTCCACATACCCCATAAAGAGACAGGCATAGCTGGGGCCCATGCGGGTACCCATAGCCACACCTTTTATTTGGAGGAAGTGAGAGGAGTTAAAGGAGAAATTGTTCAGTGTGAGAACAAGTTCAGCCAGACGGAGGAGAGTAGTGGTGGATGGGGATTGTTGGGGCCTCTGTTCAAGGAAGAAGCTAAGGGCCCTCAGACCATCCTGGTGGGGGATGGAGGTGTAGAGGGATTGGACATCCATGGTGAAGAGGAAGCGGTTGGGGCCAGGGAACTGGAAATTGTTGATGTGACGTAAGGTGTCAGAGGAATCACGGATGTAGGTGGGAAGGGACTGGACAAGGGGAGAGAGAAGGGAGTCAAGATAACGAGAAATGAGTTCCGTGGGGCAGGAACAGGCTGACACGATCGGTCTGCCAGGACAGTTCTGTTTGTGGATTTTGGGTAGGAGGTAGAAGCGGGCCGTCCGAGGTTGGGCGACTATCAAGTTGGAAGCTGTGGGAGGAAGATCTCCAGAGAAGATGAGGTCAGTGACAGTCCTGGAAACAATGGCTTGATGTCCTGTGGTGGGGTCATGGTCCAGGGAGACTCGCAGACATTTCCTCCTACCTCTCCCTGGACCATGACCCCACCACAGAACATCAAGCCATTGTTTCCAGGACTGTCACTGACCTCATCTCCTCTGGAGATCTTCCTCCCACAGCTTCCAACTTGATAGTCGCCCAACCTCGGACGGCCCGCTTCTACCTCCTACCCAAAATCCACAAACAGAACTGTCCTGGCAGACCGATCGTGTCAGCCTGTTCCTGCCCCACGGAACTCATTTCTCGTTATCTTGACTCCCTTCTCTCTCCCCTTGTCCAGTCCCTTCCCACCTACATCCGTGATTCCTCTGACACCTTACGTCACATCAACAATTTCCAGTTCCCTGGCCCCAACCGCTTCCTCTTCACCATGGATGTCCAATCCCTCTACGCCTCCATCCCCCACCAGGATGGTCTGAGGGCCCTTAGCTTCTTCCTTGAACAGAGGCCCCAACAATCCCCATCCACCACTACTCTCCTCCGTCTGGCTGAACTTGTTCTCACACTGAACAATTTCTCCTTTAACTCCTCTCACTTCCTCCAAATAAAAGGTGTGGCTATGGGTACCCGCATGGGCCCCAGCTATGCCTGTCTCTTTATGGGGTATGTGGAACATTCCCTTGTTCCAGTCGTACTCCGGCCCCCTCCCACAACTCTTTCTCCGGTACATCGATGATTACTTCGGTGCTGCTTCATGCTCTCGTCGGGACCTGGAAAAATTTATTAATTTTGCTTCCAATCTCCACCCCTCCATCATCTTCACATGGTCCATCTCTGACACTTCTCTTCCCTTCCTTGACCTCACTGTCTCAATTTCTGGTGATAGACTGTCCACCAATATCCATTACAAGCCTACCGACTCCCACAGCTACCTCGACACACCCTGCTTCTTGTAAAGACTCCATCCCATTCTCTCAGTTCCTTCGCCTCCGTCACATCTGTTCTGATGACGCTACCTTCAAAAACAGCTCCTCTGACATGTCCTCCTTCTTCCTTAACTGAGGTTTTCCATCCACGGTCGTTGACAGGGCCCTCAACCGTGTCCGGCCCATATCCCGCGCATCCGCCCTCACGCCTTCTCCTCCTTCCCAGAAACATGATAGGGTCCCCCTTGTCCTCACTTATCACCCCACCAGCCTCCGCATTCAAAGGATCATCCTCCGCCATTTCCGCCAACTCCAGCATGATGCCACCACCAAACACATCTTCCCTTCACCCCCCCCTGACGGCATTCCGTAGGGATCGTTCCCTCCGGGACACCCTGGTCCACTCCTCCATCACCCCCTACCCCTCAACCCCCACTTATGGCACCTCCCCATGCCCACGCAGAAGATGCAACAGCTGCCCCTTCACTTCCTCTCTCCTCACCGTTCAAGGGCCCAAACACTCCTTTCAAGTGAAGCAGCATTTCACTTGCATTTCCCCTAACTTAGTCCACTGCATTCATTGCTCCCAATGCGGTCTCCTCTACATTGGAGAGACCAAACGCAAACTGGGCGACCGTTTTGCGGAACACCTGCGGTCTGTCCGCAAGAAAGACCCAAACCTCCCTGTCGCTTGCCATTTTAACACTCCACCCTGTTCTCTTGCCCACATGTCTGTCCTTGGCTTGCTGCATTGTTCCAGTGAAGCCCAACGCAAACTGGAGGAACAGCACCTCATCTTCCGACTAGGCACTTTACAGCCTTCCGGGTTGAATATTGAATTCAACAACTTTAGATCTTAAACTCCCCCTCCCCCCATCCCCACCCCGTTTCTTCCCCCCCGCCCCCCACCCCCCGCTTTAATTTTTTTTTTCAATAATTTATATAGATTCTTCTTTCCCCACCTATTTCCATTATTTTTAAATCTAAAACTAAAACCTTGTTAGCCTTTCCACCCCATCCCCACTAGAGCTGTACTTTGAATATCCTGTCCTCCATTCTTAATTAGCACTTTTCTCAGACAAAACACCCCTTTGATCCTTTTGTCTGTGACATCTTTTGATTATCTGCTCATCTCCACAATCACCACACCCTCAATGTGTCTCTCTCCCTCCACCACCTCCCCCCGCCCCCGCCCAACCTTAAACCAATTTATATTTCTCCCTTCTTCTAACTATGCTTCAGTTCTGCCGAAGGGCCATGAAGGCTCGAAACGTTAACTGATTTCTTCTCCGCCGATGCTGCCAGACCTGCTGAGTTTTTCCAGGTAATTCTGTTTTTGTTTTGGATTTCCAGCATCCGCAGTAGCTTTTAGCTTTTTGTTTTTATCCTGTTAATGGTTAACTTGGTCAAGCCCAGGAGCAGGTTCATGAGGAGGTCCTCCTCCTTCCCGGCCCCCCTCCACACCAGGTGCCTGTAGATCGGGAGCGTGGGGCTCAAGTGCAAACAAAACAGCAATAAAAGGTTTTTTAGATAACTGAAAAGGGAGTACAGCCTACAACAGCCTATATAAACGTGGCCCACGGACTCCACAAGACCACAAAAAGGGCAGGTGTCTTGGGAGTCTGTGAACCATCACATTCTACAATTGTAGGGGACTGCTGCATGCAACACTCTCCACCCCAGGTCCCCGATGGAAAGAGGGAGGACACGTCAGTAGAGGGCCTCCTGAAGATGCAGAAAATTTGGATTTATTTTAAAGTGCTGGACAGGACCAGCAGCAAAGGCACCAAAGCATACACAAACAGTCGCAGCCTTACATGAAAGCTATAAACTTGTACAAAGGGCTCAGCTGTAAATTTGCAATTAGGAAATGGGAGACACACAGGCGGGGACACGGGATAACTCAATCAAGAAATGGGGAAGGCCATTTCACACCGTCTGATAGCCATCTTCAAAAAAGACAATGCCCAGTCTCTGCACTGTAATTACTGTACAGGAACACAATTATCAGCCCACCGGGGGGGTCATTGGGCCTTTTTCTAACGAATACCATTAAGTTGTAACTGATAGTAAAAGATATATAAACTCTGCTCATTTCAACCTCGGTGGAGAAGCGCCTGGAGGAATCACTTGAATATTGAATCTGGACTCCGAGTGTTGAAATTTTGTACCAGAATATTCCTCGGACCATTCAATTGGCGCTGCGAACAGGGTACAAAGGACGCAGGACACCGAATGGGAACTGGGACGAGTCACAGTATGAGTACATTTTTATTCATACTAAATCCAACTCCGCCCGGACCCAGGAAGTGTCAGGTGCCCCGCGTATCCGAAACCTAGGCTCCTGGCAATAGTTCAAGGGGTGGCAAGGGTGGAGTAGAAACACTTGTATTATAGATTGTTATAATTACATCCAGTATTAGTCGCAAGTAACGAGTTCGGTCAGAGAGGACCCATGTAAGAACTGTACCGCTGACGACAACTATACCCCGACCGTCTTACCCAGATATGGCCAGTAGTGACAAACTCGAGTCGGGACCAGAGGGATCCCTGACACAGCATTTAGCTGACAAAATAAGAAATTGATAGGCAAAATGATAGAGAACAATTGGAACTCATTTGACTCACCCACCGATCAGAGAAAATGGTGGGATACTCTTTAAAAAAAAAGACAAAGATGATAAAGCATGGATCCTAATGTTAAGACAACACGTAGAGTTAAGTAAGAAAGTAAACAGAATGTTAGCCAACAAATTCCAAAATGAAGAGCTAGTACAGGCAAAAAATCTCATGTCAGTTTCGCCAGCTTTAACACAGCTACCAGCAGCTCCACAATACGCAGATAATGTAGGTTGGAACGGGCTGGTGGAACAGACAGCAGGATATGAGGAACAATGGGAACCGGGTTGGGAATCAGCACCCCCATATCCCGTGGCCCCAATTAAGATCGAGTATATGCCCCTGGTGCCCGGACAACCAGGCTGACCAGGCACAGCAACAAGCCGATTTCCGAGCCTTTGAGCAGAAATAGCACAAGTCTTAGGGCAAGCCCTAGTTAATTGGAATATAGTGACTGGAGTAAAACAAGAAAAGTGCAAGGGTGCCCATGAATATGGCAATCGGAAGTTTGAGGCATATTGTAACTACGGGGGTGTAGGTGCTGCGCTGAACCAAGACGATGTACAGTTTATGCAATTGTACAAGGATGGCCTTAGCAGGCAATCTTAAACATCGGGCTAGTAGACAAGAACACATATGATGAGCTATAAAGATGAGCCACCGGCGTAGATAACCACATAGGGAAAACTAAGATAAAGGTGTCGGCAGTGGAGGTTACAGACCCCACTGAAACGGTGGCCACCATGACAGCCAACCCTAAACCCGAGGTGTGCTTTAACTGTAAAAACTCAAACATAAAATATTTAGTTTTAGATGTAGCCAATAGATTTTGGTCAATACCACTGAACCAGGAATCCCAAGATAAACTCGCTTTCACAGTGGGAGGGAGACAGTATACAAGGGTGAGGCTCCCACAGGGATTCCACAACAGCCCGAACATCTTCCATTGGGTCACGAGTGAGAAGCTGAGTCAATGCGACATAGATTCTTACAACAGTACAATCTTATAATATGTAGATGATATCCTAATAGCGTCAGAATCAGAAAGAGGCCACATCGGAGCCCTCTTGGCAGTCTTAAGGACACTGAAAATTGTTGGATTTAAGATAAGCCCCAAAAAGGCGCAAGTAGGGCAAACTGATCAAAGTAAGGCTATCACACCAGCTGCGCCCCAAGGGCCCATGGGAAAACCTACAGATAGATTTTACGGGACCCCTTCCCAACAGCAGGAGAAAGAAATACTGCCTGGTCATAATCGACCGTTCACTAGATGGGTGGAGGCTTTCCCCACCAGCGCCACCACGGTCGCAAAGATCCTCACTTTTGAAGTAGTACCAAGGTGGGGAATCCCTTTACAGATAGATTCGGATCAAGGGACGCATTTTACGGGCAGTGTTATGAAAAGGACGTGTGAGCTGCTCGGGGTAAAACAGAAATTTCACGTACGTTACCATCCACAAAGCTCAGGAATGGTAGAACATATGAACCGCACATTAAAAAATGCTATTGAAAAGGCAATCACAGCAACTGGTAGGGGATGGGTGGATGTGCTCCCCTGCATATTGATGTGACTGAGGGCTACCCCCAACAGGACAACTGGGTTAACCCTTTTATCAGTTAATGACCAGGAGGGCATAGCCACCAGAAGCAAGGATATGGAACCCATCAGAGATAAAATTAAAAACTATATTAAGCAATTGGATGGACAGCTAAAGGAATTACAACAGGAAGTGAAAGACCAACAGGCTATCAGGGATTTAGAAGAGAGGACAAAAGGGGTGCCCCGGTCACCATCGGCTGAGGTCGGAACATGGTGTTTGTTCAAATCACCCCTAGCCAACCAGGTTTTGCCCCTAAATGGACTGGACCGTACAAAATTATTTTGACCAGCGATTCATGTGCCTGCGTCGATATGAAGGGAAAAGGTAGGTGGAAACACTGGTTGCAACTGAAAAGGCATGATGTAAGTAAGAAAGACTGAATTACAGGGCAGTGGGGGGAAAACGGGCAACGAGCTGTCCATACTGTGTTAGCCAAGTGGTTTAGGATTCATTCCCGATCTGGAGGACTGGCCATCCGAAAGACAAAGGGGGAATCCTCAACTACGGGGGGGGGTCACCGTGGGCTGTGCACAAGGAGGGGTGAAAAGGGGAAAGCTGTCTTTTATATACGACCTAACCCCTGGTGATCACCAGCAGTATGCTTCATTACAGAAATAACAATAACCGGGTAACCTCCACGCCAAGATGGAAAAAAGCTGGGTGTCGATAATCATTACCAAGGCCCTGGCTGTCACAGCCACCGGCATACAGAACATAAACCGTGAAGCAGCAGCCGGTATGGGCTTATACTACAAGAATGTCAGCAATGGATATTGCGTGAAAGGACGTGTGAATGTCACAACAGAAAGTTCAATGCTCTTCAAGTGTGGCACCGGGCTTATGCAACTATCCGTTGGAATAAGCGATGGAGAGCGCCTAGGGCAGAGCTTGCATATGGGAATGGAACTCCGATGGAAAAATGAGGGCCCAATATACTTCCAGATCAGCGATGGTTCGGACGGACCCTGGACATGTGCGAAGGGGGCACAGGTCCAGATACAATGTGAGAGAGATTTTTCACAATTTGCCTTCACACCCCATGCCAACAACAACTGGGGTCACTGTCCCAGTGAGGAGGACTTGGGAATGACAGATACCTGGCATTGGATCTTGAGGCCCAAACACGCAGAGTTGACTACAATAGCGGACCCCGAACCGACACCATCCCGCTATCACAGGACACAATGACACCACAGAGACTATCTTGCCCAGACATGACCCCTGGGCCACAGAATGGACTGGCACTGTAAATGGACGGTGAACTATTGTATGATAACGTTAAACATGAAATTATACCGGTAATTGTGAACCTGGAAGGTATACAATTGCCTGAGTATTGTAGTAACTAAGCACCCCTACTAAAACTATACAAATGACTAAGGCTGTGATTAATCAGGTGGCTGACGCCACGGGCGCCACTAGATTCAGGGGACGTGCTGCTTTCCATCGCCAGAAGAGAGGGTTAGTTAACAATGCACTGACAGGGGTGAACACAGGGACTTCCCTGGTAAACTCTCTCGACATTCAAGGAATCAACTCCGAGGTCACAAATCTTAAAGGGATCATGAGGCAGCTGCTCACAAGAGCAGCGAGGGGCGGAGAAACAGCAGCAGCCCTAGGGGGCAAGAGTGTGGCATCTCTATTGGAAAGTGTACACATTATAGAGACCCATGCTAAAACCACCAACCAATTAATAGAAAGGGAGGAATGACAAAAGGGCAGCACCCAAAAAAGCCAGCTGTGCCACGCTTACGGCCAGTGGAAGATTGGGCAATTAAGACACAATCTGGCCCAGATCCAAAGGTGGGAGGCACCGGGCTGGATAAACAGTTCCCAGTTGCAGGGGATGGCCAAGAACTCAGGTGTTATCGACGCCTGTACATTGAAAGGAATGACCAGCGTGTATCCGGTGATTCAGAAGTGCACCACAAACCAAATGAATGTGATAGGCATGGTATGGGCAATCCCCTCAGTCACAGCAGACACGGGCCCGCACCCTCAGTACCAACATTGGGTTAATCCGAGACAATGACTCCCTCAGGTACTACCCCATAGACATGCATGCCATACACAAGAATAAGGGCATACAAGGGGTATCACTGAGCGGGTGCAGGAGGAAAGGTAGCCTCACAATTTGCCCCCATCCAGTCGGAACTGGGGGGGCTGGACAAATGCGGGTACAACCAAACAGAGGGTTGTATGTTAGAAATTACCCACAGAGAAAACCATCATACCCACTCAGAATACAAGGGAAAGAGGGAATACTGTGTGACAACTACTGAGCAGTCATACATGTACGGGAGCCTACATTGCAACATCACCAACCCCAACTTCTGCTTTAAACCCCGGCTCCCAGTTACCATTGGACACACGTGAATGGTGTACGTCCAACAAAGGGGTCAGGTCTCAGTCAACACCTCTGACACACTCCACGATACCCTGGAACAGTATGAGGAACATAAGCAGGCCCCAATTCCCCACCTTCCCGAAAGTTTGACAAAGATTAAAGGTGACTTACGAAAGGTGATGAAACAGTATTACGTGTTACAGGCAGTGTTTAAAAGGCTAATCAATGATACGGAAGAGCAATTGAGAGATCCGACATGGTGGGAGCAAGTGTGGGACTGGGGGCTGAATGTGGATTTACACCCCTGGATAAGAATAATCTCTCATATACTCGTCGCTGTGCAGCTAGTGTTAGCATTGGCGTGGGGAATAGCAGCATGTCGCACATGTAAGAAGCCCTTAGACATAGGACAAAAATAATGTTAAAGGAGCAACAACGGCTGCTGGGACAGGGCACAATATTAATGTAATAGGGCCCCAGCCTCCCATCTTGGTGCTGCGCCCCACCGGAAAGACAGGAGTCTTGGACATTAGGAAGATCATCGGACGCAGATTAATTGGCTAACTTACCTAACAGTTATGCACCCAAAAGATAAGACTGAAGATGCAGAAAATTTGGATTTATTTTAAAGTGCTAGACAGGACCAGCAGCAAAGGCACTAAAGCATACACAAACAGTCGCAGCCTTACATGAAAACTATAAACTTGTACAAAGCGCTCAGCTGTAAATTTGCAATTAGGAAATGGGAGACACACAGGCGGGGACACGGGATAACTCAATCAAGAAATGGGGAAGGCCATTTCGCACTGTCTGATAACCATCTTCAAAAAAGACAATGCCCAGTCTCTGCACTGTAATTATTGTACAGGAACACAATTATCAGCCCACCGGGGGGGGGGGGGGGGGGTCATTGTGCTGTGGGCTTTGTCTAACGAATACCATTAAGTTGTAACTGATAGTAAAAGATATATAAACTCTGCTCATTTCAACCTCGGTGGAGAAGCGCCTGGAGTGCCCAGCATTTGCTCCCTGCATGCGTAATAAAGGAACCACTTGAATATTGCATCTGGACTCCGGGTGTTGAAATTTTGTACCAGAGTATTCCCCGGACCTTTCACTCCCAACGGGGACCTCCGCCGCCGGATGGCAACAAGGCACACCACGGCGTGTCCGGGCGGCGGGCGAGAGCAAGGAAGTGAAGGGTGTGCAGTACCAGTCTGTACAGGAAACTCCTCCACGCCATGCTAAATGACACGGAGGGCATTTACGCGAGGCGGCTCATATTGCGGGGCACCGGCTCCGGAGGGAGGGTTTGGGGCCGATGTGGAATTCCGTCCGAACAGGGAAACGCTCAGACAGAAGACCACCGCGCACCTGCGCCACCTCGAGACCCAGTATAATGTCGGGGCCAAGCACGACTGTCCTAAGGTCTTGAATGGCATCAGCCGCAAGCCGGACGCACAAAGGGAGGTAGTGTATATGGACTTTCGAAAGTCATTTCACAAAATACTACACAACAGGCTCATGAGCAAAATTGAAGCCCATGGAATGAAAGGGACAATAGCAGTGTGATAACGAAATTGGTGCAGGGACAGAATGCAGAGAGATTTGTGATGAACGGATGTTTATCAGACTGGAATAAAGTATACTGTAATGTTCCCAAGGAGTCAGTATTAGAACCACTGCCCTTTTAAATATATATTAAAGACTTGGACTTGAAAATACAGGGTAAAATTTCAATGCTTGCGTAGAACACAAAACTCCAAAATGTAGTAAAGGAGTGAGGAAGATAGTAACACACTTCAGGAGGACGTAGAGTAGTGAAATGGGCAGCACATGGCAGATGAAATGTAACACTGAGGAGAAGTGTGAAGAGATGCATTTTTGTAGGAAGAATGAAGTACAATATAGCCAAAATCATCCAACCTTAAAGGGATGTGGGGACAGAGAGGTTTGGGGGTGTATGTAGGTACACAAATCTTTGAGGGTGGCAGGACAAGTTGAAAAGGCGGTTTAAAAAAAGCATAAGGAATATGCTTATTCTTTAAGCATAATAAGGAATATCCTTATTCCCATAAGGAATCCTTGGTTTTATTAATACTGGCAGAGTACAAATGCAAGAAAGTTATGAAACACTGGTTAGCCATCAGCTGGAGTATTATGTTCAATTCTGGGCACCAGACTTTAGATAGGATGTCAAGGCCCTGAAGAGGATGCAGGAGAGATACACTAGAATGGTACCTGGAATGAGGGACTTTGGTTATGTGGATAGATTTTTTAAAAATTCATTCCTAATTGCCCTTGTTCAGAGGGCATTTAAGAGTCAACCACATTGCTGTGGGTCTGGAGTCACATGTAGGTAAGGACAGCAGATTTCCTTCCCTAAAAGGCGTTATTTAATGAACCAGATGGGTTTTTATGACAAATCGACAAAAAGACTTTTAATTCCAGATTTTTATTGAATTCAAACTTCACCATCTGCCGTGGTGGGATTCAAACCCAAGTCCCCACAGCATTACCCTGAGTCTCTAGAATATGAGACCAATGACAATACCACTATGCCACTGCGTCCCCTTGATGATGATAGAGTGATGTTGGGGTTTTTCTCTCCAGAGCAGACACATTAGGAGGGAATTTGATAGAAGTGTTCAAAAACATGGACTCATTGGATAGACTAACTAAGGAAATATTGTTTAGAGTGGTAGAAGTGTTGGTAGGCAGAGGACACTTTTTTTTTTATATACACAGCGACTTGTTACGATCTGGAATGAACTGCCTGAGCGATGAGTGGAATCCGATTCAATTGTGAAATTCAAAAAAGAGTTGTGTAAATACTTGAAGGGAAAACATGTACAGATGATGGAGAAAGAACAGGAGAATGGGATTAATTGGACAGCTCTATCAAACAGTTGGTGCTGACATGTGGCCTGAATGCCCTCCCTCTGTGCTACATGATTCTATGATGTGTCACCATTCCTCCATCGTTGCTGGGTCAAAATCCTGGAACTCCCTAACTAACAGCACAATGGGAGTACCTTTACCACACAGATTGCTGCAGTTCAAGAAGATGACCCATCACCACCTTTTCATGAGCAACTAGGGTTCAGCAAAAAGTGCTGACCTTGTCAGAGGTACCCAAATTCTGAGAATGAACTTTAAAAATTGAGCTCAAGCATCTCAGTTGAAGATACTTTGTAATGATGGCCAGGATTTTACAGCCATCCCGAAGGATGCGACTAGCCGTTTAAATCTCCTTTCAGTTCGGTGGGACCGAAATGCCCTGCTGGAAGGGAGGGGCCGTAATATCCTGGCTGATGAGTTTGTTGATCTCTGAGTCTTGAATCACCCTTATCTTGTGAATACTGCACAGCGCTATCTATTCTTGTGATGCTAGTCTTCCTGTAACTATAAATGAATTTATTGTTCGGTTTATTTTCTCATCTACTTAAATTGCTATGGAACTACACTGTTCCTCCTTCCCCTCAGTCCCAAACTCCTACCCTAGTCCATTATGGAAGTGCTGTTCCCACGTGACTCTCTTCAGTCTGTGGTGTACCTCCTACTGGAACTGCTAGCTCCCTGCTGAATCTCCACTGAACATTTTCCTTTGTTTCAGACCCTGCCTAGAAAAACTGCACCCATGATTCCAGTTGTAGACCAGCTAAATTCCCTCCACAATTTCAACGTTAACTCCTGTTTTGTATCCCTGGTAACAAAACCTTTGTTTCAGTTATGAGAGTCTTCAGATTACTGGAAAAAGGAAATAGGGATGTAAGTAAGAGGATTTACAGTTTTGTATAGGGTTCAGGGAGGGTCTGGACAGGTGTACAGGGTTTAAGGAGGGTGGGGAATTGTGTACAGGGTTTAAGATGGTGCGGGAGAGTTTATAGGATCTAAGGGCTGTGTGGGAGACTGTTCAGGCTTCAAGGGCGGCGTGGGAGGGCCTACAAGGTTTAAGGAGGGCATGGGAGGGTGTAGGGGTTTAAGGAGGATGTGGACAGGTGTGCAGGGTTTGAGGGTGGGAATTTGCGTGGTTTAAGGAAGATGTAGGAAGGTGTACAGGACCTCAGGAGGGTGTTGGAAGCTGTCACTGAATCGTATCACATCAACCGCAGCAACCATTTCAATGGCACAATGCCATGAATAGCTCATTGAAACAACACCTCAGCAATGGGAATAGTTACTCATCGGTCATTTATACAGGGGTTTTTATATCAATTACTACAAACATGCTTTTTCAGGATCAGTTGTATGCAGATTTGATGCCAAATTAAGCAAGTTATATTTTGTATCAGCCATCTAGTAACTAACAAGAGACTCCCCTCTTCTGGGCAGCTGGGGTCAGCCTTGCCAGGACTCCTGTGCAAAGCCAGCTTTGGGGCCTTGTTAGTTACTAGATGGCTGATACTAAATATAACTTACTTAATTTGGCGTCAAATCTGCATACAACTGATCCTGAAAAATTATGTTTGTAGTAATTGATATAAAAACCCCTGTATAAAT
Organism: Cetorhinus maximus; assembly: GCF_964194155.1. Taxonomy (NCBI): domain Eukaryota; kingdom Metazoa; phylum Chordata; class Chondrichthyes; order Lamniformes; family Cetorhinidae; genus Cetorhinus; species Cetorhinus maximus. Next base: position 16,863,423 of record NC_135898.1, on the reverse strand, counting down.
GACTGATGAGTAACTATTCCCATTGCTGAGGTGTTGTTTCATTGAGCTACTCATGACCCTGTGTCATTGGGCTAGTTGCTGCGGTTGATGTGATACGATTCAGTGACACCTTCCAACACCCTCCTGAGATCCTGCACCCTCCTTAAGCCACACAAATCTCCAACCTCCTCAAACCCTGTTCGCCCTCCTGAAACCCCGTACGCCCTCCCAGGCCCTCCTCAAACCCTGTACGCCCTCCCACGCCCTCCTCAAACACTGTACGCCCTCTCCATGAAACCTGTACACAATTCCACACCCTCCTTGATTTCCTATCCCCTCCCACAGACTCCTTAAAGTGCCTATGCACTCCCACACGTATCTTGCAATTTGATAGCCCTGATCCCAGAATAGTGACTGACTGGGATAATGTGTGACACATGATCCTGGAATGAAGAATGTCTGGGATAAACTGTGCTGCACCGGACCTGGGGAATGCTTGGCACAGTTGTTGGCAGCAACAATGCCAAGGTTCCCCCCCCACCCCCATCAACCCAAATTAACTGTAGGACACAAAACGAGTTGACTGCCCATTCAGCTCACATTTGTTAGAGGCAGCTGATGCAGGTTATTTACTCACACAAAAGACTCTGCATTCCAAAGCCATTTACCTCCAACCCTGTACCCATCCGAGGCCTCTGCGTTCTGCCAATTCTGGCTTCTTGTGCAATCCCAATTTTAATTATTCCACTATTGGTGCTGCTGCCTAGCTCCTAAACTCTGGAAATCCCTCCTTGAACCTTTCCCCTCTACCATTTTCCTTCAAGATGCTCTTAAAATCCACCAAGCTTGGGTCACCTCCTAATCTCTATTGGTGTCACATGTTGTTTGGTAGTGCTGTGATCAAGCACCTTGTGATGGTTTATTACCTTAAAGGCGCTATATAAATCCAGCTGACTGTTGTGGTACGATATAAACGCGCTCAGGTGTTTTCCGGACGCTGGATAAAAGCAAGAGTTACAAGAAAAGTGGAGAGATGCTTTACTTACCTAGAGCTGACGGGAAACAACTCGTCCCACTGCCCCATCCAGAGTGTCTTCCAATCGAGTCCCTCCCCCTGGAATACACAGAGAAACTTCTGGAAGAGGAAACACTCAGCAGGTCTGGCAGCAGCTGTGAAGAGAGAATGTTCGGAGTCCCTTATCGACTCTTCCTCGGAAACTCACCTCCTGGAGTTTGAACCGCTCCGTGCACATTGAAGGGAACATTCCCTGCCTTTGGATGTTGAAAGCCGGTCCGAGGCACCTCTGATGTTGGGCCCACAGGTGAGTGAGGAAAGGTGGGTGACGGAGGAGGGGTCCGGATGGTGAGCTGAGGCGACCAGGCCTTGTCCGGAGGAGAGGCTGACCCATGACGCGGTGGGGCTAAGGGGGTTGGTTGCTCGATTGTTGGCGCACAGCCTGAAAGATGTTCTCTGCGTGGCCGAATTTATAGACAGCTGTATACGGAGTCTTTACATCTTCAACTTCATAAGAACACGGTAAAAGGGAGAACGAACGTTTTAAAGTCTTGGCTCCTTTCTGCAATGTTCAGTGAGGGACACTCAGCAGATCTGATATTTCAAAACAAAAAGACAACTATATGATACCATTAAATAAAACACATTGCTCACTAGTCCAGTGCTTCATAGTGTATAAGTTAGGTGCAGTCATACAAGATTGGAAGGAGGAGCTCAATTTTCAATTGTCAGTTAAATGCATATGCTCTGCATTCACAGCCAGAGCTCTTAGTAAAACAATTCCAGAGCAGACAAAATATTTTTCAGTATAGTGACAGTCAATGGACTGACTGCTCAAAATCCTTATGTTCAGACTTAAATTTACAGCATAACAGTGAAAATGCTGCTCATCTCTCAAGTCAACTCTTCTTGGGAACTGGCATCATTGTAAGTGGATAGTGTGAGGCACACAGCAACTCATCTTGATTCTGACACCAACAGCAAATCTCTCGAGTGAGATGCCATGGGAGCAACTTAAGCTGCTTCAGGTTTAACACACTGATGTAATAGTCAATGCTGTGCTCTGATTTGCTTTCTGATTGAGTAGCACCTTTTCATGTAGGCCTGATAGGATGCCCAAACAAACCAGATTATAGGGAACCCCATTCCCCAATTTGTAATGCCCTGACAGTAATCAAATCAATTTGTCAACCTAAATCATTCCCCCCTTCATTCCACATTAAATCGACTATGTCCTACGCCTTAGTACATGTCTTTCTTACAAAAACAGAAAATGCTAGATAAACTCAGCAGGTCTGGCAGCATCTGTGGGGAGAGAAACAGTTAACGTTTTGAGTCTGTATGACCCTTCTTCAGAGCTACTTCTCAGCTCTGAGGACTTGAAATGTTAACTCTGTTTCCCTCGCCACAGATGCTGCCAGACCTGTTGAGTTTTTCTAGCATTTTCTGTTTTTGTTTCAGATTTCCAGCATCCACAGTATTTTGCTTTCCTCTTTCCTACCTTCTATCAATGTGAGATTGTGAGGATGTGCTGTTACCAGATCAGATTTGTCTTCTGTTTATGCAATACAAACAATTTTCCAGTGCTGTGGAACCTCTCCTGCAACCAGTTGTTCTTTTGTCACTACACTTGCATTTATATAGCACCTTTTAACTTAGTAAATTAGTTCCAGGCACAATGCAGGACTGTTTCCAGGCACTATACAGGAGTGTTCTCAGACACAAATTGACACCGAACCAAAGAAAGAGACATTAGGGAAGGTGACAAAAAGAAAGATAGGTTTTAGTGAGGTTCTTAAAGGAGGAAAGATGGAGAGGGGGCAAGGTTTAGGGAGGGAATTCCAGAGTTTATGGCTTGGATAGCTGAATGCACAGCTGCCAGTGGTGGGGCGTAAAGGGATTGGGGGATGCACAAGAGGCCAGAGATTTAGAAGCGGAGAATTCTGAGTTGTAGGGTTGAGCAAGGAGAGGAAAGAAGATGAAAGGTTTTGAACATGAAGATACAAATGTTAAAATTGAAACATTGGTGGACCAGGACAAATGTAGGTCAGCAAGCAATGAGGTGATGATTGAATGGGACTGGGAGTGACTTAGGATATGGAAAGCAGAGTTTTGGATGAGCTCCAGTTTAGAGCATGGAGGGATAGGATTGCATCCAGGAAAGCAATGGAATTGTCAGGTCTGGAAGTGAGAAAGGCAGGGCTGAGTGCTTCAGCAGCACATGATATGAGGTGGGCTGGAGACGGGCGATGTTACAGAGGTGAAAGCAATGATGGAGAGGAAAAGAGTTGGAAACTCATCTCAGGGTTGAATGGAATCAATCCAGGTTGATCCTACATTCCACCCATTGCACCATCTAATTGGATATAGAATGAGTCCAAGGTTTTCACCTCTATTCTGGATGTCTGTTCCAAGTGTGGTTCACTTTTTGTGTGAATAACAACTCTTCACCCCTTGTTCTGCTTACATTTTTATACAAGTTTTACAATTATCTTTTCACACCCTTATGTATATATCATAAACGTGTAGCTGTTAGGCAGCTCTTAGCCCAGCTCAAAGATCCCACTTTATCCAGCTTTTCCTCATACACTTGGAAGCAAGCTCATGGCTCATCCCAGTGCAGGAATTTCACCGTTGTTTCCTACTGACCAGAAGTGAACGCAATTCTCAAGGTCCAGTGTCACCAGAGCACTCAGAAGGAGAAACCTTTGCTAATTGCTCCCTTCCCTAACCTTGGGAGGGGGGGTTTCTTTGGGGGATGGTGGGTTGTAGTATCATTATCCCTGGACCAGCTGACTCAGCACAGTCTAGGGAGAGAATCAGGGCATTTGTGGCTCTCTGTACTATACTGGCTGTTACATTCACTCATTGAACGAGCTTCCCTCCTATTTTTGCCTTTGCTCCCGAAAAAGCTGAACAAGCTGCATGTGTTTTTGATGAGGGGTTCCTAATTTAGTTGAATTTCAGGCCTTCAGCTTCCATCCCTGGAGTGAAATGTTGTAAAATGCCGCCACTCCTACACTAAATCATTACCGTCCTCATATCTTCAACAAATTAATCACATGCCTTTTAAATTAAACCTGGGAGTTTAGAAATAATTGCTTCAATTTGTTTTAAACAGAATGTATGATATATGGCTCATTAATGGAAAATAAATGATTGTTGTTGTCACGCAGTTACTTCTAATGATGTACAACAGCCTGTGCCATAATGTTCAATTGATGATTATAATTTTATATCTTCGTTAAATTTGTGTCATTGTTTGTAGGAGGTTCTGTGTTCCTTTTGCCCATTCCTTTACACCGTATCCATAATCCAACTTTAAATCAATCCGATGAGCTGTTTTCCACAGAGAACAGTCCCACAGGAAGCCAAGCCATCCCATCATCTCCAACCCAATGGGACTTCTTTCTGAAGGCGTTGCCTTCAAAAATCATCTAAATGCCACAGCTTTAGGGGGCACCTGGAAAAGGGTTTGCCATTTTGCATCTTCCAGTTTGTCCATATCTCTAATTCATAATCCAGCCCAGTGACTGAAAGCCAAACCACATCCTGCTCTCCAAATGGCCCCTTCATAACAGAGCCAGATCCACAAAATGGAAGGAGTAGCACAGTCGCAAGCAAACAGTGCCATTCCTGCCCACCATTCTCTTGTGGTACTCCCTCTCTCTCTGCATGGCAACTGCTTTCATCAGCTACTGACAGGACATCTTGAGGTTTTTCCAAATCTGCCCGTGCATCATGATGAATCTTTCGAGGGAGCTGTAACGGTTCTTGACTGAGACAGGGATTGTGACATATAGAAGGAGGCAGATGTTACGGTTTCCAGAGCAAGGCAGGTAAATGGATTTCAGACACTGATACCCAGAATCTAATTAAACAGTAGAGTACTGTTGAGGGGCTGAAGGGCCTTTTCCTCTTCCTATGTAAGTGATTTTCCAGACATCACTTGGTCTGTATGATTTCTTGGCTCAATCATCTGAGGGGGCTGGAGAGGAATTTTGTAGATTATTTTTTCCCTTAGTGACTGTAGATTTTTCCCCTGTCCTGGGAGATGGCTGCAGGGAAGGGGGGGGTTTGTGGGGAGGAAGCATTTAGTCAAGATGCTCAGCCCATTATGAATGCAGAGCAGAGGTGATGAACCAGTTGGTCTTTTCCTTTCCAATGTTTTCTAATGTATTTATCAGTTGACCAGAGTGTGACTCCCTCCAGCTCATTCCCCTCTCACCGCTGAGTTCATAGCAGGGATTAGGATGAATCAATGGCCAGAGTGTCACACTGAAGCACCGTGAGCTTTCTGGAATGCTGGTGTTCTACATCAGTAACTTCACCAACGCCCTCCCCCAGCTGGAGTTAAATTTACATAAAGAAAGCTTCCCTGTGGTTTGCACTTGATTGTGTCCTCAATGTCTGCATGGAGTGCAAATTCATGAGGCGCTAATGATATTATCTGTGATAATGAAATCTGTGTTCCTGTGAGCACAGCCCAGCAACTTCATTGCGATTGATTCATATTGCAGTGTGTCCACATTTGCAAATTGCCGCATGTTTATAATAAAAAAAGGGACCGACTCATTAGAAGGTGATGGAAGGCAGCACCTGCCTGTCATTGTCATGTGTTGCAAAGTGCAGATTACTTCAGATTCCAAACTCAAATGATGCTGAGTGATTCTCATTGATGTTTTATTTCAAAACAATTTAACTGCTGCTTTCATTTTTAAAGTAAGGGAACCTGGGAGAAATCAAACAATTATCACAATTACAGCACAACCTCGAACTAGGTAAGAGAATGTGTTCAACAGGCACATTGGCTTCCTGCCTCTGTGTAACAATGACTATCTCTGCACCCTCCCTGAAGGCTGGGAGCTTGGCCTATGAAGCTGTTGCCATCTACCCAAGTAGGCATTCAGCAAGTGACTGTGAAACTCAGCAGGTAACTTTACAGTAAAAAAGAATCATTATATCCACAAACTTGCTGATCTAATAGGGGTTTCCAGAACAGTCTTTTAAAAAAAGGGAAGGGCTTTTCCTTAACAAAAACAGAATTACCTGGAAAAACTCAGCAGGTCTGGCAGCATCGGCAGAGAAGAAAAGAATTGACATTTCGAGTCCTCATGACCCTTCAACAGAACTGTTTTTATCTAAGGGCTTTTCCTTCCTAGTTCAGGGATCGGGAGTCGGGGGTTGGGGGGACAGGGCTGGGGATGAAAGTCCCTCCAGTCCAGTTACATAGTTGGAAATTGGTTCATTCTGAACAGACTGGGGGTCAATTTTGTGACCTTTATGGTCTGTTTGGCTCAGTACTGAGTCAGTTTCTTTTCTCTTCTTGAAGAGTTGCTGGACTGTATTTTGTCATGATATCCTGAGGCTGCATCTCCCAGCATTTCTAGATGATGGCCATGTATGCTGATAAAATGTTTGATATAAGCTTAAAAACAGCATCGGCAGTGGGGTAGCACATGGACAAAGCACCTCCTCACACTGTAAGATGGAGGGCCACCTCAATTACTTTATGCAGCTGCCACCACAGTAATACTGGCCCATTCTCTTCAGACTTGCCTTCCAACACGCTTGATATTGTCCATCACCTGTACCAGTTCCTATTCACAATCTGCCAACCATAAAACATAGGAGCAGAAATTAGGCCATTCAGCCCATCTTGCTTCTTTAACTACATTTGCTCCCATTTATTTTTTCTTCTCTCTACTCTCACTGATTCTGGGAATCCCTGTCTGTGAAGACGTTCCTTGCAAAGTTGACTCAATGTCATAACCAGACTGTCATGAAACAAAATGTACAGGCCCCTCTATTAGGTAAACTCTGCGCAGTGAAAATATTATGCAAGATTTCCTGACACTCTTGAGTGACACTTTATGCTGGTACATTAGTTCCCTGGTTGCAGATCATTACTGGACAGTTTTAGTTGCCTGTCAGGCATGGCAGAGTGTTCTGAAAGATGAACTGCTCTGGCAAATTGCTAGGCCTCAAATCTTTAAATTATTTTGTAACTCACACGCAAGTGGAGAATCATGTTTTCTGTGGCTTGTTGCTGCATGGAGGGAGGCGTCCTTTGGAGAATTAAGAGAGGACAAGAAACAAGAACGTTTATACAAGTTGAGGCAGAGCAGGCAGAAATTGCTTTTTGCCTGCAATTCCAATTCCACATAATAAGATAAGGCTTCTATCTAGAGGTGTAAAGTTCAGCTGTTTTTTTTTTAGCTCTGCTGTCAAGAGTACAAATCATCAGCAATTTAATCCAGAGCTGCATTTCATGCTGCAATTTATGGACTGTCTAATCATTATTTTCAATATCATGTCAACCATTCCTTCCTACATTTTCCTCCACTTTTAGACATTCTCTTTCACTCTGCTGTGTGGCCTGTTGGTAGATTTTAAGGGGCTTCAATCAAAGTTTAAAAAAATGAAATGTTTTTGCCCCAACAATTTTCCTCACCTCCTGAAAGCGTTGACTCCAGGCTAAGGTTTGACTCCAGGCTAAGGTTAAGGGTGTCTTCCACTGCCTATGTAGTTATCACTCATGATTGTGAATCTCCGTGGCTGATTTAACTTTGGGGCTTTCACATCCAAGGCTTATTGACACAATGTGCTGCCAGGCAGTGATTAATAGGAAGCCTGTAGCTTTCCCCCTCCCTGACCTGGGGTTGTTAAGACTAATAGTCATGTCCTTATTCGTACCTTGGCATATGTTACTTGATACTTTCTTAACTCTTTTTCTATTTTGTGAGCACTCCCTTCACCCACCGCTCCACTGATCGTGGATCCATGGCCACCTGAAAGTAGAGGCAGGAACAGGACTAAGCCTCCACTTGCAATGCCTCCTTAACAAGACAGGCTGAGGGCGACTTTATATTGTGGTTTTCTCAGTGTAAGGGGTCCCAACTGGAGCCCATGGCCTAACACTATCAACACTGTATCTTTCCCCCCTCCAGTAAGTACACTACTTAGTTACAGCTCAGTGATAACACGATTGTCTCCAATTCAGAAGGTTGTGGCTTCAAGCCCCGCTCTAGAGATTTAAGTACATAATCCAAGCTGATACACCTGGTGCAGTGTTGAGGGAGTGCTGCACTTTCAGAGGTACCATCTTTTGGATGAGACATTAAAGTTGAATCTGCACTCGCAGGTCAAAGTAAAAGATCCTATGGCATTATTTCGAAGAAGTGCAAGGAGGTTCTCTGTGGTGTCCTGACCAATATTTATCCTCCATCAACATCACAAAAATCTTGCTGCTATCATGTTGTTGTTTTGGGAGCTGCACTTCAAAAAGTACTTCATTGGCTGTAAAGCACTCTGGCACATCCTGAGGTCATTAATGGTGTGATATAAATCACACACTGGGATATCCTAAGGTCCTCTTGGGCTCTGCCCTGCAGTCGATTCTGCATATGTGCATTACCAGCAATGTACAGGAGTGCATCCACAGGCAAACTACAGAGGGGGCCGAATCTTCGGCTCGGCAAGCGGGGACGGGGCCTGCTCGCTGAGGTGTAAAATGACATGCGGTGACGTCGGGCATGCGTCCTGACGTCACCGCATGTCATTCAGATTTTCAGTTCGGTGGGCGTGCATCCGAGTCGGCTGTGAACCCGCCAAACTGTCAAAGGCCCATTAAGGCCAGTTAATTATCAATTAAATCAATAAACTGAGCTGCCCGTCTAACCTTAAAGGTTGGTGGACAGGCGAAGAGCCCAGGTGGCCTTTGCATTTTTCATGGAACCTCATCCACGGGCAGGATGAGGTTTCATGAAGTGTTTTTAAGGCCTTGTAAAAAAAATTTTAAATAAAATTATTAGGCATGTCCCAGCTCATGTGACAGTTTCACATGTGGGGGCATGTCTTAAATTTTTTTTCCTTTTATTAAATTATTTTGAACTTAAACTAATCTCCCCGAGGCAGCTCTGTGCCTCGGAGATTTCTGCGCTCTTCCGTGTGCATGCATGAAAGAGCGCAGGCCCCGACTCAGGCAACCCCCCCACCTACACAGGGAGCACTCAGCACTTCCGGCTGCACGTGTCACGCTGGGCGGGCCTTAATTGGCCCACCCACATAAAATGGCAGCACACAGCCGATCGCCGCATGCTCGTGCCTACTCCTGCCCAACCCCCCGTGGCGGGGAGAAAATTCTCTCCAGGAATTCTCCTGGTGGGAGGTAATGTCAGTGCAAATTTGAAATATTCCTACTGCTAACTGGACTGGGACTGCCTGTGACCTGGGAACACAATCACAAACAATTTGTTTTGGCGCTAAGCTGATCATGTTGGACAATGCCACCGTTCACTTACTACATACATTCCAGCAAAATCTGAATTAGAATCTTGGAGAAGCCTCGAGTAGGTCACCACTCTGCTTTGTGTTCCTCGATCAAAATTACTGAATTGTTCCATTCAAATCGTTTTTTTACAAGTTCAGTCTCAGACTGTGGATGTTATTGGCAAGGCTAGCATTTATTGCTCATTTCTAATTACCCTGGAGAAGGCACAACACAAGAAATAGAAGCCAGAGTAGACCATGTGGCCTGTTGAGCCTGCTCCACCATTCAATATGATCATGGCTGATCTTGGGCTTCAACTCCAATTTCCTGCCTGCTCCCCACATCCCTTCATTCCTGAGCGACCAAAAACCTGTCTTAAATGTATTCAGTGATAGAACATCCACAACCCTCTCGGGTAGAGAATCCAAAGATTCATAACCCTTTTGAGTGAAGTAATTTCTCCTCATCTCAGTCTTAAATTATCCACCCCTTATCCTGAGACTGTGCCCCCGTGTTTTAGATTTCCCCGACCAGTGGAAACAACCTCTCAGCATCTACCTTAGCAAGCCCCTTAAGAATCTTCTATGTTTCAATGAGATCACCTCTCATTCTTCTAAACCCCAGAGAATGTCGGACCAATTTACTCAGCCTCTCATCACAGGACAATGCCCTCATCCCTGGGACCAATTTAGTGAACCTTTGTTTTACTGTCTCCAATGCAATGCAGTGATGAATCTCTTGTAGTGATTTGATACAAGTGAGTATCTTGCTGGACCACTTCAGAGGGAAGTCACCATATTGTGATTGGTGATGTTGTCCCTTCCCTTTTGCTATATTTGGCTTCCAGATTTGTTATTAAATTGAATTAATATCCTCAGACAACCATGCTGGGATATGAGCTTGTGCTGTTGGGACTATTAGTCCAGTAACATAATCACCATGCACCATATCCAGTTCTTGAAAGAAGAAATTGAAAATGTGATGAGAAGGCAAGGTGGGCCTATTCCTAAAATTCCTTGTGTGGATCATGTTTCACGGAGGATTTGACTTTCTAGAAGAGGAAAAAATTGAAAATCGAAGTACTGTGAGTAAGGAAAATGAAACCATTTATCTTCCGTCTGTAATTTCACAGATAGTGATGGACTGCAGAATGCATAGGCGATTCTAACTAAGCTGGGAATAGAGCCAACACTCTGGCAATTTAACCATTGCAACACTGTGCCTCTGCAATAAGTCTGCAAATGAGTGTCAGTCTGCAGAGACAAAACCCGATCAGATTTAACATTCAGCTGTAAAAAGGTTTATGGCTTAGATTGCTGACAGAATTTTCCTGTTCTCCCTTCATTAGAACCTCACTTTCTGAGAATATGACTTATGTGCAAAAACACAAAACAAGCGTGACAAAAGCACCTTATGATGCATACCACTCACATTCATTTCACTTGGATTGGGGATCTCATTACTTTAAATAACAACCGATTTGTCTTATTAAATTAATTGAGCTCCATCTCATTACTTATGAATGGGTTTAGCAAGCACAGCTTCTTCTGCACTCATGAATATTTATGCATTTCTATCAAAACATTTTAGCCAATATTTTATGACCCAAATTTTTATACCTGGGTTACAGTCGCGTTTGTTCAAGTTCCATTATTCATGTGTGAGCCATGTGATGTTATTTAATGATGGAGTTTCTCACAACTGAGATTCTTCAAACAGACATGCAACAGTGGTCACTCTGCCAATAAACAGCAAATTTCTTAGGTTCATTTTGTCCATCATTGAGACAGCTTAAAGCACTTTACAGCCAACTAAGTACTTTTGAAATGTAGTCACTGTCGTAATGTAGAAAATGCGGCAGCTAATTTGCATACAGCAAACTCCCACAACAACAATGTGATAATGGACAGATAATCTGTCTTTGTGATGTTGATAAATATTGGCCAGGACAATGGAGAGAACTCCCCTGGCCACCTTTGAAATTGTGCCATAGAATCTTTACTTGCATTTCAAAGCAAGCAGGGTGTCAGGTTAACGTCTCCTCTGGAAGACGATGGCTCTGACAGTGTAGCACTCCCTCAGTACTGCACTAGAGTGTCTGCTTAGACTGTGTGCTCAAGTCTCTGCAGATGCCTGCAGCTCTTTACGACCATCACCATCTCATCCTCCTATGATTTGTATACATGTGTTGCTGTTCAGCTTCATTAACAAATGGAAATGACAGACATGAAAAGACCATCAAGCCTGCCCTACATTCACGATGCCTGGAGAATCATGACTAAATGCTAAGATGTTTAATGGGAGCCGTCTTTGCAAAGCAAGGTCAATCGGTTGATAACCTCTTATTTTTTTTAAAAAAAGAGAAGACTTGCATTTACAGAACAGCTTTCACCATTAACAGACATCACAAAGTGCTTTACAGCAATGAAGTGCAAATGTGGCTCGATGTCAAATTTTGCCTAAACTACTCCTGGTTAAAGGCCACCCATTACTTCATTACATTTTTGCCTGCAAATCTTTGGTTACAATTTACCCAAGCCAGATACTGAAATTAGTCCACCTGTAGCTAATTATTTCATTCTTGAATTTTTGTTTGAGGGTTAATCACATCCTGGGGTCCTTGTAAGCTTCCTTGTAAAGCCTGTGCAGATCCTGGTACAGCCAGGAGATGTTACTATCCTTGATGGAACCTGTGCACTGAACAGTCAGCATCTTGGATTTGAAAAAAAAGAACAGCACTGCAGGTGATCTGCGATTGGCTTTTTCATTGCCACTAATAGATTTGGATTTCTCACGGTCTACTCTCTCAGTTCGTGTTTGTTAAAATGGTCCTACATTTAGATCTTACCATGTCCCTTCTCTCTGCTCATCATGCCTTGCTGCAGCTCAACCGTTACAAAGCTGTGAATCATATTTGATGAAATCCATTGATAATGTGGCACTCTGGCTGTCAGAATGCAAGACAGAATATGAAATTACGGATTTACTTTTAAATCTCCCAAAATTGGTTCCACTTGGATGCAGCCAAGGCACTTGGTGATTATCAATTAATAAGTTGTGGTGGCATCAATTCTGACAATGGCTGTGATGGAACATGGCATGTAACAGACTAAAACAGGAAATATCTCCATTAGATTTTCCTGATTTCATTATTTTTATTAAATATTTGACAATTGTTTTGAGTCCATCCAAGATCACAACAACTGAAGCCTGGGAGACTGACAATTCAGAAAATGTTCACAGCTTCTTCTGCATAAACAATAGATGATATTACATTTTGCCCCATCTAGTGAAGGATCTCATATGCTGAAAGAATGACGATGGGCAGAGGCCAATTGTTCCCATGTGTTATCTGTCCTGGAAATGCAGCCAAGATCAATGGGGCGAATTCCCTCCTCTGCCAACGGTGGCTTGCAGTAGGAGGTCTGAATCTGTGTTACCACCTCTGAGGTTTCGATTGCACCCAGACAGTTTTAGTGACAAAGACTTTTCTTGGTTAAATGGCCAGTAATAAAAGGATTCCTGGTACCAGAGCTAAAAGGATTATCATATGTGCAGAAGAAGACACACATTCTTTTTCTAGAAAAAGACCTCCTAAAATTGCTGTGTGCTTTCTGGCCTGAAGGTTACCCCCCGTCACAGATTATTAGTCTGTGTTTCAGCATTACACACACTGATTATTTTATTGTGGTTTTTTTGGTGAAATCTTGTGTAAACCCCATGGGTACAAAATAAAAAAGGTTTTCTCATAGCATAGGATTCAATTTGGAAGTGGTGAGGTATGCTAGGGAACTAAATAAAGTAGCTGAAAGACTCGTCCAACTGAGAAAACGATACAGAAGAAGAGGACAAATGACTGAAAATGGAAAAGAGCAATGTCACTTCATGCCACTTTGTTATTTTTGTGTGCTGATTGCTGTTTTCATTCCATAATGGTAAGTGCAAATATTAAATATCTAAATGCATTGAAATTTATTTCCTAAATATTTCCTTTTAAAATCTTAGTGCGTCTTATAATCCAATACATCTTATGGTCTATCAAATGTGGTAAATTGTACAGACCGGTGGCTAGATAGGCTTGCATTTCCTTGAGCATAGAAGATTAAGGGTGATCTAATTGAAGTGCTTAAAATGATTAAAGAATTTGATATTATAGATAGAAATTATTTCCTCCAGTGGGCAAGGATTAAAATTAGCACTAGGTGGTTCACGGGTGATGTCAGGAAGCATTTCATTACTCAAAGGATGGTAGAAATTTGGAACTCTTTCCCTGTTGAGAGGAGCCAATTAAAAATTTCAAAACAGACTGGTAGATTTTTATTTGGCAAGGGTATTAAGAATTATAAAACCAAGGCAGCTAAATGGAGTTAAGATACAGATCAGCTATGATCTAATTGAATGGTGGAAGAGGCTATTACGGTTGAATGGTCGATTCATGTCCCTACATTCCTATGCCGCTTCCTCCTCATCACAATCCTTACCTGAGGACAAATCAGATTTATTTCCTGTTGATTACAGGTGCGGGAAAGAAAATAAGTTGTAAGGACAGAAGCTGGAATGGTGAAGAGATGATCCTTCCTAGAACTGACTAAAGGAAAGAGAGGGGGTGATTTATGTTAACCCTTTAACTGCTGACTGATTCACCAGAATCTGCTGGATGCAGTGCACTTCAGAACTGTGATTAAGTACCAGCTCTTAGTGATGCTGAGGGAACCATCCCCTGCCCGTTCGTGTTTGATGGCACATTGCAAGGCTCCCATATTATCAGATCAATACTAATTTGCCTCAATCTTCAACATAGTGGGGCTGGTTCCTGTTGAAAGAATAATCTGTTAGCTATAATGTTTTTATGACATTCATAAGAATTCCTATTTATAAGGCAATGAAGGAACACATGATTTAACAAAAATACACCTCACTAAATATCACTGTGCTGGGACCATTTCCATCTGCAACCATGAATGGTGTCTCATCACAATGCTACTTTCTGCTCATGTTTCCACCTTGTTTTTATCTGCCTGTGTAGGACTACTGATATCATTGTGTGCAAGTAAAGGAAAAGCTTATTATCACCGACAGGAACTGGCGGGGGTGGGTACATACACACCCAGCATTTTAAAACAAAAACAGAATTACCTGGAAAAACTCAGCAGGTCTGGCAGCTTCGGTGGAGAAGAAAACAGTTGACGTTTCGAGTCCTCATGACCCTTCGGCAGAACTGAAGTACAGTTAGGAGAGAGGTGAAATATATGCTGGTCTAAGGTGGGGGGCGGGGGGAGAGAGAAGTTGAGGGTGGGGTGGTTGTAGGGATAAGCAGGCAGTGATAGGAGCAGATAATCAAAAGATGTCACAGACAAAAGGATCAAAGAGGTGTTGAAGAAGGAGGACATGTCAGAGGAGCTGTTTTTGAAGGTAGCGTCATCAGAACAGATGCGACGGAGGTGAAGGAACTGAGAGAATGGGATGGAGTCCTTACAGGAGTCCTTACATGTCCTCCTTCTTCCTTAACCGAGGTTTTCCACCCACGGTTGTTGACAGGGCCCTCAACCGTGTCCGGCCCATATCCCACGCATCCGCCCTCACGCCTTCTCCTCCCTCCCAGAAACATGATAGGGTCCCCCTTGCCCTCACTTATCACCCCACCAGCCTCCGCATTCAAAGGATCATCCTCCGCCATTTCCGCCAACTCCAGCATGATGCCACCACCAAACACATCATCCCTTCACCCCCCCACCCCCGGCGGAATTCCGTAGGGATCGTTCCCTCCGGGACACCCTGGTCCACTCCTCCATCACCCCCTACTCCTCAACCCCCACCTATGGCACCTCCCCATGCCCACGCAGAAGATGCAACACCTGCCCCTTCACTTCCTCTCTCCTCTGTCCAAGGGCCCAAACACTCCTTTCAAGTGAAGCAGCATTTCACTTGCATTTCCCCTAACTTAGTCTACTGCATTCGTTGCTCCCAATGCGGTCTCCTCTACATTGGAGAGACCAAACGCAAACTGGGTGACCGCTTTGCAGAACACCTGCGGTCTGTCCTCAAGAAAGACCCAAACCTCCCTGTCGCTTGCCATTTTAACACTCCACCCTGTTCTCTTGCCCACATGTCTGTCCTTGGCTTGCTGCATTGTTCCAGTGAAGCCCAACGCAAACTGGAGGAACAGCACCTCATCTTCCGACTAGGCACTTTACAGCCTTCCGGGCTGAATATTGAATTCAACAACTTTAGATCTTAAACTCCCCCTCCCCCCATCCCCACCCCGTTTCTTCCCCCTCTTTTTTTCAATAATTTATATAGATGCTTCTTTTCCCACCTATTTCCATTATTTTTAAATCTACAACTAATACTTTGTTAGTCTTTCCACCCCACCCCCCCCAGAGCTGTACCTTGAGTATCCTGCCATCCATTCTTAATTAGCACTTTTCTTAGATAATATCACCACCTTCAACACCTCTTTGATCCTTTTGTCTGTGACATCTTTTGATTATCTGCTCCTATCACTGCTTGCTTATCCCTACAACCACCCCACCCTCAACTTCTCTCTCCCCCCGCCCCCCACCTTAGACCAGCATATATTTCACCTCTCTCCTAACTATACTTCAGTTCTGCCGAAGGGTCATGAGGACTCGAAACGTCAACTGTTTTCTTCTCCACCGATGCTGCCAGACCTGCTGAGTTTTTCCAGGTAATTCTGTTTTTGTTTTGGATTTCCAGCATCCGAGGTAGCCTTTAGCTTTTTGTTTTTATCCCAGCATTTTAACCTGGAACATGAAATTTGATCCAGTTATTTGTCAGGCAGGTTGCTAAGTTCAGATAAGTCACAGTGCTGGCCTGACTGAGTTCAGAGAATATACTTTACTAACACTCTGGGATTTAGACCATGGGCAGCACCAATATTCCAAACTTCAGATAAAACACAGCACTAACACTAGTGAATTCAAAAAACACTATTATCACTCAAGTTGAGGAAAAGCACATCCCAAGTTTAGAGAACACACAGTGCTGACACGATCAAATTCGGAGAATGCACAGTGCCAACACCAAGTTTAGAGAATTTGCAGAGTTAAATATGCCTAATGATTTCTCATTCACAATAGCAATTTTTTGTGAATTAGCCACAGCTTTATTTTTTTTTTTTTGCACCTCTCCCAGGATGGGTTGGTGTTGAGTCATGACTGAGGAAGATGTCTGTCTGAATGGTATGGGTTTCTCCACCCCCTCACAGCCACCTCCATCCTCCATATGTTATTTTGGTCACCTCCGCTTCTGAGAAGTTGTTGGCTGCTAATAATGGGATATACATTTGAAGAATAACGTACAATCTTGAATCTTTCATCTGATATTTCTTTTAATTATTTCAACAATTGTGTTAACCTTGCTTATTTAAAACATTTCTTAAAAGTACAGAGCAATTTGAGGTGAATAAATTACTGTGGCTTAAGAACATAGATCTGGGAGAGGCAATTCAGCCTCTTGAGCCTGTTCCATTGGGAGTGAATGTTGAAGGTGGTGGATGGGGTGCCAGTCAAGTGGGTTGCTGCGTCCTGGACGGTGTTGAGCTTCATGAGCCTTGTCGGAGCTGCGTTCATCCAGGCAAGGGGAGAGTATTCCATTACACTCCCGACTTGTGCCTTGTAGATGGTGGCCAGACTTTGAGGAGCCAGGAGATGAGGTACTCGCTGCAGATTTCCCAGCCTCTGATCTACTCCAGTAGCCAGAGTATTTACATGGCTAGCCCAGCTAAATTTCTGGTCAATGGTTGGCCCTCAGGATGTTGATGGTCAGTGAATTTACAATGATAATGCCGTCAAGTGTCAAGGGGAGAGGGTTAGATTCTCTCTTGTTGAAAATGGAAAGTGCCTGGCACATGTGTAACCCGATAGTTATTTCCCATTATCAGCACAAGCCTGAATGTTCGCAGGTCGTGCTGTACGTGGGCACAGAGTACTTCATTATCTGAAGATTTGAAAATAGAACTGAACACTGCATTCATCAGTGAACAACTCCATTTACCCATCTTTGCTCCAAACAAAATCTAGCTCAGTAGCGAAAGCTTCAAATTTAGTTAGTCTTTGATCATTGGCAATGAATATGTTTACTTTAATAAGATCTTCAGATACATGAGTCTTCAGATATTACACAAAAAAAGCAAGAAATGAAATTGAAAATGTTGGAGATACACAGAAGGTTAGTCAGAATACTGAGAGGAAAGATCAGCTTTGATGTTTTTCAAGGCTATACACCAGATCAAAAAAAGCAGAGTTTGAACAAAAACCAGACACACGACACTTTTCAAATTTATTCCTGTAGTGTGGGCAACACTGACGAACAAAAATGCTTGCACATATTATCACAAGAACATATTTTGAGACGTTTGCTTCTGAGATTACACTCCTTCATAACAACCCCAATTTAGCAAAAGAACCAGGTGAGTTGCTGTGATCTAGAATGAATTGCCTGAAAGCAAGATGGAAAAAGGTGCAATAGTAACGTTCCTAAGGGAACTGGATAACTGGGGGTGGGGGGGTGGGGGGGGGGGGTGGGGGGGGGTGGGGGGGGGGGGGGTGGGGGGGGGTGGGGGGGGGGTGGGGGGGGGGGGGGGGGGGGGGGGGGGTGGGGGGGGGGGGGTGGGGGGGGGGGGTGGGGGGGTGGGGGGGGGGGGGGTGGGGGGTGGGGGGTGGTGGGGGGGGTGGGGGGGGGGGTGGGGGGTGGGGGGGGGGTGGGGGGGGGGTGGAGGGGGGGGGGGGGTGGGGGGGGGGTGGGGGGGGGGGTGGGGGGGGTGGGGGGGGGGGGGGGGTGGGGTGGGGGGGGGGGGGGGGGGTGGGGGGGGGGGGGGGGGGGGGTGGGGGGGGGGGGGGGGGGGGGGGGGGGGGGGGGGGGGGGGGTGGGGGGTGGGGGGGGGGGGTGGGGGGGGGGGGGTGGGGGGGGGGGTGGGGGGGGGGTGGGGGGTGGTGGGGGGGGGTGGGGGGGGGGGGTGGGGGGGTGGGGGGGGTGGGGGGGGTGGGGGGGGTGGGGGGGTGGGGGGGGGAGGGGGGAGACCTCCATCATAAGCCCCTTCCTGAAGTTGGGCACCCCTGCCCTTAAAGTCTGGTGGCTGTTGGACCTTCCTCCTGCACCGGCCTCTCCCCAATTGCTGCCTTCGCGGCACCCCATTTCCCCCCCCTCCTCCCAAAGCTTTATCTATCCTCCCCACCCTGGGACCCCTTGAGCTTACTTTGGCCTCTGGTGCCTGGACTTTAGTTCCGACATCCTCCTACATTACTTCTGTCCACTGCAGCACTATTGCTGCATGATTGGCCAGCAGCTCTCGAAGGCGGGTCTTCCTCCTGAGTGAAGGGCAGAATTCTCATCTGCAGCTACTTAACGCTCATTCGAGTGTGAAATGGCTGCGGGGCACTAGGAGTTGGCAGAGTTTTTGATGGTGGGAAGCGAGACCCCTCCATCTGAAAAATTCAGGCCTATGATTCTTTGATCATTGGGTCTCAACTACAGAGTAAAATAGGCACACTCTTGTTTTGGGCTGAATGTGAAATTTCATCTACAGAATGTGAGAGTAGAGCTGGAGAAGTAAAACCAAAATACTGCGGATTCTGGAAATCTGAAATGAAAACAGAAGGAAAAACTCAGCAGGCTTGGCAGCATCTGTGGAGAGAAAAACAAAGTTAACGCTTGTAATCTGACTCCTCTTCAAAGCTTGAAAAGTAACCTGGAAAAATTTCAGACACATTGTCGTACACCTGAGAACATCACAAGAAAAAACATTGCAAAACAAGGAGGCTGAAAGGCTGCTACAAGGCCCTAATGCTGTAAAGTATCAAACAGGCATGTAGCTGAGCAAAGCACTTAAATTAATTGTACACTTGGACTTGCACCTTCAAACTCCTTTTCAAGGAGTTCTGGCGAAGTCTAGAATGAGAAGCGATGTGGGTTATGTTAGACTATTAAAAGTTTGATGGTTTCAGGAGCTCCGTTTGAATAGCAGTTGAATCCATTTGCAGAAGCCTGCAGGCTTTTTCATCCCTCGCCATGCACTTTTTCACAAAAAATCAAAAGCATTGATTTCCTAAAGAGCCTGCTTTACATGTTACTGAACAACCGGCACCAAGGAAACAGCAGAGTGAGCAGGTCTTAGCTGCAGCCCATGGCACTATTTCAAAGAAGAACAGAGCCTTTCTCCCCAGCGTCCAAGCCAACATTTATCCCTCAACTAAGATTATCTGATCATCATCACAGTGCTGTTTGTGGGAGCTTGCTGCGTGCAAAGTTATTGCCGTTTCTCCTACAAGCTTTTGGTCATCTGCCCAAATATCCCAGTATGTGGCTCGGTCACATTTTGTTTATAATGCTCCTGTGATGCACATTGAGACTACTCATTATTATAAAGGTGCTGTATAGATACAGGCTGTTATTGATTACAACAGTGACTATACTTCAGAATTATTTCATTGGCTGGAAAGCACTTTGGGACATCCTGAGGTTGTGAAAGGTACTATAGAAACACGAGTCTCTTTTTACAATACTGACCAAACTTAGACTCATTGTCGTCACCATCAAACCCGCTGACAAGGGTGGTGCTGTTGTTGTCTGGCGCACTGACCTCTACCTCGCGGAGGCTGAGCGTCAACTCGCAGACACTTCCTCCTACCTCTCCCTGGACCATGACCCCACCACAGAACATCAAGCCATTGTTTCCAGGACTGTCACTGACCTCATCTCCTCTGGAGATCTTCCTCCCACAGCTTCCAACCTGATAGTCGCCCAACCTCGGACGGCCCGCTTCTACCTCCTACCCAAAATCCACAAACGGAACTGTCCTGGCAGACCGATCGTGTCAGCCTGTTTCTGCCCCACGGAACTCATTTTTCGTTATCTTGACTCCCTTCTCTCTCCCCTTGTCCAGTCCCTTCCCACCTACATCCGTGATTCCTCTGACACCTTTACGTCACATCAACAATTTCCAGTTCCCTGGCCCCAACCGCTTCCTCTTCACCATGGATGTCCAATCCCTCTACACCTTCATCCCCCACCAGGATGGTCTGAGGGCCCTTAGCTTCTTCCTTGAACAGAGGCCCCAACAATCCCCATCCACCACTACTCTCCTCCGTCTGGCTGAACTTGTTCTCACACTGAACAATTTCTCCTTTAACTCCTCTCAGTTCCTCCAAATAAAAGGTGTGGCTATGGGTACCCGCATGGGCCCCAGCTATGCCTGTCTCTTTATGGGGTATGTGGAACATTCCTTGTTCCAGTCCTACTCCGGCCCCCTCCCACAACTCTTTCTCCGGCACATCGATGATTACTTCGGTGCTGCTTCATGCTCTCGTCGGGACCTGGAAAAATTTATTAATTTTGCTTCCAATCTCCACCCCTCCATCATTTTCACATGGTCCATCTCTGACACTTCTCTTCCCTTCCTTGACCTCTCTGTCTCAATTTCTGATGATAGACTGTCCACCAATATCTATTACAAGCCTACCGACTCCCACAGCTACCTCGACTACAGCTCCTCACACCCCGCTTCCTGTAAGGACTCCATCCCATTCTCTCAGTTCCTTCGCCTCCGTCGCATCTGTTCTGATGACGCTACCTTCAAAAACAGTTCCTCCGACATTCTCCTCCTTCTTCCTTAACCGAGGTTTTCCACCCACGGTCGTTGACAGGGCCCTCAACCGTGTCCGGCCTCACGCCTTCTACCTCCCAGAAACATGATTGGGTCCCCCTTCTCCTCACTTATCACCCCACCAGCCTCCACATTCAAAGGATCATCCTCCACCATTTCCGCCAACTCCAGCATGATGCCACCA
This sequence comes from Cetorhinus maximus, assembly GCF_964194155.1. NCBI lineage: Eukaryota > Metazoa > Chordata > Chondrichthyes > Lamniformes > Cetorhinidae > Cetorhinus > Cetorhinus maximus. Next base: position 16,842,350 of record NC_135898.1, on the reverse strand, counting down.
CCAAACACATCTTCCCTTTCCCCCCCCCCCCCGGCGGCATTCCGTAGGGATCGTTCCCTCCGTGACACCCTGGTCCACTCCTCCATCACCCCCTACTCCTCAACTCTCACCTATGGCACCTCCCCATGCCCACGCAGAAGATGCAACACCTGCCCCTTCACTTCCTCTCTCTTCACCGTCCAAGGGCCCAAACACTCCTTTCAAGTGAAGCAGCATTTCACTTGCATTTCCCCTAACTTAGTCTACTGCATTCGTTGCTCCCAATGCGGTCTCCTCTACATTGGAGAGACCAAACGCAAACTGGGCGACCGCTTTGCAGAACACCTGCGGTCTGTCCGCAAGAAAGACCCAAACCTCCCTGTCGCTTGCCATTTTAACACTCCACCCTGTTCTCTTGCCCACATGTCTGTCCTTGGCTTGCTGCATTGTTCCAGTGAAGCCCAACGCAAACTGGAGGAACAGCACCTCATCTTCCGACTAGGCACTTTACAGCCTTCCGGGCTGAATATTGAATTCAACAACTTTAGATCTTAAACTCCCCCTCCCCCCATCCCCACCCCGTTTCTTCCCCCTCCCTTTTTTTTCAATAATTTATATAGATTCTTCTTTTCCCACCTATTTCCATTATTTTTAAATCTACAACTAATACTTTGTTAGTTTTTCCACCCCACCCCCACTAGAGCTGTACCTTGAGTATCCTGCCATCCATTCTTAATTAGCACTTTTCTTAGATAATATCACCACCTTCAACACCTCTTTGATCCTTTTGTCTGTGACATCTTTTGATTATCTGCTCCTATCACTGCTTGCTTATCCCTACAACCACCCCACCCTCAACTTCTCTCTCCCCCCACCCCCCCCCCCCCCCCCCACCTTAGACCAGCTTATATTTCACCTCTCTCCTAACTATACTTCAGTTCTGCCGAAGGGTCATGAGGACTCGAAACGTCAACTGTTTTCTTCTCCACCGATGCTGCCAGACCTGCTGAGTTTTTCCAGGTAATTCTGTTTTTGTTTTAGTCTCATTCAAATGGATCACAAACATAGATAGTGGAAAATAGAGAACCTCATTGTGGGGCAGTACAAAGAACTCCTTGAATGTGTGATAAAAGGACCCTCACTTTATTTTATTTGTTCATGAGATGTGGATGTCACTGGCTAGGTCAACATTTATTGCCCATCCCTAATTGACCTTGTTCAGAGGGCATTTAAGAGTCAACCACATTGCTGTGGGTCTAGAGTCATATGTAAGCCAGACCAGGTAAGGATGGCAGATTTCCTTCCCTAAAGGGCATTAGTGAACCAAATGGGTTTTTACAAAAATCAGCAATGGTTTTGTGGTCATCATTAGACATTTAATTCCAGATTATCGTTGCATTCAAATTTCACCATCTGCTGTGGCAGGATTCAAACCTGGGTCCCCAGAGGATTACTCTGGGTCTCAGGATTACTAGTCCAGTGACAATACCACTACGGCACCGACTCCCCCTGTCCAGCCCATTCTGCATCTGACCTTGGGAATGCTCAACCCTGGCATCTCAGTTAAAGCAGAATCATAGAATGACAAATAGTACAGCACAGGAAGAGGCCATTCTGCCTTCAGGTCTGAAATCTATTTCATCCCCCTCCCCTGCCCTTTCCTCACATTTTACAATATTTCCACTTTCAGGTATTAATCCAAGCAGTTTTCGAAAGCTGCTATTGAATCTGTTTCTAGCGCACTATCAGGTAGTGCATTACAATTTCGAGCCAATCATTGCTGTAAAAGGTTCCTTTCCTCATGTTACCACCAGTCAGCTGAGGGCCAGCTGTGGCTTAGGCTCAGTTGATAGCATTCTTGCTACCACAAGGTTCCTGGTTCAAGTCCCACTTGAGGGCTTTGAGTACAAAGACCTGTGCTGCACTGTTGGAGGTGCTGTCTTTCAGATGAGATATTAAGATGAGGCCCCAGCTGCCTGATGAGGCACTTGTAAAGGATCCTATGGCACTATGTTAAAGAACAACAGGGAGTTATCCTGGCCAAAATTTATCCCAAAATCAACATCAAAAGAAAAATGACCTGATTATTTTTAGGTTGCTGTACCTGAGAGTTTGCTGTGCACAAATGTTTCTGATATTATAACCATGACTACTTCTGAAGTACTTAATTGGCTGTAAAGTGCTTTGAGATTTCTGGTGGCCATGAAAGGTGCTATATAAATGCACCTTTTGGTTCTGTTGCTAAAGCTATGCATTCTTGCAATCAACCCCTCAACCTTTGGAAACAGTTTCTCTTCATTTGCTCTATCTTAATAGCGCAGAAAAGATTTGCTTTCCCCAGCACAGAAATTGTTCACCTTGATAAGCACGAGAATGAGACATGCAATTGGTCATAAAACTAAGCGATGGTGTAATTCCCATCTGAAGTCCAAGGTGAAAATTGGGACAGAGCATAGAAATAATAGTGTTTAACCACAGCTTTAAACATACTTGCCCTGAACCATTATTTGTATATGAAGGCATCTTTAATAATCTCTCCTCGAAGGCAAGGTGACATAAACCAGTCATTTCACAACCTCAGTATGTCAATCAAATGCTAATTCTCACAAAAGCACTTGTGCAGATGGAAGCATTTATGGGTAACAAGCTGGATCATGAAGTGCCCTGCTCCAATGCTCCCATATCAAAGTTTTATCCTGTATGCAATGTGCAGCAAAATCATGTTCTTTATAAGCATCTTCATGAGCTTACAATGTATAGTGCAGTGACCATATACTATTCTGCATAGAAAGGGATTTAGCTGGGATCTTCCTGTTTACATGGATGCGTTCCAGTCAACTTGCTGCATTCACCCATTGAGAAATCAAGAAAGCCCTCCATCTATTTTGTCAATGGGATGAGGGTTACTTTGACCATGACAGTTGATACAGATATTCCATCCCATATGTGTACAACAAGAATAATTAGGCAAGTAAAAATAAAAATACCTGGAAAAACTCAGCAGGTCTGGCAGCATCTGCAGAGAGGAACACAGTTAACGTTTCGAGTCCGTATGATTCTTCAACAGAACTAAGTAAAAATAGAAAAGAGGTGAAATATAAGCTGTTTTAAGGGGGGGTGGGGTAGAGCTGGATAGAGGACCAGTGATAGGTGGAGATGGACAAAGAGATGTTGAAGGTGGTCCTTTAGCCTATGACATCTTTTGGCTATCTCCACCTATCACTGGCCCTCTATCCAGCTCTTCCCCCCCCACCCCACCCCTGCACTTAAGCCAGCTTATATTTCACCTCTTTATTTTTACTTAGTTCTGTTGAAGAGTCATACGGACTCGAAACATTAACCGTGTTCCTCTCTGCAGATGCTGCCAGACCTACTGAGTTTTTCCAGGTATTTTTATTCTTGTTTTGGATTTCCAGCATGCGCAGTTTTTTGCTTTTATCTTAGCTAGGCAAGTAGTTGGGTCAAACACACCTCATCTTACTGCATCATGTTCCTTTCCATTTTAAAGCTGTTTGTCTCACACGTTTCTCTCATGCATTTTTACAGCTTTTTTTTTAAAAAGATGTGCAAGCTATTAAAAACAAAATCAGATTTACCTTGAAAAAGTCAGCAGGTCTGGCAGCATCGGCAGAGAAGAAAAGAGTCGACGTTTCGAGTCCTCATGACCCTTCAGCAGAACTGAGTGAAGTTAGGAGAGGGGTGAAATGTAAGCTGGTTTAAGGTCGGGGGGGGAGAAGTTGGGGGTTGGTGGTTGTAGGGACAAGCAAGCAGTGATAGGAGCAGATAATCAAAAGATGTTACAGACAAAGGAACAGGAAGGTGTTAAAGGTGGTGATATTACGTAAGAGAATGTGCTAATTAAGAATGGATGGCAGGACACTCGAGGTACAGCTCTAGTGGGAGTGGGGTGGAAAGACTGACAGGGTATTACAATTATAGATTTAAAAATAATGGAAATAGGTGGGAAAAGAAAAATCTATATAAATTATTGGAAAAAACAAAAGGGAGGGGGAAGAAACGGAAATGGGGGTGGGGATGGGGGAGGGAGTTCAAGATCTAAAGTTGTTGAATTCAATATTCAGCCCGGAAGGCTGTAAAGTGCCTAGTCGGAAGATGAGGTGCTGTTCCTCCAGTTTGCGTTGGGCTTCACTGGAACAATGCAGCAAGCCAAGGACAGACATGTGGGCAAGAGAGCAGGGTGGAGTGTTAAAATGGCAAGCGACAGGGAGGTTTGGGTCTTTCTTGCGGACAGACCGCAAATGGTCTGCAAAGCGGTCGCCCAGTTTGCGTTTGGCCTCTCCAATGTAGAGGAGACCGCATTGGGAGCAACGAATGCAGTAGACTAAGTTAAAGGAAATGCAAGTGAAATGCTGCTTCACTTGAAAGGAGTGTTTGGGCCCTTGGACGGTGAGGAGAGAGGAAGTGAAGGGGCAGGTGTTGCATCTTCTGCGTGGGCATGGGGAGGTGCCATAGGTGGGGGTTGAGGAGTAGGGAGTGATGGAGGAGTGGACCAGGGTGTCCCGGAGGGAACGATCCCTACGGAATGCCGCCGGGGGGGGGAAGGGAAGATGTGTTTGGTGGTGGCATCATGCTGGAGTTAAACTTTAAACTTAAACTTTAAACTAAGCTATTAAACTTGGTCGTTTTCTCTTTAGAAATAGCAGCCAGCGTTTCCTAGTCTGGAATCCTGCCTGTTATCTGCCCTCTCTTGGTTTGCTCAGCTTTAACAATGAAATATCCTATCTATGCATACCAGTTCTGATGGAGGGCCTCCAATTGTTATGCTAATCTACTTTCTCTTTTCAGAGGATGACTGGCCTGCTGTGAACTACCAGTGTTCTCTTCTTAATTCAGATTTCAAGTGTTTTAATCTCTATAAATCTCTTACAAAAACAAACAGAAATACTTGGAAAAACTCAGCAGGTCTGGCAGCATCGGTGGAGGAGAGCAAAGTTGACGTTTCGAGTCCTAATGACCCTTCAACAGAACTAAGTAAAAATAGGAAAGGGGTGAAATATAAGCCAGTTTAGAGGAGGGGAGGGGGTGGGGGGGGTGGGGGAGGGGGAGGTTTGTTGGGACAAGCAGCCAGTAATAGGTGGAGATAACCAAAAGCTGTCACAGACAAAACAACAAAGAGGTGTTGAAGGTGGTGATATTATCTTAAGGAATGTTCTAATTAAGAGTAGAAGACAGGACAGATAAGGTACAGATAGCTCGAGTGGGAGTGGGGGAATACTAAAAGGTAGAAATAAACAATGGGTGGAAATACATTTAAAAATAATGGAAATAGGCGGGAAAAGAAAAATCCATATCAATTATTGGAAAAAACAAAAAGGAGGGGGAAGAAATGGGAGGGGGGTGGGGATGGAGGAGAGAGTTCAAGATCTAAAATTGTTGAACTCAATATTCAGTCCGGAAGGCTGTAAAGTGCCTAGTCAGAAGATGAGGTGCTGTTCCTCCAGTTTGCGTTGAGCTTCACTGGAACAATGCAGCAAGCCAAGGACAGACATGTGGACAAGAGAGCAGGGTGGTGTGTTGAAATGGCAAGTGACAGGGAGGTCTGGGTAATGCTTGCGGACAGACCGAAGGTGTTCTGCAAAGCGGTCACCCAGTCTGTGTTTGGTCTCTCCAATGTAGAGGAAACCGCATTGGGAGCAACGAATGCAGTAGACTAAGTTGAGGGAAGTGCAAGTGAAAAGCTGCTTCACTTGAAAGGAGTGTTTGGGCCCTTTGACGGTGAGGAGAGAGGAAGTGAAGGGGCAGCTGTTGCATATTCTGTGGTCGCATGGGTAGGTGCCATGGGAGGGGGTTGAGGAGTAGGGGGTGATGGAGGAGTGGACCAGGGTGTCACGGAGGGAATGATCCCTATGGAATGCCGGGGGGGGGTGGGGTTGGGTGGGGGTGGGCGTGAAGGGAAGATGTGTTTGGTGGTGGCATCATGCTGGAGTTGCAGAAATGGTGGAGGATGATCCTTTGAATGCGGAGGCTGGTGGGGTATAAGTGATGACAAGGGGGACCCTATCATGTTTCTGGGAGGGAGGAGAAGGCGTAAGGGTGGGTGCGTGGGAGATGGGCCGGACATGGTTGAGGGCCCTGTCAACCACTGTGGGTAGAAAACCTCGGTTAAGGAAGAAGGAGGATATGTCAGAGAAACTGTTTTTGAAAGTGGCATCATCAGAACAGTTGCGACGTAGGCGAAGGAACTGAGAGAATGGGATGGAGTCCTTACAGGAAGCGGGGTGTGAGGAGCTGTAGTCGACGTAGCTGTGGGAGTCGGTAGGCTTGTAATGGATATTGGTGGACAGTCTATCACCAGAAATTGAGACAGAGAGGACAAGGAAAGGAAGGGAAGTATCAGAGATGGACCATGTGAAAATGATGGAGGGGTGGAGATTGGAAGCAAAGTTAATAAATTTTTCCAGGTCCCGACGAGAGCATGAAGCAGCACCGAAGTAATCATCGATGTACTGGAGAAAGAGTTGTGGGAAGGGGCTGGTGTAGGACTGGAACAAGGAATGTTCCACATACCCCATAAAGAGACAGGGCATAGCTAGGGCCCATGCGGGTACCCATAGCCACACCTTTTATTTGGAGGAAGTGAGAGGAGTTAAAGGAGAAATTGTTCAGTGTGAGAACAAGTTCAGCCAGACGGAGGAGAGTAGTAGTGGATGGGGATTGTTCGGGCCTCTGTTCGAGGAAGAAGCGGAGAGCCACCAGACCATCCTGGTGGGGGATGGAGGTGTCGAGGGATTGGACGTCCATGGTGAACAGGAGGTGGTTGGGACCAGGGAACTGGAAATTGTTGACGTGACATAATGTGTCAGAGGAATCACGGATGTAGGTGGGAAGGGACTAGACAAGGGGAGAGCGAAGGGAGTCAAGATAGCGAGAAATGAGTTCCATGGGGCAGGAACAGGCTGACATGATCAGTCTGCTGGGACAGTCCTGTTTGTGGATTTTGGGTAGGAGGTAGAAGCTCGAGGTTGGGCGACTATCAGGTTGGAAGCTGTGGAAGGAAGATCTCCAGAGGAGATGAGGTCAGTGACAGTCCTGGAAACAATGGCTTGATGTTCAGTGGTGGGGTCATGGTCTAGGGAGAGGTAGGAGGAAATGTCTGTGAGTTGACGCTCAGCCTCCGCGAGGTAGAGGTCAGTGCGCCAGACAACAACAGCACCACCCTTGTCAGCGGGTTTGATGACAATGTTAGGGTTGGACCTGAGAGAACGGAGTGCAGTAAGTTGAGAGAGTGACGGGTTAGAATGGGTGAGAGGAGCAGAGACATTGAGACGACTAATGTCACGCCGACAGTTCTCAATGAAAAGATCAAGAGAAGGTAAGAATCCAGAGAGAGGGGTCCAGGTGGAGGGAGGATATTGGAGGTGGGTATAAGGATCCGTTGAACGGGGAGAGGACTGCTGCCCAAAGAAGCGAGCATGGAGACGAAGGCGGTGGAAGACAAGTTCAGCATCATGCCGAGCCCGAAATTCATTGAGATGAGGGCGTAAGGGTATGAAACTAAGTCCTTTGCTGAGCACTGAACGTACAGCTTCGGAGAGGGGAAGGTTAGTGGGTATAGTGAATACACAGCTGGGGCTGGGATTGGAAGACGGGATGGGGACAGAGGGACAAGCAGGGATGGAGGGTCCTGGATGGGTGTTGGTGTTGATGAGTTGTTGAAGCTTGCATTCCTTAGCACTTGAGAGAAAGAGAAAAAGTTTCTTGTTGAAGCGTCGGATGAGACTCACTTATCACCCTGCCAGCCTCCGCATTCAAAGGATCATCCTCCACCATTTCCGCCAACACCAGCATGATGCCACCACCAAACACATCTTCCCTTCACCCCCCTTGGTGGCATTCCGTAGGGATCGTTCCCTCCGTGACACCTTAGTCCACTCCTCCATCACCCCCTACTCCTCAACCCCCTCCCATGGCACCTACCCATGCGACCGCAGAAGATGCAACACCTGCCCCTTCACTTCCTCTCTCCTCACCGTCAAAGGGCCCAAACACTCCTTTCAAGTGAAGCAGCTTTTCACTTGCACATCCCTCAACTTAGTCTACTGCATTCGTTGCTCCCAATGCGGTTTCCTCTACATTGGAGAGACCAAACGCAGACTGGGTGACCGCTTTGCAGAACACCATACATTTAAAAATAATGGAAATAGGCGGGAAAAGAAAAATCTATATTAATTATTGGAAAAAACAAAAAGGAGGGGGAAGAAACGGGAGGGGGGTGGGGATGGAGGAGAGAGTTCAAGATCTAAAATTGTTGAACTCAATATTCAGTCCGGAAGGCTGTAAAGTGCCTAGTCAGAAGATGAGGTGCTGTTCCTCCAGTTTGCGTTGAGCTTCACTGGAACAATGCAGCAGGTCAAGGACGGACACGTGGGCATGAGAGCAGGGTGGAGTGTTGAAATGGCAAGCGACAGGGAGGTCTGTCCGCAAGCATTACCCAGACCTCCCTGTCGCTTGCCATTTCAACACTCCACCCTGCTCTCATGCCCACGTGTCCGTCCTTGACCTGCTGCATTGTTCCAGTGAAGCTCAACGCAAACTGGAGGAACAGCACCTCATCTTCTGACTAGGCACTTTACAGCCTTCCGGACTGAATATTGAGTTCAACAATTTTAGATCTTAAACTCTCTCCTCCATCCCCACCCCCCTCCCGTTTCTTCCCCCTCCTTTTTGTTTTTTCCAATAATTGATATAGATTTTTCTTTTCCCACCTATTTCCATTATTTTTAAATGTATTTCCACCCATTGTTTATTTCTACCTTTTAGTATTCCCCCACCCCCACTCGAGCTATCTGTACCTTATCTGTCCTGTCTTCTACTCTTAATTAGCACATTCCTTAAGATAATATCACCACCTTCAACACCTCTTTGTTGTTTTGTCTGTGACAGCTTTTGGTTATCTCCACCTATTACTGGCTGCTTGTCCCAACAAACCTCCCCCCCCCCCACCCCCTTAAACTGGCTTATATTTCACCCCTTTCCTATTTTTACTTAGGTCTGTTGAAGGGTCATGAGGACTCGAAACGTCAACTTTGCTCTCCTCCCCCGATGCTGCCAGACCTGCTGAGTTTTTCCAGGTATTTCTGTTTGTTTTTGTAAGAGATTTATAGAGATTAAAACACTTGAAATCTGAATTAAGAAGAGAACACTGGTAGTTCACAGCAGGCCAGTCATCCTCTGACAGGTATTTCTGTTTCTGTTTTTGTTTTGGATTTCCGGCATCCGCAGTTTTTTGCTTTTATCTCTATAAATCTCTTGTCTTGATAAATCAACCCAGCATTAAGATTCCAATTACACTTTAATGTTAGCTCTTCTACTGCATCTTGAACTATTCCAGCTGGTACTATGTCAATGACTTAGAATAAAATGAAGAAGGACTTGTACAGTTCCCTAATGACTGTACTACCAGACTATTAAATATGATTTTCATTCCATGCTTGCAGTGAGCAATCTTGGTGAGATGCATAGCCCACGCAACTTGCAGCGAGATATTGATTATCAAATGTTCATCTTACAACTTCCATTTTAAAGTAGATTTTGCCCTGCGGATCTTATAGTTACCTGGGGAAGATTTTTCAGGGACACTCTCATACTTGCAGCATTGATTTAAATGACAGCTCTTGGAATGGATATTAGTCTTTTAAAGACTAGCAGGGTCTTTCAACACAGCATTCAAGTTCTGTGTGTCTGGTGAAGGGTTCTAATTACTTAGACAATCTGATACCATGAAAATGCTTTCACTCTAGTAATCAGCCTTTCCATTGTCCTTCTCCTGTCTTCTTATGTCTGTAGTGTCTCAGGCTGTTGATTCTAGTTCCTTAAGAATCAGGCAGCGCAGAAAGAAGACCATTCAACCCATCACGCTCATGCTATTGCTAGCTCATTGAACAGAGCCCCCTGTTCTATTCCCTGCCTTTACTTCTATCCTCTTACGGTCAGATTTTTATGTTGTAATCTCACAAGGCCTTTGCAGGAAAGTCTTCCAGATTCCAATAATGCTCTGTGACTTTTTTTTTTAACCTCTCTTCATCCTTCTCATGACAATCTAGAGTTTATCGCTTCATTAACAACTTGCAAGCAGCATACCAGTTTTCACTATTTACAATGCCAAAATCTTTCACAATATTGTAATCCACTATTACATCCTCCATAATCTTCTTTATTCCACTGAAAAAGACCCAGACTTTCCTGCTGTCATTTTAGTGGCTCATAGTCATAGGACTCAATTTGTGATAGGATCACCGATTACTTATGTCCAAAAACGGCCCCTGTTTTCAAAAGTATCTCCCTTGAATTTCACACCAATTTGCATATCAGCAAATGCAAAATCTGCCAGTGCAATTGGCAATGTTGAACTTTTTTCAAAATTTGCTATAAGAAATGTTTCTTGATTATATTTGATATTTATATATTATGAGTGATAACTGGGTGAAGTTTGATTAATACAACTGAAATACAACAAATGGGTTTATCATGAATGAATGATCATTTTAATTATGGTGTCAGCCCATCATGTCTGAGTAACCTGATTGTTGGTGAAGCCAAATCACATCCTCACTAGCTGTTGTACATTGGTAAGCCTGCATTTGCTAACACACTGAAAAGCTTTGGGACATTTAAATAGCTTTTCAGTGTGCTAATGAATGAGTGTGAGAGGTAAGTGGGTAGGATGGATAGGGTGGTAGGGTGTCACATGGGTAAGGTGGGAGGAAGGCATGTGGTATGTGGCAGGGTTGGTAGGTGGGGGCGGATTAGGGTGGGTAGGGTTCCAGCTGGGTAGTTTGGTAGGATGGCACGGCGGGTAAGGTGGTCAGATCAGGTTGGGGGAAGTCGGAATGTCAGGCGAGCGTGTCGGGGGTTGGGGGAGTCAGAGGTTCGGGGAGGGGTCATGGGGTAGTCGGGGGGAGTCGGATGGCTGGGAAAACAGAGGCTCAGGGAGGAATCAGAGGGTTGGAGGTTCAGAAGGTCCGGGGAAGCCAGAGTGTTGGGGGTAGTCGGAGGGTCAGGGGTAGTTGGAAAGCTGAGAGAGTCGGCGAGTTGGGGGAGTTAGAGGTTCGGAGTGGAATCAGAGGGTCGGAGGGTCAGAGGCTGGTCGGAGGGTCAGGGGCAGTCAAAGTCATGGGGGAGTCGGCGGGTTGGGAAGAGTCAAGAGTGTTGGAGGGGGTCGGAGGGGCAGGAGTGTTAGACAGTCAAGGGTTTGGGGGGTGGGGGTGGGGAGTTGGAAGGTCAGGAGGGAGTTGGATGTTCGGGGAGGAGGCAGGGGGGTTGGAGGGTCAGACGTTCGGGGGGAGGCAGGAGGGAGTTGGAAGGTCAGGAGGGAGTTGGATGTTCGGGGAGGAGGCAGGGGGGTTGGAGGGTCAGACGTTCGGGGGGAGTAGGGGGTTCAGTGAGGAGTCAGAGCATTGGAGGGGCGCAGAGGGTCAGGAGAGTAGCTGGGGGAGGGGTGTCAATGGGTAGTCGTGGGGTGGGGTCAGTAGTATAGTTACCAAGGAGTTAGACATTGATTTCTTTCTGTCCAACATTTCCTGGGTAACCATCCAGATAAATGAGTTGGAACCCTGCGAAGTCTCTGAATCAGACTCTGAGTTGGAGGGTCCCGGGGAGCAGGGGAACTGCTCATCTGAAGTTGAAACTTCCTGGGCAGTTCGCATGGAGTCCATGCGTTGGGACCTCCGAGTGTCCTGTGGCACAACTTCTGTGGTATGTTCGGTGTCCGACCATCCGGAGACCTGAAGTTCTGGGCTGCAGTATGGTTGCAGCTTCCTCCCTCATGACATGTTAAACACCATTTCCTACTGTATACCCTCATACTCTGTGGTAGGTCATACATTCTTTATTCTGAGATCCTATAAAACTTCCTGGTCTCGCACTTCCTCATGTGCGAAATCTGGAAGTTGGACCCGAAATTACGCCTAAATTTCCTCTGAATCTCACTAGAATGCTTCGGAATGTGAAATGGGCATAAGTGAGAGTAAACAATTGGAGGCCAAGGCAAACACTGAATTAAAGTTATTTAACCATGATCCATGCACCTCAGGCCCAGCATAGTTGAAATTTTGCAATAAGAGCAGTGTTTACGTTTTTAATGTGACTTGTACTTATGTCACAAATGTATTAAAAGAATTAGTAAGTACAGTGTAGAGGGAAATTAAATTTTTCAAAGAAACCCCCAGATTTTTCATTGTAACACCAGGAAAATGGTTGTGCCCTGTTAGTTGGTAATTTCAGGAGAGCCTCTGGGCAAGAACAATTGCAGGAAACTGGTGCATGAGTCTGTAACTTTGGTGGGTTATGGGGGGGAATTATGTTGGTGCAGAGGGAACAAAGCACTGTAATAGATGGAGGAAATTCCAGCGTTTTATACTGACGTGTGCCATTTGCTTACATAAAAATTCCGCAATCTTTTTGGCTGCATATCGATTTCTGGCCCAGTTACGGAGGGAACTCGAATTTCGTCTGCACTTGGTGAATGGGAATAATATCACATGTAACGTTTCTGTTTCTTATTGAGACAGAAACTCCAGTGAAAGATTCTTAATGTTCTGCTGCAATAAAGCCCCTATCAGTAGCATGAATCATTATTACAGTGTAGTAAGGCCCAGGACATTTAGATTGTTTAATAGTTGCCCATGAGCAGCTTTGAGAAAACACTCTTTACCTGGTGCTGATGCTATCTACAGGCCTTTGATGTTAACACTATTTCTGGGTCCAGTTTACACCTTCTTCAATGGCTCAATGACTGAATGAATGGGTTGCAGATGTCAGATACCTTCCAGTGCCCTATCAGTTACCCTTTTTCCCTTGTGAGTTCCATCAGGGAGCTTTTGCATGCCATTTGACCACAAGAAGTGTTGCTGCTGAGTTCAATATCTACACATATTCCCTTTGGTCACAGTAGGGAACAGGATGGCTGACTTGCCATCTTTCTCACCTGGGCATACTACAGCAACCTCATGCCCATCCAGCTAAGGCAAGCTAACTCTTTACAGACCAGCAGCCAAACTTGGAATGCCCCAATGTGGCAGTGCATTTACTACAGGGTTATATAAGGGCTTCACCTCAGTGATTCCATCAGAGCTTGGTTCAGGCCAAGAGCAACACCTGGTTTTGTTCCATGTGAACAGGTTTATTTTGAAGAAAAAAATTACTCTTGCTACAGGGGTGAAAACTTTTCAGGCAAAGACTAAATTAGAAATCTCTTGAACAAAGAGATTTCAAGGCTGTTGTCTTGAATAAAATTTTTCCACTCTCTTATAATGGACAGATGTCAAGAGCTGGGCACTATATAAAGCTATAACTGAACACATGAGTCTCCAGCACTTTCCTGCATTTTGTATACCTTCAGGGACTTTTGAGAAATCTATTATTTCTTAAATTAAAAACTGGCTACCAATTCAACAACTGCCTACCAATTCATGGTCAAACAAGATTTTTCTCACTGGGTAATACGCTCCTCCTTCCCACTATCCCCATCGGGAGAGAACAGAACAAATAAATCTCTTATTACATCCTGGAATATTACAACTTGTGGCTTTGCAAGAATTTCTTTCTTAAGGGATGGATGAGGCTCAAATGTCTACCCACTCATAACTGCTGAGTTTAGGTCCTTGGGCAATTTGTTACATTGCCCGTATATTCTGAGTCAATGGGCTGAATTTTACATTGGAAAAGCGAGACTACCATAGTCCCACAGATGTGTTAAAACCGGCAGGAAGATGTCAGCTCGAGAACTTGATGTCATCACGCCAGTCTGCCATAATACAGTAGGTGTCCAGGGGCTGAAATCAGCCCACCTGCCATTTTGGAATGGATAATTAACAAGCAATTATTCCAATTATTTGGGATAAAACGTTGCCGATGCCATAATGCAGTGGGTTCATAAGAAACATGGCTGGTGGGAGTTATCTTTTCCAGGGACTGCTGAAAAGGTGGTTATAAAGGTTTCAAGTGCTTGGCTTTAGCAGAAGAGCCTGCTGCGACTTTAGTGTTGAAAATGTTGCTTTTCATATCATTTTCATCTGCAGCAGGGAAATTCCTCAGGGAAAAGGCCACAAAAGAAGTGCTCTTGGCATCATTGAGCACAGCACCATTTGTGCTGTGGAACGCTGTCCCTATGGGAATTGTACATTCTCTTGGAGCCACCTCCTACCGTGAGGATGAGAGGAGAAGAAGAAAGAGGAGGCCAGCTGGCCAGAGGCTGCTGTGCCATGAGGTGGAGGGAGGTGGATGACCTGCTGAGGAATGAGGGGCTGCAGAGGGGAGGCAGCAGCAGGCTGGCAGAGGTAGGCCAAGGCCCTACCCTGCCAACTGAGTGTACAGGGTCTCAATGTCTTTACTTCAGATGATGGAATGACAGTGCCTCCTAAGACTTTGTCTATTAAGAGAGACAGCCACATCCCTGTGTGACCTGCTGGTGGCCGAGGCAGCCTCAAATTGTATGGGTGGCAACCTGATGTCTGTGGCCTGAAAAGTGACCATGGCATTGAACTTCTTCACTTCTGGGTCATTTCAGGTCATATGTGGAGACCTCAGCGAGATCACCCAGCCTATCACTTCATGAAGGTGTTCACTGAAGCAATGTTTAGGCGTGCCCATCAGTCCAAATCCTTTATATCTTACAACACCAGTCAAGCAGAAAGAGCTAAAGGCTTTGCAGCCTGGATTCCCATGGGTACAAGGGGTAATTGATTGCACCCATGTAGCCGTGAAAAACACCAGCTGGACAGCCAGGGGTGTTCTTAAAGCGAAAGGATACTACTCAATAAATGTGCAGATTCTGTGCAATCACAATCAAAGAGTTATGCAGATGTGTGCATGTTACCCAGAAAGCAGCCATGACGCACACATTCTCAGGTAGTAGGCATGTTTACTGCTGCAGAAGCTTTGGATGGCTGGCTGCTTGGTGAAAAGGGATACCCATTGAAAGGATGATTGATGACTCCAGTCCATTTGCAGAGCTGGAGCATAGGTACAATGATGGCCATCCTATGACCAGGGCCATCATTGAGTAGACCATTGGTCTGTTCAAAATGAGATTCAGATGCCTAGATAGATATGGTAGCATTCTCCAATATGCACCAGCCAGAGTGTCCCCTATGGTAGTCATTTGCTGTGCCTGGCACAACCTGGCCCCTCCAGAGAAGGAATTGATGGAGACAGCTGGGTCCTCTGATGAGAAGTCTGATTGAAGAAGAGGGTGAACCATCCAAGTCACTCCGCTGGAGGGTCTGTATACCCATGAGACAAGTGAAAATCTGATTCTTAGAACGTACTTAGAAAGTTCCAATGGCTGAGTGTCTCCAGCTCAATAGTACCTTGCTGGTCTTTGGCACCTTCCCTGTCATGAACCTCAGGGCCACTAAACAACTGCATTTACATAGAAACTGCAAAGAAGCAGGCTGTTTGGCCCAACTAGTACATCCTTAATATCCTTCCACAAGCAATGATGCATCTCCAAGATAAAAGGCGATGTATTAACAAAATTAACTGCAAAAATATATTAAAACTGAAGATTGTCTTCTGCATGCACTAACATTCGTTCAATGTAAGTCTGCACAGTGACACTGGACTCAAATGTAACTTGTCCAAATATAAGATAAAAGCAAAATACTGCTGATTCTGTAAACCTGAAACAAAAACAAAAATTGCTAGAAAAACTCAGCAGGTCTGACAGCATCTGTGGAGAGGAAGAGATAGTTAATGTTTTGAGTCCATATGACTCTTCATCAGAACTAAAGAGAAATAGAAATGTGGTGAAATATAAGCTGTTAAAGAGGGGTTGGACAGGTGAAGCATGATAAGAGGGCCAGTGAGAGGTGGAGGCAAAGGAGAGATTGCCAAAGATGTCAGAAACACCCCTTTGATCTTTTATTTGATTACAATCCCCGAGTGTCAGCCAGCATTACAGGGACAAAAAAGTGCCCTGGCCATTGAGGTATTACTGTTCGTCGGATCTTGCTGTGTACAAATTAACTGCTACCTTCCCTACATTACAATGGTGAATACACTTCAAAAGGCACCTTATTGGTTATAAGTTACTTTGGGCCATCCTGAGATCCTGACAGATGCTTATAAATTAGAATGGGCAACTCTGCTTAGTTATATTCCTCGGGTTTCATCACATAACCTCCCATCTCTGACGACCCTACCCAAATAGCCTTTTTTCCCCATTTCTAATATTTCTATCATTAATAAATGAAGGTGTTCAAAGAAAATGAAAAAAAAAATCAAATATTTTTGAATGCCGTGTGATATTTCTCCTGGGTTTATTCACAACAGTATCAAGGAGATTAATCTTCAATTTGTGGAGACTCGTGGGCAATCCTGCAGGTTTAACAATCTAATATAAATGCAAGGCTACATGTAACTGCAAGTCGATATAATACTGTTTGGTTTATTTGAGAGGCTGAGTCTAACATCTTTGCCATGACTGCCGCATTTATTCCTTATGAAAATTACAACTGTGATCACAGAGGCAAGGAAGGGAAAATGCTTTGGGGCCTTAGGGGGAGGTCAGATCAGGCACACAACTATAATTACAGAGACTTCAACCCTTTTTCCTTTCACACTAGCCTATTGTTTTCTCCCCACCTTCATCTTCTTGCTCTGTCCATCCACCATTCAGCAGCAACTTCCCCTGAATCTAATCAATGATGCATAATTCATTTCTCTATGAATTAGCTGGCAGAGGCAACTTGAACCTCCACACCAAACATTTTCTTTGATCTTAGAGCACTGCAGGCCCGATAAGTAATAATTTGTGCCACTTTTGACCAGGAAAGAAGAAGAAGAAAAATGTTTTTAGTGGCGAAGTCCATGCTGGACAAATTGCACAATATTGTACTGCTGATCATCCATGAGCTATCACAAATAAAAAGCAGGAGGAAGAGGGAAAATGAAACAAAGTCTGCAGGGAGAGTATGTGAAAGTGTGGAAAAGCAGAGTAAAACACAGATCAGAATAGAAAAAAAGAGAAAAAATAAAGGCAGAAATAACTGCAAGTGACTGAAAGATAAGTGTAAATAGGAAATGAAGAAACAGGAGTAGGGGGTGGAGGGCCAGAAGGATGAGAAATCTCAACCTGTCATCCTGGGCTTCCCAACAGCAAATTGCTAGGCCAGCACAGAACACAGAGGAATAGTTAAGCCAGGCCATTCTTGCAAACCTGTTAGTGGACAGCTTAACAGTGGCATTGGCAGAGGCTGGGCAAGATGTCTCCTCCCTAGCCTCCAAATATCAGTCAGCATTTGCTGATAGCTGTGGTCCAGGACAAGGTCTAAGTTTATGTGTGATCTCCATTGTGACCATTGATACCATTTCTAGAGTTCTTGCTCTGTACCCAGTAACTGTCATTGGAACCTTAGTTAGACATGTATTGGCTCTACTGCCATTTGTTAAATGGCAATTCAGGTACAATTATAGCCCCGCTGTTGTATCAATGCAAAGTGTTTTCCACACTGCATTGTCCTGGGTTGTATTCAGATTCTTAAGCCTTGCTCCAGCTACATCTAGCTAGTCAAGTGGAGAGTATTCCACCACACTCATTAACTGTGCCTTGTTGGGAATGGAGAGGCTTTGAGCATTCAGGAAGTGAGTCACTCGCCTCAGATTACTCAACAACAACCACTTGCATTTATATAGCACCTTTAATGGAATAAAACTTCCCATGACTCTTCACAGGAGTGTTAGAAATGTTCACATTAAGTCACATAGGGAGATATTAGGATAGATGACCAAAAGCTTGGTCAAAGGAGTCGGCTTTAAAGGGCATCTTAAAGGAGGAGACAGAGGCTGAGAGGTTTTGGGGGGAATTCCAGAATTGTGGGCCTTGCCAGCTGAAGGCACAGCCATCAATAATAGAGTGATTAAAATCAAAGATGCTCAAGTGGCATCAATTTGGGGAGTGCAGATATCTCAGAGGGTTATAGGGCTGGAGGAAACAGATCTACGGAAGTATGAGGCCATGGTGGGGGATTTGAGAACAAAGGATGAGAGCTTTGAAGTTAAGCTGTTGTCGGACGGGCAGCCATGTCAGCCAGTGAGTACAGGGATGATGAGTGCATTGGATGTGATACAAATTAGGGTATTGAAAGCAGAGTTTTGACGAGCTCAAGTTTATGCAGGGTGGTAGATAGAGAGCCTGGAATAGTCTAGAGGTAACAAAGAAATGGATGAGGGTTTCAACAGCAGATGAGCTAACGCAGGGGCTGAGCCAGTGATGCTACGGAGATGGAATCAGGTGATCTTGTATGAGCAGATATGTGGTCGGTAGCTTATCTTTGGGTCAAATATGACACCAAGGTTGTAAACAGCCTGATAAAAGCAAAATACTCTGGATGCTGGAAATCAGAGCTCCAAAGAAGAGTTATGTGGACTTGAAATGTTAACTGTATTTCTCTCTCTCCACAGACGCTGCCAGACCTGCTGAGTATTTCCAGCATTTTCTGTTTTTATTATTGTAAACAGTCTAGTTCAGCCTCACAATGTTGCCAAGGAAAGGGATGGAATCAATGGCCAGGGAACAGAGTTTGTGACGGGCACTGGAAACAGACAATGGAGAAAGTTTCCACTTGTGCAGTGCTGCATGTCAGATAAGCTGTGTGCCAGCTCAGAATCAGTGGAGGAGGGGTTGAGGTGGTGAGGTAGAGCCGGAACTCAAAGGTATACATGGCTGTGGCTTTGGACCTGGAAAAATTTATTAATTTTGCTTCCAATCTCCACCCCTCCATCATTTTCACATGGTCCATCTCTGACACTTCTCTTCCCTTCCTTGACCTCTCTGTCTCAATTTCTGATGATAGACTGTCCACCAATATCCATTACAAGCCTACCGACTCCCACAGCTACCTTGACTACAGCTCCTCACACCCCGCTTCCTGTAAGGACTCCATCCCATTCTCTCAGTTCCTTCACCTCCGTCGCATCTGTTCTGATGACGCTACCTTCAAAAACAGCTCCTCTGACATGTCCTCCTTCTTCCTTAACCGAGGTTTTCCACCCACGGTCGTTGACAGGGCCCTCGACCGTGTCCGGCCCATATCCCGCGCATCCGCCCTCACGCCTTCTCCTCCTTCCCAGAAACATGATAGGGTCCCCCTTGTCCTCACTTATCACCCCACCAGCCTCCGCATTCAAAGGATCATCCTCCACCATTTCCGCCAACTCCAGCATGATGCCACCACCAAACACATCTTCCCTTCACCGCCCCTGGCGGCATTCCGTAGGGATCGTTCCCTCCGTGACACCCTGGTCCACTCCTCCATCACCCCCTACTCCTCAACCCCCACCTATGGCACCTCCCCATGCCCATGCAGAAGATGCAACACCTGCCCCTTCACTTCCTCTCTCCTCACCGTCCAAGGGCCCAAACACTCCTTTCAAGTGAAGCAGCATTTCACTTGCATTTCCCCTAACTTAGTCTACTGCATTCGTTGCTCCCAATGCGGTCTCCTCTACATTGGAGAGACCAAACGCAAACTGGGCGACCGCTTTGCAGAACACCTGCGGTCTGTCCACAAGAAAGACCCAAACCTCCCTGTCGCTTGCCATTTTAACACTCCACCCTGTTCTCTTGCCCACATGTCTGTCCTTGGCTTGCTGCATTGTTCCAGTGAAGCCCAACACAAACTGGAGGAAAAGTACCTCATCTTCCGACTAGGCACTTTACAGCCTTCCGGGCTGAATATTGAATTCAACAACTTTAGATCTTAAACTCCCCCTCCCCCCATCCCCACCCCGTTTCTTCCCCTTCCCTTTTTTTTCAATAATTTATATAGATTCTTCTTTTCCCACCTATTTCCATTATTTTTAAATCTAAAACTAAAACTTTGTCAGTCTGTCCACCCCACCCCCACTAGAGCTGTACCTTGAGTATCCTGCCATCCATTCTTAATTAGCACTTTTCTTAGATAATATCACCACCTTCAACACCTCTTTGATCCTTTTGTCTGTGACATCTTTTGATTATCTGCTCCTATCACTGCTTCCTAATCCCCACAATCACCCCACCCTCAACTTCTCTCTCCCCCCGCCCCCCCACCTTAGACCAGCTTATATTTCACCTTTCTCCTAACTATACTCAGTTCTGCCGAAGGGTCATGTGGACTCGAAACGTTAACTGATTTCTTCTCCACCGATGCTGCCAGACTTGCTGAGTTTTTCCAGGTAATTCTGTTTTTGTCAAAGGTAAACATGTTGATCTTGACGTTGTGTATTCAGATGATGTTGCTGTGGAACAGCATGTAAAAGGCTTGCTTTAATAATCAGAGCATTTATGTGACTGACCCAGTTCAGTTTCTGGTCAATGGAGAGTGGGAGGAGGCTCATGTAGAGCTGATTTACCAGCTCTGCCACATTTGGGGAAGGAGAGGGAAGGGGGGCGGCAGTGAGACCTGACAGTTCCTCCTCCCATCATCAGTTTGATCTGAAACTAGCATTGAGGGCATGTATTTAGGTTGGTGAAATGTACATTTGAAACATATATTGGAAGGATCTTCTTAACTCGGTGCTAAAAATATGAAATAATCTGCCGTACAAGGTGCTTAAAAACGACACAATGCTGGAACATAGCAATTGAGCAATACCTACAGGGCATGCATTTAAGATCCTTACCGAAAGAACCAAGGGAGAAGTAGGGAGAATTGGAAGGACATGTTATACCTGATCCGAAACAATGAGCAATCCGAATTCAAGCGAAATGGGTGGGCACATTTTTGCCGTTTTTTAAAATCGGGGTACTGAGGGGACTCGACCTTTCAGACTCGACAGAATGGCCCATTGGTTTCGTATCTTGTTTTGCTGGAGGAATTTGGTTGTGAAATAAGTCACTTTAGCTACATTGAATTGAAACTGTTCATCCTGAACGTTGTACGCAAAGTGAAATGATTTCACATTTTACTTGACTGTTTCGCAATCTAAATTCTTTGTCCGTCTCTCACACACGGGGTTTGGTCCCCAGACCCTCTTGCTGTTGCTTAGTCATTTCGAAGCATCAACCTCCAGACAGTATTGTTCCAGACTATTTAGAGACAGAGCGGAGAGAGAAGGCGATCTAAAAAAAAATATTCCAGGAAAGCTGAGACTGAAGCGTGAATGTGAAATATGAACACTTCACAAAGAGAATTGAAATGAACTCTGTGCATATCAGTTGGCAAGCTGCCGAGCGCTGAACACCGTCTAACCGGACAGTGGAAATACAGTCAAACCAACACACGATCAATACCGAAGCATTGCTACAGTGCCATTAAAAACTGTCACTTGTTTTATCATAGATTAGGCTTCAACAGGACATGTACTTGAATAAATTAGCAGCGTTTTTAAAGACGGACAGAATACGACAGAAGCTAATAAGGTTCAGTTATTGTCTCCCTTTCTGGAGTTACAATCCCTTCCCTTCCTGGATATTTTGAGGCTAGCAAACAGGTTGTGGGGGTGATCCAAGCGGCTGAGGAGGGGGTGGTCCTTCTGTCCCTCCCTCTCCGGGCCCTCCCCGGAACACTGACGTCTCCTGTACAAACTACATGTGTTTGTTAAATAAGCCAGCCTCCTGCTATTGTCCAGAGTCTGTGTGTCAGGCTGCAAGGACCAGCACGTGTGTGCCGGTGCGCGCTGTACAACACTCACACAAGTCAGAGCAAGACATGAATTGGCAGAGTTTGGTTTACGAGCCTTACCAGAAAGCTAGCGACTAAAGCCGGCGAAGAAACATGACCGAGCATATTCATAAGTAGAATATCTATTTGCCTCTGTCCCTGTAACATGCATTGAGCGTCTGGAGTTGGAAGATTTTCTGACGCCCGATTGCAGACAGTTAGCTGGGAGAGAAAGAGAAGGTGGTCTTCAGGACTGACCATGGACCTGGCTGTTCTGAGTGGATCTCGGAATGACTCTGGGACAGGGAACGACACGGAGGAGCTGGACACTAAGTTCCTGCAGCCTAAGTGGCAGATTGCCCTGTGGGCGCTCGCCTATTCCATTATAGTGGCGGTAGCTATCTGCGGGAACCTGGTGGTCATGTGGATTATCCTGGCCCACAAGAGGATGAGAACAGTGACCAACTACTTCTTGGTCAACCTGGCTTTTGCCGAGGTCTCCATGGCTGCCTTCAATACGGTCATCAACTTCGTCTACGGCATCCACAACGAGTGGTACTTCGGCCTTGGTTACTGCCGCTTCCACAACTTTTTCCCCATCACTGCCATGTTCGCAAGCATTTACTCAATGACTGCTATCGCCCTGGATAGGTGAGCTTCCTCACACGTTCCCTCCAGCTTCACATTTTAACAGTTCCATCAAATCCGACACTACTCTCACATCTCTCTCGGTCCCGCTTTCTTTCTTTGTCTCCCTATGTCTTTCCCTAATCCTATCTCTTACTATCTCTCACCCTGTCCCCCAGTCTCTCTGTGTCCCCCTGTCTCTCTGTGTAGACATAGGAGCAGAAGTAGGCCATTTGGCCCATCGAGTCTGCTCCCGCCATTCAATGAGATCATGGCTGATCTGATAATCCTTAACTCCACTTTCCTGCCTTTTCCCCAGAACTCTTGATTCCCTTACTGATTAAATTTTTTTGTGTATGATTGATTCAAATTAAATTCTGATCTCTCTGTGTCTCCCTGTCTCTCTGTGTCTCCCTGTCTTTCTGTGTCTGTCTCTCCCTATCTTTCTCTGTCTCTCTGTCTTTCTCTGTCTCTGTGTCTCCCTGTCTGTCCTTGGCTCCCTGTCTTTCTCTGTCTCTTCGTGTCTCTTTGTGTCTCCCTGTCTTTCTCTGTCTCTCCACGTCTGTGTACATCTTCCTCTCTGTGCTGTTTAAACTGCGGCCAATCTCAGCACCAAACCCATGTCTTTTCCTGTTGTTAGCTGAGTTGCAAAGTCTGGGAACTGCGATCTTACATTTCAGAACCCCACACTTCACCGCTTCAAACGGGGACTGGCAAGTTCGGCGCCTTCCCTCACACCTTTCTTAAGAGGGAAGCGGTGAATTGTAGGAACCCGGCGGCTTCAAGAAGAATGAGATGTGGATGAGGTTAGAATTGATTCCCTCTCTCATGAAACTGTGTAGGACTGTGTTTCACACTTATCAGTCACTGCCGATGTCAGTTGGCCTCTCCCCATTACAATGTTGCTCCAGGAACAACTGGGCAGCAATGAGCAGAGCCCCAGGCTGTACAATCGTGCATTGGCCTGTGTGGGGTCCCCGACACAATGCACTTCCTTCAACATGTATTCCCCCGAATATTGCAAGTGGAGCATGGCAGTCGCAAAGCTGCTCAACCTGTGGTCCACAAGACCGAGCAACCATTCACTCCTTACTGTTTACAGGCACATCAAACCTCTCTCTCACACACACAAATGGAATGCCAAATTCGCTAGCAAGTTTGTAAGGAATTTTAAATGCTAAAAATCTAAAACCAGAAAATGAAAATGTACGGCCTGTATCTGAGAGAGAAATTTCCATAACATATCCAGCGAAACCCTTAGCCAGATCAGACCTGGCAGTACAATAGCTTGTGTCAATTTAGAAAGAAAGACGCTAATGATTAGAGAAAAATTCGAGATCGGTTATTTTTCCCCCTGAGATAACACACTGTATGACTTGTCTGCCAGCCTTTGCTGCTCAGTTTCACTTCCAACGAAGTCAATATTTATTTTTGCAGGGGGGCGCCCAGTCGTTGTGGTCAATGTTGTTACCAACGACATAGGTAGGACAAATAGAGGTACTGCATAGTCAGAATGAGGAGCTTGGCACCAAATTAAGAAGCAGAACCTCAAAGGTCATAATCTCTAGATTATTACCTGAGCCAAGTGCAAAATTGTATAGGACAAATCAGGTTAGGGAGATGAATGTGTGGCTCAAAGTCTGGTGTGGGAGGAGTGGGTTCCGTTTTGTGGGGCACTGGCACCAATATTGGGTAAAGTGGGATCTGTACCGCTGGGACGGTCTCAGCACATCTGAACCATGCTGAGACCGGTGTTCTTGCGAGCCGCATAACTAGGGAAGTAGAGAGGGTTTTAAACTAAGTAGTGGGAACAAGGGTACAAATGTGGGAAGATGTGGTAAATCAAAGGGTAGAGACAAGGCAAAAGAGCAAGGTGTTATTACAGGAAATGAAAAACAGACCGTGACAGGAAGGGATAGAGAGTATAAATCTAATAGTACATCAACAGATGAAGCTACAGGTTATAAAAAGAATAGAAGGATAAAACTCAAGACTCTGTATCTGAATGCACAAAGCATTGAAAACAAAACAGATGAATTGAGAGCACACATAGAAATACATAAGTACGATTTGTTAGCCATTACAGAGGCATGGCTGCAGGAGGACATGGATTGGGACCTGAATATTAAAGGGTATAGGACATTTAGGAAGGACATGAAGCAAGGAAAAGCTGGAGGGGTGGCCCTATTAGTTAATGATGGTTTTTGCACAATAGAGAGGGATGATCCAAGTTCAGGAAGCCAGGATGTGGAAACAGTTTAGGTAGAGATGAGAAATGGTAAAGGCAAGCAGTCACTTCTGGGAGTCACGTACAGGCTCCCTAATAGTAACCACATTGTAGAATGGAACATCAAGGAAGACATGAAGGGAGCTTGTCAGAAAGGCATTGTGATAATCATGGGAAATTTTAATCTACATATGGACTGGAAAAGTCAGGGCAAAGGTAGCCTTGATGAGGAGTTCATAGAAGTTTCCGAGATATTTCTTAGAACAGCGTGGAGCCAACCAGAGAGCAGGCTATACTAGACCTGGTATTGGGCAACGAGATGCGATTAAGGAATGATCTTATAGTAAAGGTGCCCCTCGGTAGCAGCGACCATAATATGCTTGAATTTTACATTCAGTTTGAGGGAGAGAGGAGTGGGCAGGATGATATGTAAAATTAAATAATGTCATTTATTAGGGCATGAAAGCAGAGCTGGCTAAAGTGATTTGGCAAATTAGGTTAAGGGATAGGTCAATAGATAGATCAGTTGCAGTGGCAAACATTTAAGGAGATATTTCAGAATACACAGAATAGATACATTCCAACAAGTAAGAAAAAGTCCAAGGGACAGCCACACTGTCTGTGGTTAACTAGAAAAGTGAAAGATAGTATCAAACTTAAAGAAAAAGTATATAATTGCGCAAAGATAGGGGGAAGGCCAGAAGATTGGACAGAATATAAGGAACAACAAAAGATGACTAAAAGATTAATAAGGAGGGAAAAGTTAGAGTACGAGAAAAAGCTAGCAAGAAATATAAAAATAGATAGTAAGAATTTCTATAAATATTTAAAGAAGAAACGAGTTAACAAAGTGAGCGTTGGTCCTATAGAAAGTGAGTCTGGAGAATTGATAATGGAAAAAAAGGAAATGGCAGATAAATTGAACAGATATTTTGCATCAGTTTTCACTATAGAGGATACAAGTAACATCCCCGAAGCAGCTATAAATCAGGAAATGGAAGGAAGGGAGGAACTCAGGAAAATTACAATCACCAGAGAAGTGGTACTGAGTAAATTGTTGGAGCTGTGTGGCTGACAAGTGTCCAGGTCCTGATGGACTTCATCCTAGGATCTTAAAAGAGGTGGCTAGTGAGATAGTTGATACCTTGGTTTTAATTTTCCAGAACTCCCGAGATTCACGAAAGGTTCCATTAGATTGGAAGATAGTAACTCCATTATTCAAAAAGGGAGGGAGACAGAAAGCAGGAAACTACAAGCCAGTTAGCTTAACATCAGTCATAGGGAAAATGTTAAAGCTATTATTAAAGAAGCTGTAGCAGGGCACTTGGATAATGTCAAGGTAATCAGGCAGAGTCAACATGGTTTTGCGAAAGGGAAATTATGTTTAACCAACTCATTGGTGTTCTTTGAGGAAGTAATATGCGCTGTGGATAGAGGGGAACCGGTGGATGTACTGTACTTAGATTTTCAGAAGGCATTTGATAAAGTGCCACATCAAAGGTTATTGCAGAAAATAAAAGCTCATGGTATGGGGGTAACATATTGACACGGATAGAAGATTGGCTGGGTAACAGGAAGCAGAATATAGGCATAAATGGGTCTTTTTCAGGTTGGCAACATGTAATGAGTGGTGTGCCACAGGGATCACTGCTGGGAGTTCAAATGTTTACAATTTATGTAAATGACTTGGATGAAGGGATGGATGGGATGGTTGCCAAATTTACTGATGACACAAAGATAGGTAGGAAAGTAATTTGTGAAGAGGACATAAGGAGGCTACAAAAAAATATAGATAGGCTAAGTGAATGGGTAATGATGTGGCAAATCGAGTATAATGTGGGGAAAATGTGAAATTGTCCATTTTACCAGGAAGAATAAAAGAGAGACATATTATCTAAATGGCGAGAGATTGCAGAACTCTGAGATGCAGGGAGATCTGGGTATCCTAGTGCATGAATCACAAAAGGCTAATATGCAGGTACAGCAAGTCATTAGCAAAGCTAATAGAATGTTATCATTTATTGCGAGGGGAATTGAATACAAAAGTAGGGAGGTTATGCTTCAGTTATACAGACCACTAGTGAGACCACATCTGGAGTACTGTGTAAAGCATAGGTCACCTTATTTAAGGAAGGATGTAAATGCTTTGGAAGCAGTTTAGAGGAGGTTTACTGGATTAATGCCTGGAATGGGCGGGTTATCTTATGAGGAAAGGTTGCACAGGCTAGGCTTGTATCCGCTGGAGTTTAGAAGAGTAAGAGGTGACTTGATTGAAACATATAAGGTTCTGAGGGGTCTTGACAGGGTGGATGTGGAAAGGACTATTCCTCTTGTGGGAGAATCTAGAACTAGGGGTCACTGCTTAACAATAAGGGGTTGTCCATTTCAAACCAAGATGAGTTGAAATTTTTTCTCTGAGTGTCATGAGTCTTTGGGACTCTCTTCCTGAAAAGGCGGTGGAAGCAGAGGCTTTGAATATTTTTAAGGCCGAGGTGGATATCTTGTTAAGCATGGGGGTGATAGGCTATTGGGGTAGGTGGGATGCAGATTTGAGGTTACTCTCAGATCAGCCATGATCTTATTAAATGGTGGAGCATGCTCGAGGGGTTGAATAGCCTACTCCTGCTCCTCGTTCGTATGACATGTGTAGTACCTTTCTCACTGAATCCCTCCCTCACTGAAATTTGAATTGAAACATCTGGATAAAGCAACTGATTGGAACAACCACTTAGGCCGCAAGGTTTTCTACTTCGGGAAGATGTTTAACAGGTTGGACAAGACCTCTTCACTTTGTTAGCAAAATAAACATGTTCCCCCAAGATGGGGGCAATCTGAAATGTTGATGCTTTTCGGTAAGTTTGCTAAAGCGTTAGGAAACAGTCGGGAGGGCAAAGTCTTGCTGCTGACCAATGCCAGAGCAAATCTTGAATTTTGGTCATTTCCTTGCCTCATAACATATCCAATCTCATTTGCTGCAACAAATCTATACCTTTATTTTTACCAAAGATTCAAAAATGGTTTAAATGGTTTGCAGAGGGTTAACCCGAGGTAGATATCAAAACTGTCACGGCAGGTAATGCGGGGCAGAGTGTTCCTCAAGCTAAACCTGACCAAAAGGTTTCTTTTAGGAGAGCATTGCACTTTAAATGGGGCGTTTATTCTCTTACAATTAAACTTTGTAAAATGTTGGAAAGAACGATGATATTTCTGAAAATGATTATATTTTTCTCGCTGTCTGAAATTTATTATTGTGAAGCACTTTCTTCTTTAACTCCAAATACCATTGGACCTGCCTTAGAGGAATCAGTGAGCGAGTGAAAATATAGTCATTAACCGGGCAGTCTTGGGGGACCTGCTCATTACCACTGTGCAACACGTCTTCAGCTCCCACACGCTGTCAAACTCAATAATACTGCTCAGCCCCTTCCCCACCCCATCTCACTATATTAGCAATTAATATTCAAATAAAAGATACCTTTAAAAATTGGCCAAGAAAGCAATCAAGAAATCTTTTCCACACAGATAGGAAAAGTGCGGCTTAGGTTTATTAAAGTAAGTCAGGAGAATACAAATTTAAATTAGTCGAAAGCAAATTGAAAATTGATAGACGGAAGAACTTGTTTGCTCAGTAAGGTTATTTTTTTTTCTATTTAAGTGTAGGTTCCAGGCAGCCTGCTTTACCGCGAATCCTCCATTGCCTATCTGCATTCTTAACATTCACTCCAGAGAACGAAGGATGTCTGCGATCATCACCAAGGCAGAATTTTTCGGGCATTTGCAAAATGTAGACGCTTCAACACTTTCCCTACAGAATGTGAAACATTCTCAGATATTTCAATGTGATAAGGGCCAAAATGAATGGGAGCAGTGTTGTTTCATTTTTGGAGAGTTAAGGTGCCAGGGAGTCGGGGATGGGCTTCATTGGACCAATGGCCTTTTCTTGTGGTGAACTGTTCTCATGTGCCTTTGGTTGTGACATTTTTATAATTTAATAGCTTACTACAGCAACAGCTTGAATTAATATTGCGCCTTTAGCTTGTAAAACTTGGAGCATTGTCAGACACAAAATTGACTACAAGCCGAAAAAGAGACATTGGGAGAGGCGACTAAAAACTTGGCCGAAGGGGTTAAGTTTATGGACGACCTTAAAGGAGGAGAGTTGGAGAAGCAGCAAGATATAGGGAAGGAATTCCAGAGCTCGGGACCGAGAGGGCATAGCTTCAAGTGGTGTTGTGAAGGAAAGAGTGGATAGACAAGAGGACAGTGTTGAAGGAATACAAAGTTCTTCGTGGGGCTAGAGCAGGTTACAAAGAATGAGACGGACAAGGATGTGTATTTTTAATGAGGTTTTGGTGGGCTGGGAACACAGGGGTGGCGGTTGTGATATGGATAGCAAAATGTTCAATGAGCTCAAGCTTATGGATGGTGGCAGATGGGGAATAGATGTAAACATTGCAATTCTTATTCAAATGAACTGGAGAAGCAAATCACAGCAGAGGGTCCACCAACCAATCACCAGATAATCCATGATCATCATCTTATTGTGTCCACGGACAGTCTATACATGGCCCAGCCAGAACTGGACACATTTTTGCGCCTTGTTGTTGAATTTGGCAAGATCTGCAACGGTGCAGGGTTCCTCTAGCGATAGGCATTGCAGGAGATGTTGCATAGTCTGTGGCTCAGTTCCACATTCACAAGTTGTCGGGCTGGTTGTATATCCCCATTTGCTTAGTGACACCTTTGAACAACCTACACCAGTCCTAAGTCTGTTAAGGCACTTCCAGGTTGCCCAGTTGCAATTAGCTCCTGGGGGAAGGCTTTCATCAGGTAGAATTTCCGTCGCTGGGCGTTGTTCGAGACTGGTGAGCCGGTCTTTCCACAAGGCGATGCGGGTTTCAGATGGGGTTGATTGTAATGGAACAACACTGTTCATGAAGCTCTTCCTTGACTTTAGGCGGCTGGGTGTAGGTGTATGACCATGTAGAGGGTGCCTCTCATCTGATGTTTGACGGAGTCGCTCTTTTTCTTGCTGGCTACCATTCTTCTTATATCAGGGGGAGCGATACCCGCCAGGATATATAGGCTAAGGGATATCATGAACTCTCTCCTCCATCCCCACCCCCTTTCCAATCCCGATTCTTCCAATAATTTATATATATATATTTTTTCCCACCTATTTCCATTATTTTTAAATGTATTTCCATCCATTGTTTTATCTCTACCTTATAGCCTATTTCGATTCCCCCACCCCCCCATCCTCACCTCACCCCCACCAGGGCTATCTGTCCCTTGCTCGTCCTGCTTTCTAACCTTAATGTCACCATGAGCACATTCTTTAGATAATATCACCACCGTCAACACCTCTTTGTCCTTTTGCCTATGACATCTTTTGGCAACCTCCACCTATCACTGGCCCTCTATCCAGCTCTACCTGTCCCACAACCCACCCCCCCCCACCCACCTTTAAACTTGCTTGTATTTCACCTCTTTTCTGTTTTTCCTTAGTTCTGATGAAGAGTCATTCAGACTCAAAATGTTAACTGTATCCCTCTCCGCAGATGCTATTAGACCTGCTGAGTTTTTCCAGGTATTTTTGTTTTTGTTCTAGCTAAGGGATATCGTTGTTTTTGACATTTCCATCTCATTTGCAAGGTAGTTTAGATTTACTGGAGCAACATTTATCAGAATATTCACTCGGCCGTGTTCCCTTTTGAATATGAGCATGATAAAACAAGTATCACATCAGAACTCCTGGAGAAAAGCCCTAAACTCTGTTGGTTGGGTGGTTGTGTTAGTGATTCACGACTCCGTGGATTTTACTTTAGAATAAGAAACACATGACATTTTATCACAATCACACCATATGCCTTTGATTCTACACAGATTTGTTGTGTCGATTTGCTGAGGCATTTAAACTACCAATGGGGCGGGCAAAATCTGAATTAGTCTTGGCCATGTCCTTGTGGTCAGTAATAGAGTGGAGAGCAAATTCTGGTCACCCGCTGGCCTCTCTTGGGAGCTGGGAATGATGTGTCGTGTGGGATGACTGAACGAGAATCGAGTCAAATAAAACAATGCAAATAAGGTGAAACTCTGTACATACGTTTAAAAAACAATTATCTTTTCTGCATGATATTCGTGGGATGTTGACACTGGGAATAGAACATCCCAACACTGATTAGTCATGGGATGGGAGCTGTAGTCGGTTACATTGCAACCTTCCATTTCGATCGCTGAGTTATTTTAGCCATACAGTTCTTTTTCATGCCTGCACTGCTCCAGTGTTTGCCCCTCATAGTTTCGAAACTCCTGTATAATATTGTTTGCGCCTGTGCCCTCTTCTACCAGCTGTGGTAGTAATATTAGTGACTGAATTGCTGAGCTAACTAAGGAGCTGCCCATGATTCTGACAATCCACTGTCTGCCTTACCCAATGAATGTTGGTGGAAGGCCCGCCGTGCTCGGAGTGTCCTGAGCTGAAGCCGATGAGGTCCATAGTTTTCTGAGGAATGCTAGTCAGAAACCAGTGCCAGCCAGCTGCTCTATGCTCATCTTTGCATGAGGTCTACGTGAGGTTGCCGAGTCCTTCTCTGATGGTTACCTGTTAGCAGTATCGAAGTTGAGCCAATGGATTTTGTACCCTGAAACCACACTAGCAGCAGCGTGAACAGTCTTGAGATTTGCTCCCACAACCACAATAACATGTACTTATAAAAAATTTTCATAATTTGATTAAACGTCCCAAGGTGCTCCACCAAGGAGATCATCAACCCAAACTTGACACAGGCCACATAAGATGTTAGGATAGATGACCATGACTTTGATTAAAGATAGCCTTTTAAGGTGTGTCAGAAAGGAGGAGAGAAAGTAAGAGAAGCGGTCAAGTTTAGCGAGCGCATCACACAGCTAAATGGCCAATGTAGCTGAAGGCTGGAGATGCACAAGAGGCTAGAGTAGAGCAGTGATCTCGGAGGGTTGTAGGGCTGGAGAGGCTACAGAGATAGGGAGGCGCGACTGCTTTGTCTGTGGGGGTTTAACTCTGGAGCCCTATCCAGTTCCACTGATGGTGTGCCTTGTTCACCATCAGACGTAGTGTGGACAGCCATTCAATCATTCCTTGCACTGCTTTAGATGTCAAATGCTTGTTCAATCCTGTCCCTGTTTAATATCCTCAGAAGTCCTACTAAGGTCTACATTCTGTGTCAGCTCACATAGAGCTCCTTACATCCACCAGCAATCGTCATTCTGTCAGCCCTTCAGATGTTTTACTCTGTGCTGCTTTATCCTCAGTATGGAATAATGGCGAGAAGATGCCTGTATCTGGGCGGTTAGATGATACATGTGTGGGTGATGACTAGGTGATATAGCTGCTCTCTGAACACCATTGAACTGTCCACACTCTGAGATTCCATTCGTACTGAAGTACACCTTTTCATTTCATGAAGCGATGAAGCACTGCAGTCTGTATGGCGGATTGGTGCGTAAGAATGAGGTTATCCTGGAATCTCGAATGATGGTACAAATCAGGTGGTCCATGAACACCTTAAGCTCCAATGGCCATTCTCACTTCCTTGTTCATTGAGAAATGCTTCCTTCAGCAGCGCATCATTTCCTCTTTGTGGACACCTTGTCCCCTATCTTGTGTCATGAAACTGAAAGTGGGAATAAGGCAGGATGAGTGGAGCCAGAGCTGCACATTCTCCCGAGCATGCTCGATGGAATTTGAAGTGAATACCTTGCCAGCTGCCCTCTCGCGTTTCTGTGTGTAAGCTATATTTCCCTGTCCATATACACTATAGAACGTCAACTCTGAAATTTCCCCCCATGTATGTCTTTCGTATCAACGTTTTGCAAATGTCACTTCATTCAGTTGTCTTTATGAGGATTGTTTTTCACTCGTTGACATCTTTAACAACTCGGGCTTAAATACATCGATTTCATCTGCATATTAAAAGAAATGATACTGCCATTGCCTTTCTTTAGCGCCAATTCAGGCCAAAATACCTGTTCCAATTTCGTCCAAAATTTCTGTCGTGCTTTTTGTGAAAAATCTTGTTGGATAACAACTGGGCCAACAGAGGTAGAAGATTCCTATTCGGCTTGAAACGTTAACTCTGTTTCTCTCTCCACAGATGCTGCCAGACCTGTTGAGTATTTTTTTACAGCACTTTCTGTTTTTATTTCAGATTTCCAGCATCTGCAGTATTTTATTTTTATTTTAGCGGATAACAGAGGTTTGTTTTCCTCTCTTGCGCTGCCTAAAGGACAATTAGCAACCCAGGAAGCGTGCAAGGAACATTTGTGCAGTTGTAGCGTGACTGGTTAGCTCTGAGCCGACTGAGACATTTGTTTTGCAAAGCCGAGCTGCTTGTGGCAAATGTGCCGTTGTCACATCTGTCTTTCAAGCGGATGGAAACGGGATAATTAATGCTTTATTCTGATTCAGTGGAGAATATAATTTCATTGGCATCACAACCAGAAAGAAGTAGCCAGACTGTGAATTCAGGAGGGAGACTCAGTTACTTGTGATCAGACATGACCATAATAGGCCCGGCTTACCTGTGTCCTTAGCATTTACATGCAGCCTTGTGCAAGAACTGGAGCTGAGCGATGACTGATGAAATGAGTCCAAAAACAGGTTTTTTTTAAAAAAAAAATCTTTGTGTCACAGCTCATTCAGGAATAGAAATGGCAATTACAGGAAACACTTAACAAAGTGATAAATTATACACAGACACGATTAGATTTGTCAAGCACACTCACATTTGGAAATGTATTTGACAAAGGGTTACATTTGGTATGTCAGATATTTAAACTGGGACTGCAATTTCTGTCTCCTTTAAGAATTCCACACTATTCGATAGGGCCTCAAAGCGTAAAATTCAGAAATGGAAAGAAAGACTTCCATACATATGACACCTTTCAAGACCTCAGAACTTCCCAAAGCCCTTGAGAGGTAGTAAAGCACTTTTGAAGTTTAGTCACCATTGTAATATAGGAGCCACAGCAGCCCATTTGCACAAAGCAAGATCCCACTAACAGTAATATGATAATGACCAGATGACCTGTTTTTAGGTGTGGTTTGAGATTTAAATATTGCCCAGGACACTGGGGAGAGCTCCCCTGCTCCACTTTGAATAATGCCATGGGATCTTTTCCATCCAGCTGAGGGGGAAGGCAGGGACTTGATTCAATGTTGCAATCAAAAGGCAGCATCCCTGCCTCCATCAGTACTGCAACTGTTGGCCTAGATTGTGTGTTCAAGTCTTTGGAGTGGAACTTGAACCTATAATTTTCTGATCCAGAAGTGAGAGTACTATCACCAAATCATGGATGACAAGTAAGATTTCTTTCTTATTGCCAACATGTTTGGTCTAGCTTTCATTCACCACTACACATGTCCCAAAACTGCCCCATCCTGATCAGTCCTGGGATCAACCAATTCAGGAATCATTAGCAACACTGTACTGATTTGAATGCAGTCAGCTGAACTGCTACTTGCTACAGGAGCAGTTTTTTTTAGCTAAAACAAATCATTGTACAAAAGTTGTAAATCATTAAATGTTGAGGGGCATGGACAGGGTGGATAGGGAGCAGCTGTTCCCCTTAGTTGAAGGGTCAGTCACAAAGGGGCATAGGTTCAAGGTGAGGGGCAGGAGGTTTAGGGGGGATGTGAGGAAAAACTTTTCTACCCAGAGGGTGGTGACGGTCTGGAATGCACTGTCTGGGAGGGTGGTGGAGGCGGGTTGCCTCACATCCTTTAAAAAGTACCTGGATGAGCACTTGGCACGTCATAACATTCAAGGCTATGGGCCAAGTGCTGGTAAATGGGATTAGATAAGTAGGTCAGGTGTTTCTCACGTGTTGGTACAGACTCGATGGGCTGAAGGGCCTCTTCCGCACTGTGATTCACTGCTTGTACACATAATACAGCTGTTTGAGTGAAGCTGTTTGAACAGCATTAACCCTGCCTGGGGTATGCATGACTGTAACTCGGAGTGGATTATAGTTTGTCACCTTGTCACCTTGAATGACCCTCTCGTTCAAATCAAATGAAAGGTAATTCAGAAACCTAAGACCAATTAAGAATTAGATAAGGCCATTCAGCCCATTGGAGTGCATCTCACATGCACTTCAATTCTCCCAGCTGATCTTCTATGTATATTTTGATCAAGCCTTGATGTCTTTTGTCCCTCCTGTCTTCCCTAAAGGTTAATATTGAAAGATTTATCACACTCTGAGCAAAGGCATTCTTCCTAATATATCTACTGCGCATGGATTGTTTGACCTCTGTGTACCACAGGAACATAGGAACAAGTCTTCAGCCTGTTCCACATTCGTGATTGATCAGCTCCTTGTACCTGTTTACTGGCCCAGCTCTAATTTTAAGATGATTCCCCCTCATTCTTGCTTTTCCCATCAGAGGTATAGATTCTGTGCATGAATCCTTATAACAGTTAGGTCATTTCTCAATCTTGTACACTCAAGGGAATACAAACCTAGTTTATGCAACCTGCCCTTATTATCTGAGCCTCAGTATCATATTACGATAATCCTTCCTGAGATGCAGTGCCCAGATCTGAACACAACACTCCAGCTGAGGTTTGATCAATGCATTTGCACTGTATAAACTCATGAATGACTGAAACAAACACATCTCTGTTAAATTGCCAATCTAATACCCAATTGTCAACATGTCAACAAATCAGAAAATTACAAAACATATCAGTGAACAATGAATAACTAGTAGAAAATAGTTCAAAAAAATCTTCAACTTTTTTCAAAGGTGTTATTAACCAGGAGGCCTTGTGATGCAATGGTAGCAAACCTACCTCTGGGCTAGAAGCTCTGGGGTCAAATCCCTGCCAGGGCTTGTTGGCCATGGAAGGAGTGTTCATGCTGTGGTTTGGTGAGCTGCTGATTAATTGGGAATCCTTTTACCACCTCCCTGCTTTTCTTCAAAGGGGACAAACAAACTGTGTGTGAAGAGCTGGTAAAAGAAAAGTTTGTTAACCTACAAGTTTACAAGAATGGTTCCAGGGATGAGAAACTTCAGCTATGAGGATAGATTGGAGAGGTTGGGACTCTTCTCCTTGGAGAGAAGAAGGCTGAGAGAAGATTTGATAAGGATGTTCAAAATCATGAGAAGGCTAGACAGGGTAGATAGGGAGAAGTTGTTCCCACTCGTAAAAGGATCAAGAACAAGAGGGCACAGATATAAAGTGATTTGCAAAAGAAGCAAGTGTGATGGGAGAAAAAACTTTTTCACACAATGAGTGGTTTGGGTCTGGAATGCACTACCTGGAAATGTGGTGGAGGTTGGTTCAATCGAGACATTGAAGAGGACATTAGATGATCATTTGAATAGAAACAATGTGCAAGGGTATGGGGAAAAGGCGGGGCAATGACACTAGGTCACAATGCTCATTTGAAGAGCCGGTGCAGACATGATGGGCCGAATGGCCTCCTGTGCTGTTAAGATTCTGTGATTCTGTGAAGTGCCATAAAACCCACCAAGAAAATTGCTCACATAATGTCTTCAGTTAAGTGTGAAAAATATAGTTTAAAGCATTCAAAGCTATTTATTTTAACAAGTATTTCTGAGTTGCTGTGGGGTATGTTGTTTGCTGCAGGGCCAGACAGGGTGAGATACTTTAAGACTCGCTTGCTTAGTCCCATAGCCATTCTGACTCATTTTGGGAGTGGTGGGGGAGGGGGGGGGGGTGGTGTGGGTGTAAGGGGGGAAGCTGAACAATCACTGGAGATTTGACAGAGGGACAGGCCTGTTTCGGAAATGCTACATTGACAATGTGAAAAGTGACACATTTCCACATTTGGGAAGAGAGAGAGAAAATGGCCCTTAAATGGTAAGGTTTTAATTTTTAGTACGGGTGTAGGCGTGTTGACAAATTTGTGAAAAATCTGTGGGGTAGATTTTCACCTTTCCCATCTAGGTTTGAGCATCACATGGGCACAGTGCAGACAGGAATATCTGGGGAGGATCACTTATTGATTTGAATGGAAGATTCTTTCCTGTTGTGGAGGATAAAGGCTAGCCTGAACTAGTTGAATGGCCTGTTTCTGTGTTGTAACTTGTGTGTAAAAGAGCTGAGCTTCAAACAGTAACTAAAATGCCCAAGTTAAAATATTGAACCATGTCACTTGGAAGCGATTGTTCGGCTCCTTGGCAGCATTCTCAGCTCAGCTGTGAGTTGAAGCTCCAGTTTAGGACTTGAACACATAAAAAGATCTTTTCCTTCTTTGGCATCCAGGATGGTTGGATCACTTGGGCAGAGCAGATAAGGTTAATCAGGCAGGAGAGAAACATAAACTTTGGGACTGAGATGTCCTCAAAACAGTTCGTTGGCAGTTCTGCTACTTTGGCTGAAATGAATGTAAAGATAGGAAGGGGTTTGACACAAGGTGAGTCATCTCCCTACCACTACGTTAGATAGAGGAACACCTTTATTATTCCAAAACCCTTTCCCACTGCCTCCAACTGCAGAGAATTAAAATGGACAAAAATACCTAGGGTATTCCTAATCTGTACCAAAGGTGGATTCATCTCTTTTTAGAATTCTTTCCCTTTGTTATATATTCAAGCAGAAATTCTTAGTTTAATGTGAAGTTCATCATGAAAAGCTCTCCTGGACAGGTGAATAAGTTCTTGTTGAAGCTTGCTCAATCTCAGGAGCTCAGTACAACAATGATGTACATCACTATGAAGTGTTGGGACATGGCCCCCA
Source organism: Cetorhinus maximus (assembly GCF_964194155.1). Lineage (NCBI taxonomy): Eukaryota > Metazoa > Chordata > Chondrichthyes > Lamniformes > Cetorhinidae > Cetorhinus > Cetorhinus maximus. The sequence continues at coordinate 16,805,163 of NC_135898.1, read as the reverse complement.
TTAACTCTCATCTGAATGAGTTCCCATTTCAATTATGTCAAAGAGTGGTGATACTGAGCAGAGCCCAGCTCCCTCTCTTTACCAAGCAAAGCCTGCCTGCCAGCTTCCTGGGTAAAGGGGTTGCCACTTTTAGCACTGGATCATGCAGACTTTAGGGGCCCAGATTCAACAGCCCTCACCTCCCCCCTAACCCCAGCCTATGAGGATTTTGTTGATTTTAGTCAGTTGAGATGCTATGATTGATTCATTGCCCCTAGGCTAGAGTTAAGGAAACATTGCATGCTGGAATGGGTACATACAAGAATACAGGGTGATGAATGTGATGCCGTCCCACACCCCAAAAATAAAATAGCCTAGCACCACACTATCTGGGTTTACAAAAAAGTGGGCACTTCAGAGAGAGAAAGGAAGAAATTGCTTTATTTTTAAAACTCAATTAAATAACTCTAATAAATAAAACTTGTTTCATCCCTGCTTTGAGCATTAATCAAATAAATTCTGATTACTGAGAGCCGATTACCATTGTTCAGTAATTGTATTCTGCATGTGTCCACAAGCTGTCTGAAACACTGGGGTCTAGGCTGCAAAGAGGTTCAGCTTTGCTTATTAAAAAGCATCATAAATAGTGCAGCACTTCACTTGATAATCACGTCACACTCATTGCAAGCCAATTTTATACCAGACTTGATTTGCATGCAAATATATCCAGAAGTGGCGGTTTGAGGCAGATGATCAAGCTCATTAATAAATGTCAGCAGAATAAAGTCACTCCCTGAATAGTTAATTCAATCGGTGCTCGTCAAGAAAACCACAGGATTTAATCAGAGAATGTGATGGATTACAAACCATGGGGTGCAACCTTGGCCTTAAAGAGGCTCTGTGAGCCTTATAATTCATTTGAGGACTGCTCCATGTGTGTAAGGGTACCACAAGTAATTTTTACAGTGACATCCCATTTCCTCCCTCTGTACAAACATTAACTGCTGCTGAATGACCATCAGCTCAGTGAAAAGTGCTCTTTGGTCTGTTCCAAACTCTTTGGTCTTCCAGCATCAAGAGTTGTCCTTGGCCGAGTGCAAAGACTGCCAATTCCAATGTCCAGGACTTTGTGCTGTGGGATGTACTAAAGCTTGGGGCAGCTGATATAAAGGTTCAATAGAGAAAGGGGCACTGTCTAGAGTCCACCTGCTGTAGTATACGAAGGGGCTGGAAACCATGAAAAACCCATCAGACATGGCAGGTATGTTATAAATATCACGTGATATTTAGGATAGAATTTTGCTGAGGCACAGCAGAGTGCCACATGCTGTATGGAAAGGATTTGAATTGTGCTCCACCTACAGTAATGTCCAATTTGTACTGTTGTGGATTTGTGAATAAAGTATATTTTTGGAAAAAAAATCTCCCTCTGTATGAGGAATGCTTGGCCACCTTTCATCCTTCTCCTCCTTTTGGCCGGCTAGCATTGGGATCTCAGGAACTGTATACGGGAAGCCTAATGTGGTGTGGCCCTTTAAAGTGCTCATGTTTAGGGCACTGTACCTCCAGGCACATTCATTTTCAAAGTGGAATTAAAGTCACCTATTGTAGCCTTCTATATGACAGAATGAAGGTCACCAGTACGTTTGTATTAGTGTTGTGATTGGCATCCCAGTGCTCTAAATCCCTGCAGGTCGCAATCAGACATTGTTTGAAGAATGTAAATAAGTTCCTCACCAGCTCTCCTTAGGGATTCTGCAGCTGAAGAACTTTTCTGATTTAGTATTCGCAACTTTAAAATAGTGCATTTTGAAACAATAGATTGTATTTATAGATTAGTGAATGCGTCCCAGTTCGTAACATGTGGGCATGGCAAGAGTAGAGCTTTTACAAGCCCCACTGATCATCTTAGTACCTGACCTACCTTCCACCACTAGAGCCATGGCACATAGCATGTTCTAACTGATTCCCGTCTCCTCCACTGCCTCAGCACCTGAAGAATCAGGAAGAGAAGTTTCTGCCTGAATTCCCATTTCTGTGCTTTAACTCACGAGTTGGGCACTCCACCTCCGGGAGGATATATTGGCCGGACAGAATCACCACAATGATATCTGTGCAGTCAGGCTGCACAGCCTAGGCTTGTATTCTTGGATTTTATATGTTTGAGAAGTGATCTGATCAAGGTGTTTAAAATGATTAAAAGGATTTGATAGGATCGATTATAGGGAAAATAATCCGGGGTCATAAACTTAACAACACTAACAGCTGTTTACATTTATATAGTGCCTTTAATGTGGTAAAACTGTGAAGATTTTTCCCAGGAGCATTGTTAAATAAAATGTCATACCAAACCACGGAAGGAGGTATTAGGGCAGATGATCAAAAACTTGGTCAAAGAGATAGGTTTTAAAGAGAATCTAAGGAAGAAAAAGAGGTAAAGAAGAGGGATGGTTAAGGAATGGATTCCAGAGCTTAGGGCCTTGGTAGCTGAAGGCATGGTTCGATACTGGAGCGATTGAAATTGAGGATGTGCAAGAGGCCAGAATTGGGGGAGCACAGATATCTTGAGGGTTGTGGTACTGGAGGAGGTTACACAGGTATGAAGGGGCGAGATCATGGAGGGATTTGAAAACAAGGGTGAGAATTTTAAAATCAAGACTTTGCTGGACTTGGATTCAATGCACGTCAGTGAGCACAGTGTTGATGGATGAATATGGGTTGATGTGAGTTGGTATGTGAGCAGGAGAATTTTGGACGAGCTCAAATTTATGAAGGGTGGAAATGGGATGCCAGTCAGGAATGTCTTGGCTGTGGATAATTGGGGTCAATTGGAGCTTTCAAGGTGTGAGATCACTGGATTTTTAATCCGTAAGGACATCAAGGACTGTGAAGCTAATGTAACTAAATGGAATAAGGTACAGATAGCCGTTATATAAATGAGTGCTAACAGCTTAACCTAGCCCAGCCTCCTCGACAAACACGGGCTCCTGGCATCACCTGAGCCGGAAGGAAGCAGCATGTGAGTAAATCTTCTACTTTTATTTTGAGTATTATTAATTTATGGAGGGTTGAATGGCCTCCTCCTCTTCATAATATTTCTGAAAAATGTGAAAGCATCAACATGCAGCAGGAACAGCACTAGATGCTGGGGTCAATGATGCACAGGAAGGAATAGCTAGTCAACAAGCAGTGTCTGGGCTCACACTGGAGGTAATAAAGGTTTGCTCCACAAACAATAAACATGAGAGTAGTGTCCAGGTTTTGCAGATGGTCTAGAAATATTGAGAAACATTTAATGTGCAGCTTATCTGGCATTCAGTATGCACCTCTTCAAATTGCCGTACACCAGCTGTTTGGATGGTTTTAAGAATGATTCCAAAAGCACAGTCAGCCCACAGAAAGACAAATAGCTTGTGCATAGACTGTGTGGGAAGGTAACTGTGAGACTCCTCAGAGGTTGCATTGAATGATAAAGAACTTGGCATTTAATGGTTATCCATTTGTTTTCATCCTTCTCTTCTCTTTACACATCAGTTTGACAGTGCTTGGGAGGGTGAGTTTTTGTGATATAGACTCAGGTTTATGCATTACAGCGTAGCAGAGCTCAGTTGGCACTGATTGTTCCCACACTTGGC